>NW_025336481.1:34265737-34317049 GCF_004798865.1 Varanus komodoensis | reverse complement strand
ATTTTTCTGTCTAGTCACGCATGGGATTTCACCCTTAATATATTCTTGAAGCTGCATTAATGTGGAATACAACATATAACAAAGAGGTCTATGACACCTTAAAAACTGACACACTGTTATGGTATAAGTTTCCATGAATTAGAGACCCTTTCACCAGGTATATTGAGTGTTATCCTGAGATGGTTGTAAATGGACACATTACATCCAGTATTTCTTACACTAATAAGATAACCCCAATATCTGGTCCTACAAGGCTTGAAAGAGAATTCCAAGTCTTCTATTAATTTTAGTGAGCTGGGCATACAATGGCAATTGCTATATTTAGTCCTCCCCACCAGTCTCACACACCTATGTGAGGAGTATCCTTTTTCCAACTTGCATATGCAACTAAGACACTATCACAATGGTGCCACACATTCTAATCATCAGTTTTGGACTGTTGTCTGGACTAAGAGGGTACAGACAAAAATGCATTTGCATTGCACTCTTGAATGAAGTTCTAAAATTATTCTTCCTACATATTTCTTTTTCTTCCTTCTAAAACTGTTATATCTTAATAATCTTCCTTTGACTCTGCCTAATGGTTTTGCTCCTCTGCTTGTCCATTTATTTATTAGAAGCATAATTTGGCTCCTTTCTCTCTATGTCCATGCTTATTTGCATGCCTAATCTTGGATAGTTTCCAGTATTTTCTGTGTATCCCATTTACATGCTTATCCATATCACACTCCCACATAATTTCCTCTTTAAACAAGGCAAATTTGTTAAAGTTATTTTAACCTCCTGTTGAGAAATCCCTATGTCCATGAAAAGAAAAAAGAAAACAATCACTGGTTGGCTATGTGCCCCAAGCTCTGTTAAGGAAGGGAAAAGAGGAAGTTGGAGCCAAGGCAGAAAATACCCTGCAGATCTAACATGGCTACCTTCTGAAATCAACTTTTAAGTTTTGCTCCCTGTGAAACTTAAACTTGAAATCAATTTTTGTCTCAATGCACTAGACAATTTTTCATCGCATACCCCATATCACTTCCCATACCCCATATCCACTCACTTCCTTAACCATGTTTAAAGGAATCTAGAGTGCATGAGTTCCATGAATAGTAACTTTTAATGTTTCAAATCTATTTTGAACTCACATCACAGTGAAGCAGCTAATCAGTACAAGGACTGTTCTTTCCTAACGATAGTCCTCAATATTCAATTTTAAATCTAAATTTCCCTTCGACATCAGATGTTTGCCCAACTGACTAAACTTTAGCTTCCTGCCACTTGCGTTGGAGAAACTACCACCATCCAAGGAAGTCAGAGAGTGCTCACTATCCACGCAATGCTCAGCTGAAGAGCCCATTCACTTTATTATATGACTATGTCCTTGTGTGGGACCACTGCCACTTACCTTGGTAGAAAGCAATAGAAAATTACTGCAATAGCAGGAAAGGGTGGGTGGGGAGTTTCGCTCTGCGAGCTTTAGAGGAAGACTACAACAACCCCCCACCCCCGAGCAATGAACTTGTAGACAGCTAAGAAAGCTTCCACATGGACTATCTCAGATGCCACATGTGTCAAACAAGGTCAGCATCTGTACAGAAGAAAATGTCACTATGCCAGCTGCTTTTAGCATTCTCTCTGACAGTGTTAAATGAAACCCTATAATTTAAATATTTATATTTAAATACAATTTAATACAAGGATGGACATTATGCTGAACACAGAAGCATAATGAGATCTCATTCCTTAGGACATCCTATGGGATGGTGGTGAAATTTGATTTAAAAACACAGCTATGGGTATTGCCAGCATGCAATACCCATAGCAGAAGGAAACCCACTTCAGGATGTGATGGGATATGATTATATGGAATGGCATCCACTAAGCTTCTGAAAATTACATTGCATTTTGTATGTAGCTAAGAGCTGCTCTACACATTACAAAAGAGAACTGGTCCTTGTGTTTTTACAGCTGGCTGTTAATGTCTGTCTTTCAGCATCCATATCATGAATGCTTAGCAAGTCCTACCTGAGGTCAGGCCCTGGAATCATGTTTATCTTGCCTTTTCATATGGGCCAATAGCTGTCAAATGTTACTGAAAATGGAGATAGTGATACAGGCCTTGTCTGTATATATACAGCGGCTCTAACATTTAAAATAGTTGCAAATAACATTACTTTCTTCAATATAGCCCTTGGCATTATACAGCAGTTGTATTCTACCCAACTGTTTCTGCAGTATTTCCACTAAGTATGCCTCCTGTTTTCTTTTTCAAAATTGTACACTTCCATTTGTTAACTTTTATTTAAAGCCATCTTACACAGATGATTCAACATACTGCAAATGTATTTCTCCAGACTAGCTATGGATGGCTACAGCATTCCAGTATTGCATCAAATCAAGCAGAAAACAAATTACTCTGTCAAATAAAGCAACATTCGCTCAACAGTTACCCTCTTTCTCATAATCCTTAACCACCACAAGTCTTCAAATATGTCAGTGTCTTTTTAGAAAACCCATTTTAAAGACCTCAGCATTTATTAGCACCCCAGACCTAATGGTTCCTGCTACAGAAGCCTCATTCCTAGAGAGTGTCCTTGCAGCATCCTAGAAAGCTGTGCTTGAAGGTTCCCTTCCACCTTAAGATGCTCTGAGGATGCTCTAGGAAGGAACCAGGGAGCCCACCCCTAGAGCAATTTGTCTCACTGTTTTTGGCAATCAGGTTGTGATGTGTGGAGTGGGGTGGAGTATGTGCAAGAGATGAAGTGTGTGAGGATGTGTACACCCCTATGTGCTACGGCAACAGACACCCAATGGAGCTCTCTAGGCTACAGTTATTGTGTACTCCTGCCATAAAATAATGCTAAATCAGTTGTTTTAGTTTACCTTGCCAATTTAATCATCACTTGCTTAGCAGATCTTTGATATATTCAATTAGCTTATTACTATAATGTATGAATGCAAACATTCATTGTTTTATCAGTGCAATCCCAACTGTGATACCAGATCTTTTAACAAAAATATTCAGTGTTGTATTTACTGGGCATACAGTCATTCCTACACAATGGACTTAATGTTCAATTCAAAATCTAGCCAATACTTAAAATTGTGATGTAACATATGCACAAGGCAGAGGGCAGACTTTTTCCTTCCCTCCTTATCTGATTTCCCAATGGATTCCACATTAAATTGTGTTAAGGCTTTTATTTTTGAGGACCCAGGCTTGACCACAGCGCAGAAACAGTTCTAACATAAACCCAGTTTTAATTCCATCATTCCTTGTATTTTTCCTAAAAGGAAGAGAATTTCCTTAAGAAAGGGGGGTGCCGGGAGGGAGGGTGCAGGCTGAATGTCACACAGAGAAATATTGCAGGACCAAACAAATTTTAAAGGGAATCACACAAAGCATTTAGCACACAGCAGCAGAATTGCTTTCCTGCATTTAGTGTTTTCAAGAAATAGCCTTTTTACATTTATCTAAAGGTTCTCAATTATAATAGCCTTATTGTACAAGCATCTTACTTTGACCTTAAAATGCCCCAGAAATTTGACAGTGAGAGATTTTGTAGAATCTACCATGGGCTATTAATTTCTCTGACTCCAAAGCACACGGAGCAAAGCCATACACAGACATGGGAAGTGGGGAGGGGAGGGAAGGGAAGGAGGGAGGGGGGAGGGAGGAAAAAAGCACCCTTAATTTTAAAAAGTCCAAAATACCAAGCAAACAAAACTCTATGGCTGGAAATGCATGCAACCAACATATTCTTTAGAACTGATCATGTCTTTAGAAGACAGGTCAGGTTTACATTTATCAGGCAGCAATTGAACAATTCCTCCCTCCCACCCAAATCACAATAAAAAGAAAGGCACAATCTAGAATTAAAAAGCATGCCATTTATTCAAGAAGTCAATACATGCTGCCCCTTCTAAAAAAAAAAAAAGGAAGGATCATCACCTACTTCTTCTCCCAGTAAATGTGGCTAACAAAGGAATTATACAAAAGCTGTAAGATCCCACTACCAGCAAGGTCAATAAGGTAATATCGTAGTGGCTTCCTGAATCTGCCGGTGGCGTGAGGGTAGAATTGGTGAAAATATGAGGAGAAAAGTCAGTTTCTGTGCAACTGCGAAGTCCTCCTGGTATAGTCATTTAAAATGATCAAAGCAAGCTCAAAGCCCGAAAGACTGCAGCCATGTTCACCCTCTCGTATTCCCCACGCTTGCTCTTAGTGAATTAGAGTGGAAAAAAATTGTAAGCTTCAAGGCAGGAGACAAAACAGATTAAGCCAACTAGCAAATCAAGCTAAGAAAGAGTCATCAATTGGATACTTAATCTGAAAAGTCCTTTGTTATGAAGCAAAGACCTTTCCTTTGTTAAGAGCAAGAATTAAAAAAAATGAGCAGAGCATTTACAACCTCCTTAGGTGATCCAGGCAACGTAGTAAACTGAACAGCAAAAGAAAAAAAGAAAAAAGCCCAACATGGCTGTCAGTGCAGAGCCAATCTTTTTGTAGAAGAATTGCATGCGGCACAATTTAAATATCAGGAACATTCTTTAAAATTTGCACATGGGAAAGGGTTTATTTTCAAAAAGCAAAGGGAAGTGCAGAAAAAAGCATTATTAAACCTTACGGAAAACGGTGCTGCTCTTTGCCTCCTCAGCTCAATGAGGTTTTATCATTTGAGCATTTTTAACATGTGGTACCAATTCTTTGTCCTGCCTCCAAATCTCTACATTTTCTCCTTTATTTTATGCTGTACAAAGCAGTAATGAAGCAGGCAACTGTTAACTTTATCAGGGGGTTCTTTAGCATTAACTCCTTTAGTACTTTAACTGAATGCTTGAAATCATTAAACTAAGCTTGTAAGCCTTAGTTTATTTGAAGGCAAAGAAAATTAGAGCACCTGTTGTAAAAGAGAAATCAGAAATATACTATTGTCTATGGAAAGCCTGTAAGCTACCGTATAAGCAAGTAAAACTCCAAAACCATTTCTACGGACATATATTTTCAAGACATCTAAAGACTCAAGTTAACCCTTGACTTTTCTAATATTTATTTTCCAGCTATCAGCTAGGATAGAGAGTGAGGACACTCTGATCCAGCAGAAAAACATCTCAAGGAGGCCACAGTGTCATTCATGCAGCAAATAAAACAAGTCCTTTAGAGATTTCTTGAATTATCCATGGGAACAAAGACTGATTCTGAAGGACAACTTACAATGATTGCTACAAGTACTTTGGTCACTCTGAGTGCTGCTGACGGAAGAGATGCTAGAAGTTCTCCGAAACCCTGGTCCTTTGATGGGCACTTTCGATTTGGGGAGTGATTTACCAGAACTGGTCCAAAATCCTGGTGTGGTTTTCAGAGAAACAAGCCTTCCTTTGGGAGAAAATGTTTCGACCCCTGCCAGCATAAAGGGGGAAAGTCAACAACAATACTGCTGCATATGTAAAGAAACAGAGATCTCTAATGCAATTAACTGAAACATGGCTGTTATTTCCCATACCATGAAATACTTACAGAGATGTGCATGTCTAAGAGGCAAGCTGGAATGTGTAAGATGCTACGTTTGCACATAACTAACCAGTGTGATTCTGGAGACCTGTTAAAAATGCCCTAACAAAGGCATTCCATGTGGTGTGCTCCACCACTCACCAGTACTTACCATATTGTATACTATCTTCTCTTCAAGAAGCCCAGGCTACCATAAATGGGGAGTCTCATTTCACCCTCATAAATACTGTGGGGTGGCTAGAAGTTAATTCATTTTATGGTTGTACAGGAAACTGATTAGAAGTCTGTCCTGTGCAAGTCCAACACTTCAGTCTCTACACTTTTCTGGCTTTCCCCTGCTGAACCATACTGATAACATACTCATAATTTCTGCATAACCATCCCAGAAACTTGCTAGTAGAGATACAGAGCAGATCCAAGAGCTTTATATAATCTTTAAGAGCTTTAGCATGAGGAAATATTCTGCAGCCTGAACAGGGAATATCAGTAGGAATTACAGTATTTCACAGCCTTAAAGTTTCTTAGTTCCTAGAAAATATCAGCTACTAGATTTCATTTTAAGTCAGTCAGCAAAAAGCTTCATGTCATCTGAAATAGGCAGTTAGAATCACAAATCACACATATCTGGCAAAAAAATAAAATAAACCGATTTGCACAACAGCACAATGCTGTTGCTTTCCTCAACACAAGGTGGCAGTGAAGGATAGGGTACCAACTCAGATAGCTCTGCTACATAACTTGCACTAATTAACTACCTGTTTAAATAGCCTGAATGTAATTGATAAACTGATATTTCACTGTTGTTATTCCCACCACCACTGCCACCAGCTTTTCTTCAAGTAAACCAGCATAAACACTGTAGATAGTGAACACAATGGGCTGAATAGTTAGCAGAGAACACAGATAATGTGTCTGAATAGAAGAGGATGATGTGGTAAATGTGTGATCACATTTGTGTAATTTCCTGTTTTTAAAAAAGAAAAAATTGGCAGAGGAAAAGGTTTCCAATCTGGAATGGGAGTGTGGCACTGGGAGGGGATATTCATCCTTTCCTTACTAAAATCCCTCCTAAAGCTGCTATTGGTCCCAGGAGGAAAGCACCCAAAGATCACCAACACACACCACAGGTTTCAATAATAGATACTGTAATGTCATATCAGCATGCTACTTTGGGAAAAAAATCAACTTTCAACACCAGCCATTCAACTTTCTGGAGTCAATATATAATGCAATCACACATTTGCCAGTAGATATAACAGGTAAGTATTGTAAATACTGTATGCGTTAGAAAATGCTATAGAAAAAAGTAAGCATATTCAACTCTCCAATAAAGTTTTACATTTTGGGTAGGCATCATCTAAGTTCAAAACAACTCCTCCAATTGAGCCCTGCCTCAAAAGCATAGCAACATAAGAGAACTGTATTCATAAAGAACCAAGTGTGGAGATTACAACTCTCCAAATTCACTAAAATGTGAGAGGAAGAAGAATATGAAGCCACAAAGCTGAGAGCAACCCAGTTTCTCATAGCCGTGGATGCATGATCTGTGTCTTCATGCTATGCATCCTGGTTTAGTGATGCTACATACCAGCTCCTTCTAACAGACACACAAGTTTGGTAAAGTCTGCTCTAGTTGCAGCCACTGTTTAAACAGAACATGTGAACAGGCAGAAATGGGACACAACTAAACTGTAATGAAGCTTAACCTGAGCAGAGTCTGATGCAAGGATCGACATAACATAGCTCGCCCTGGTAACCAGCAGTATTTGTTCTCACTATGACCTGCCCTTTTCCTGGAAGCGGAGACAGGCATTATGCTAAGCTTGAGACAAGCAGAACTGAGAGGATAAGTCCTGTTTTCCACAGCTGAGAAGGAGACAGACAGCTCATTCCCACTGTGATAAGACTCAGACCTGGCTTGCATGTAATGCCAATTCATGGGTTTTTAACACACAGATTGGTGGGGCCAAGGTGGAATGAGCAAGAACTGCCTCCCACACACTTTGCCTCCTCCTTTGTAAACAAAGAATCATAGGTTAAAATCTGGGTTATTTGTCCCTCAACCACTCAAAAGTTCCAGATTCAGACATTGCATTAAGCAACCCAGGAGCACAGTATTTCCTGGGATATTTATGAAAACTGATGCAAGCAGGAGTAATGAGTGAATGGCAGGCAGTGTGTTTCACTCACGGTTGTGTGGTTGTTTGAGTCACAGTTCATCATTACATGCAAACCAGGTGTCAGCAACAAGAAGCACTATGGCTTTCCAAGAATCACAGAAGGTCAGTGTGGCCTCAAAGAAAGACCCTGCCATTTGCCTGTTTCTGAAGTCAGTGTGGCATCAGTTAACATCCTCACCACTCTACAGACATGAAGTAAAGGAAGAATCTGATCTCATGCTCCTGGTGGAAAAATATATATACTCACCTATACCATGGCACAGGTAAGAGGGAGGGAGGTTAAGTCCTCCAGAGAAAGCTTTAGAAATAAAACATTGTTTCCAGTGTTCGTCCTATACAAAGCAGACCAATGAAATGAATGGGACTTAAATTCAGCTAAAAATGAATACAGCCCACAGCCTATAAAAAATGTCATAAAGCTTTTTGCCTGGAACCCAAAAAGCTACTTAAGCCAGTGGAGAAAATGTCCATTCTTTAATCATGACACTTGCAAGGTCTACACTGCCACCTCAAAAGGCAGAGAGAGAGGAATGATAAGATGGGAGGAACCACCTAGAGGAACAGGTGAGTAACCAAATTTAGATGCACATTTTTTCCCAGAGATGGTAGATATTTGGAGATGACAAATTACCTCACAAGCATACTGTTCTCCCCACCCATGCTTCAAACCAGGCAGGTTGAAGGTAGAACTTCATGACATATGTAAAAATATTAATCTATCTCATGCTTTGGGGTTTAATGGCAAGTCACAAACAACTGAAATTGATTAAACTCTAGCAGTAAACTCTTGCTAATTGCTGCTATAAAAAATTGATAGCCTGGAAGTCACTGGGAAAGTTTAGGTTTTCAAGGACTCTCGATACAAACTGACATCTCGGTATCAGCCTCATCAAGATAAGGGTAAGACTAATGAGTCTGCTTAGCTTCTGAGCCTATTAAACACTACCAACTCCACATTACCCAACAGACCACTCTCAAGTCTGTAAAGACTGTAGGTGTTCTGATGTTTTCAATGCCATCATGCAAAGATACACCATTCCAGATGATCTTTTAGAGGTCTCATCCAATAATGCTCAGCTTTGGGGGTGTACCTACAATTTGGACATATTGCTAGATCTTTAATCTTAAAAGTTAAAGCAGCTCCTCAGTATAATCAAATCTGAGCACTCTAGATCTAACTATTTAGTCAATATCCCCAGTTATAAACTCAGAGGGGCTTCAATGCTTTGTGCTTTCAAACCATGCAAACAGCCATTTTGGTGGGATGTTGTCCTCCAACAGAACATTATCTATGTGTTTGTGGTTCTTCTGTAGTACAGAATCTTCATTATGTGTTATCCTGTCTGCTTTATAGAGCTCCAAGAGATAAATTTTTAGTTGGAATTTTGTCTGCCACTGATGCCTACTCAGTCTGAGAAGATTGTTTTTATGTTATCAGACAACAAAGTTTATGTATCCTATAGAGCTCTCTGTTTGCAGCTTTGAAGATTAGATCAAATGTGGCATTGAAGGGGTTGCTAAATGATGGCAATTAAACTAATTGATAGTTTTTATTTTAATAAAGTGGGTCATAAATGGTTAAGGTCTTATTTCTGTTTACATCGATAAAGATGTTACAGGTTTTCTGAACCATGTTTGCAACTTATCATAGGGAGAAGAACTATGTAAACAAGCCTTGCAATTCAGTCCCTGTAATGTTTAGTTTCTTGCGCACATTTTTTCTCCCCACCTCCAACATCACCTTTGCTATAACTACCCCACTGTAGTAGTAGATTTTGGATCAATTAGAACTTTCTCTAACTTTCAGGAAATTAAAGCACCAGATGGGAGCAAAGCATGACTACAGGGGAAGTTTTTAAGTTTGTCTAGGATTTTGTTAAAGACTGAAGAGACTTTTTTCTGCTGGCAGCAATAAAGCGTTCCTTGTCTTTAGATGGAAAGCCTGTCAGATACACAACAAATCAGCTAAAGTTTTCACTGTCCTAAATCATGCCCTGAGAAAAATGAAGCCGCTGTTTAATAAGCCACAAGCTACTTCAATATTTTAGGACAATCCTTTTACACAGCTATTCAGTCCATATCATTGGTCCTGTTGCTATGTTGGTTGCAAAGTTATAAACAGGGATGTTAAAACATCAGAAAGGGGGATAACTTCTCCTGATGGAACTGTTCTTTATGTGGTTCCATGGGAGCATCATCTCTGGTGAGAGGCTCATTCTTGACTGGTGGAAAAAGGACCCAGACTAGCCTGTCCAGCTATTTGAGGATTTCTGAGCCCTGCTGCCAGGGTACTTCAGTCCAGGCTTAGGAAAAGAAACAAATAGGTGCTCTAGACTTGCTTTCTCAAAGTAAAATCTTTCTTTAATTTTGTAACCCACCCAGGGATCCTTGTTGGCTAATGGGGTGGAATAATAGTCCATAAACAACATCACCATCACCATCTTCTTTGTCTTCATCTTCTTCAAAAACAAACAGTAATCATGCTGCTCAGATGGGGAACAGTTCAGTGAGAGATCCCTTTAAAAGCCCCACACACAGCCCAAATGTCAAATATAAAAAGAACTTCATGGGGTGTCCGGGAGAAATTAGAACAAGGGGATAAGGAAAGCAAGAGGTATGCATATAAATAGAATGCCAAGTCAGTGTAACTTATCTAGCAATATTGCCTAATGGAGAAGAGTCTCAGGAAGCATATTTGGAGAGGATGGTCAAAGAGAGAGACTTAAATGGTACACAGGAAAGCTCTAATAGGACTGACAGAACTTTTGTTCCAAGGACCTTCCCTCAGGAAAAGCTTAGCAGAGACTGATGGTCAGTTTCTCCAGTAATACCTTGGGCTCCATGTCTGATCCAGCCAGCAAATTAAAATTTTACCTACTGGCTAGACCCAACCGCTTAGGAATTCTAATTTGCAAGGCAAAAGCCCAAGTCAGTTGAAACTACCCAGACTGTTTAAGAACAGCGGTTAAGGTTTTACTCGCAGTGACTGGGGTTTGGATGATCAGTGGGAAAGGCAGCAATGGCAGCTTCCTTTCCCCAGCCCTACATGCACCAAGCACATGCCATATAATTTGTCTAATTATGTGTGCAGAGCATAACTGTTGCCTAAACCCAGCAAGGTAAGTGTGGGGATAGCTTCAAAATCAACCTAGAGCCCATGGCATGTTGGAGAGTACTGGGGTTGTTTCAGGCTGCCCCCCGCCAGAAGAGTTTGGCAAATAGGGCATGGGTTGATCCCTTAAATATTGATGTGACTCCCATAAAGCATTCCAGACATCGTCTTAACAGTTTGCTGAACAAGCCTCACCATTTCTTTGAGCTGACTCAGCAGCTTCTTCCCAAGTTCATTCTGGTGGAGACACTAGCTAAAACTATGCTAATGAAACAATAGTCTTCCTCACACCAGCAGTGTTTATACCAAGGACTTCAAAAAGAACCTGATCACAGCTGACTAAAAAGAATTATGTTATCAGTACATCTCCAAAATGGACCTCTTTTATTCACTGGGGAAGATCTTGTCAAATTCCAAGCATATACGAAGCTGGAACCACAGGTGCCTTCTGCTTCTAGTTCCCTAAAATCTCTCACATATAAGACATATGCAAACTGCCACTAGAGACACAGTTTGCCATCTCCTGGAGGAGGTTGGTGGTACACAACAATTACTGCAGTAATGGCAATATGGCATGGGTGGCAGCAGCAGGAGGAAAGAGGACAGGAGAAACAAGAAAAATACTCAGTTAAGTGTGACTCAGATGCCAAACATCCATCCATCCCATTTCTAAGCCACCCAACAATGGGTATTCTCTGGATGGATCATGCACAAGCATACTATTGGTAGTCTTGCCAAGTCAGGGGTCAAGCTGTCTTACGAATGGCTTGTAAAATGTATAGATGCTTCATAGCCAAGTATGATTTACGGCATGCCCAATGACGTATTTATCTTACCAATTTTGCTTTTCTCTGTGCTGATATAGGCACGGCATTCTGTGCCCCTCACTGCAGAGAAGTGGCTCAGCCAGTATTTCAAGGAGACCAAATTCAAGGAGACTCCATGGACCAGATTAGGTCCATGGGTTGGAGAATCCTCACTCCAGCACTAAGCAGGCAATTCAGTAGGGATGTCTGTAGCCCTCCCTACTCAAGGGCATCCTCTGCAGGATGGGAGGAGTACAAATCTTTCCCCCTATTCTTCACCTGCCTGCAAGTCAGCTACATGGCCAATTTTCAGAAAGGAAGGGAAGGAGACTGGAATGCAATCCTTTCTTTGACCCTGGAATGTCCTCCACTTCCCTTCACCAAGGTTGCTCTTGCAGCCTTGGAGAAGCAGCCTCTATGGTTCTTTCCAAGCTGGTTGCAAGCAGGGCATGGTGGTGGCAGGGGTCAGAGCACAGATCCCCAGCTCTAAGGCTGGAGCTCTGGGAATCCAAAGGCTCCCATGGGTCTCCAGGCTCTGTCTAAGGACTATGGGATCATTCCATCTGTCCTGTTAATATGATTCAAAGAATACTGTCTTGATATAGAAGAACAAGCTTAGAACACCACTTATATGCAGTAAATAAGAAAGAAAGTGCCTATGACTATTTGAGCTAGCCCTGAAATGGAAAATATTAACTTAAACTCTCCCATCATTATCCGGAGCCATCTGATTAATGCTCAGATGCAAAACCTTTAACAGCAGAGTTATGGGCAGTCTCCAATCAAAACAACCTCCAAAGCCATAAAGCAGTCACTGCGATGTCCACCATGCCATCCATGCTTGATAAATAGGTGGTGAGAAATGCCTGCCTGACCACTGGTCCCTGATTAATTTGTCCAGAGACCCAGCCAGTCTCCAAGGGTTGCAGGGCCAAAGCACACTTCTTGTCTATTACCACAAAGGAAAGTGGCAGCACCACCACAGCAGGCCTGTACGGTCTCCAGTCTCTTCTGGGTAACACTCAAATCCGCAATGTAGCAAAACCTTGCTGCAAGGACAGATGAGAGACTTTCCGTGACAAATTCAACCACCCCACCTGCCTCATTTTGAGAGTTGTGGCTGAACCTGGGACAAGCCCAGACACGGCCAGGCAGCCATAGGCATAGCATCTGCATTGCTATGCGCTGGCTGGCTCTCCCCCTCCCCTGCCACTCAGACTTATATTAAATCGGTGCATGCAGAAAGCACCCAGAGGCTACGGGATGTTTATTTTAAATTTTCTCCTTTGGAAGCTGCCCTATAGATGCATTTGTTCTTTAAGGTCTTCCTTTGGCTTGGTTTGTACATCATGCCAGTTCCTGGGATGTTTCATCCAGGAACTGGCAGGGCTACATAACAGAGGCACACAGTACGTTGTGTCCTGCATGTCTATCATTTCTGCTTTCAATTCACTGTAGTTAACAACCTAGGAACATGGGTGATGGGGTGGCGATGCGATCTCTGGAATATAAATATCATATCTCTGGTGCTGTGGAACTGGTTCTACCTCGCAGGGTTGAAGATGCAGATATACTGGTTTCATACAATCAGCTACAATCAGCTTGGGCTTCGATAGCCAGGGGTGGCACACTTCAGTAATAGCCAACAGCTATAGCTTCAAGCCAGCTCCAGCCACCAAATGTAAGACAGGAACTGCTGTAAGTATAATATTCAGGGCCCATAACTTTCCCTTCTTTGCCCAGCACAAAAATTGTACAGACCTTGCAGGTTACAAACTAACACCTTTTTTAAGTGTAAACAAATTCCAGGGGGAGTAGACCTGTCTCTTTCTTGTATGCATGAAAGACTCAAGTCAGATCTCTTTCAACAACAGTGACAACAGAGCTCTACAACTTTAAGAGCAGCTTGTAAGAAAATAAAAATAATTCTGCAACGCAGCAATATCCATGCTTATACAAAAGACAAGTATACTATTTTGGATTGTTTCTAGTTTTAAAGAGGGTGGGAAAGCCAGTCTAAGAGAACAGGTTTTTCTGGATAACAAGTCATTAGCGTGTTTTTAAAAGGATGGCTTGTATTCAAAGTTAGCTTTTCATGTCCAGACCAACTTGATAGCTAACTCGACTTAGAAGACTAAGAAAAAATAAAGCCACTATTTATTCTGAACCTATGTTGAAACTTTCTGGCCAAATATCCAGACTTTTCAACTCTAGTAGGAGAAATGCAAAGACAGTGAGATAGGTGATGACAGCATTCATTGCAGCCAAGGAGCGGGCACAAACAACAGCAATCCACATCACTGAAAAATAAGAATGCCTCCAAGCTGGGACTCTTGCTACCCTTCTTTCCCAATACTGGCCTTCATTCAGGGGCAGTAGACCATCAGACATTCTGATGGGTGAGCAAAAGCATTGCCCCTGGATGTGGTCCTTGACTGGATTCCAAACCCTGTCAGTGCATTGCGTGGCCTGAAGCAAGTCAGTATTTCTCAGGTTAATTGATCTCACAGGTTCATGAGCAATGGCTACCAACCAGAAACAATCATGTCACAGTTAGAGAAACGGGTTTTTTAGGACAGTTTATGGAATTATAAGTCATCTGAGATGAGCTAAGAAACATTTAAACATTGGGGTAGGGGAGTTTAGTATTATTATTAAAGGAAGAGATTAAATAATGCAGCTACATTTTCATTGAACATATAAGTTTTCCACAACAGTACTGGTATCGCTGTCTTCCTTGCCAAATGTTTATTTAATGATAAGTTCTTCTGAGACTCAAACCAGATGACACATATGCATGCATTTAAAATACTTTGTTTATCCATTTAAAAACAAAGGCTCTGGACCCCCAACAGGCTCAGAACTGCAGCCTATGGGGAGAATGTTTATTTTTTTCCTACTGGAATACAAGCCCAGCAAAGAATCACCTCCACCCCCAAATCTATTATTCTGCCCAAAGGGAAAATTACCTTTGGTGGCAGTGGTATCTTCCTTCCTTAGACACTTATTTGTGAGGAGGGAAACCAAGGTCTGGACAAATTCGTTAAACTCCCCCTCCCACTCACACACACAAAGTTCCCATCCCACCTGGGTGTTTTGGAAAATGTTGTTTACTATGACTGTTTTAACCTCCTTCACCAGAGGTTGCTTGCCTGCATACACCAGCCACGGAGAAGCGCGGCCAGGAAAGTCTTGCCCCCATCCTGCCTGAGGGATGCCCTGGGCAAATTGACACCATGTGTTTAGAGTGCTGGACCAGATGGACCTCTGATCTGATCCAGTAAGGCTTTTCTTATGTTCTTATGGTAGTCTGGGCACTTTTCACCAACTGCTATTCTCTGCACGGTCATGTGGCAAGCCCCAAGATAAGAAGAACTGTACCTACTACTTCAGAACCGAACGGCAGAAAACCTTCCTTTTTCCTTTTGCAAGCAACAGGGCTGAAGAGACAGAGAGCTTAGTACTCTTGAGGAATTTATAAGACACCCATGCAAATGTACATTTTACAGTAAGAAGAGTGAAAATGAGAAGGGGTGGGGTTGACTAACTGCAGTTTGTAGCAGGAGCATCAGGTAACAAAACACATTTCCCATGAGTTGTCAACACAGGCAATGCTGAATGAAGCACTTTACACTGTAAATCACCATCAGGTTGAATGCACATTGAAGACCTGAAGTCAATGCTATCCTGCAGGAAACATGTAGCAAGCACAGGTTCAAGTCATGCTAATTGCAATGCCCTCTCAGTGAACAGTCCATGCAAGGATACTAATTAACAAAAGTCTTTCTCACCAGTGCTTGATGACAGAAGTGCTCTTTGAGGAGAAGCAGCTTTGGTTGCATGGCCATTTTTACTGTCACTTCCTCTCCTACAGCGTAATACAGCCTTGGTTGCTGGTATTCTCCTCAGGGGGACCGGGCTGTCCTTAGGGAAACTTTGCCGGACTGCTGTATCTGGTTTAGCCAAAGAAACCTGTATTGTTCGGCACCATGTGGAAAAAGAAAATCAGGGGATAAGTCTATAAGGTATAGAAACTTACTTTTACAGTAAGGCAGAGCACTGAGGCAACACTGAAGAACCATTTGATCATGCATCAACTGATGGTTTCTCCTAAATCAAGCATATCCCAACTACATCATAACAGAAACTTTTGTTTTAATGATACCTGTCTACATGCTCTTATCTAAGCACGCAGAGCAATCATGCAATTGATATATGAGTGACAACACATTGCTTTTGATATCTAATTTGATATGAAATAAAAGAAAATCTGATATGAGCATGAAACAATAAGCTCCCATTCCACAATGATCTGACACACAAGGCAGTGTTAGGCTGATGTGTTCAGGGAAATGCTGAAAGGAAAAGAGTAGGCTGTTAGTGAATAAATCAGTGAAGGTCAAGATAAATTGGTCTGATAGTGTCTTTTGTCAGGTTGGAACCTCTTATACAGGTTCACAGGACTGTGTGCATGTACGTGGGCTCAAGATCATAATATCTAGAATCTCCACATGATATTGGATCACCTAACGGAAGCTTATCATTCAGCACTAGAATGCATGTTCTGCATATAACATATCAATTTGATTCAGCCAGTAAAAAGCAATTTATTTTCCATGGTAGCTCAGTTTGAAGATTTATCTTCCATAGTATAAAAGAATCCATGCATTCTCAAAAATATATATATATTTTTAAAAAAATTCCCCCATCCCACTTCTAAAGCAAGCTCAAATTGCCAAATTAGAGGCAAAGGCTAAGGCATGTAACCAATGCAGTATCTATGTGAAATTATTTTTTTAAGAGTGTAACCCTTAAGTATTTATTATTTGCACCCCTATTTATATATTAAAGTGCATACCATAGCTTTATGCAAACCCAAAAGTCTGCATCTGGTAAACACCCTCATTTGTTTCTATACAAACCCCCAGGATTCTGTACAGAGGTAGGAATCCAAAAGCATGGCTTCGTAGGCAGCCATCATTTGTGATTTCTGCCAACCTGCCTCATGCCCTCTGGATTCTCAGGCTTTGTGTTTCACTTCTGAGAAGCTGCAAGACTCCTTCATACTTATTTTTCAAGGCCCATCAGAGAGAGGCAGAAGGTCTTGTTCTTTTCCCAAGTCCCCTGCAAAGAACTTGCACAAGGGGCAAATTTTTATCTCATTCTGCACAGGGGTTCAAAGAAGAAAAGAAGCAGTAAGAGTCACTCTCATGGCTGGAGGTGAAAGACTGGCTACTTCTCTTGCATGAGTTTTCTGCAATTCATGGAGAACTGTCACTCATGGGGAAATGGGAGTCACCACTGAAACCACATTTGTGAAACTAGTATGTAATCAAGTATCAGTGATTGCACTAAAATCCATGTACTCAAGTCTAAGGAATATGTACCTAGGGATATGCCTACAAACTGTTAAAATAAGAGAAGCAAAGCACTGGAGATTAAAACATCTTTATGCTTATAACTGGCTTCAAAAAGTTTGTTGTTGAATTCCTAAGAGCTCTCACTGAAGTTAGCTCTTGCATAATTCTTTAATTATCATGTTGAAAGAATAGAGTATTATTTTCCTTTTTTTTTTTTTTGCAAGCACCATGGTTAGTAGCTGTCATCATGGTAATTTAATAAAGCACCATCATTTACATATAAGATTTCCCCTTGCAATACAACAAGATTTCCATTTCTAGACTGTCAAAATGTTGGATCAATTTAGTCTAAAATAAGGTTTAAGTGAATGCCAAGGCTGCCTTTTGCTACAGTATTCGTATTCGTATTCATATTCATATATATATATATAATATGAATATGCATATTCAGGTCTTATTACGGCAGTCTTCCAAAAGACCACATTTGGTTATACACAGAAGATTACATGTGAGATTACAATTTTAGATACAGACTGAAAACAAGCTCTTCTGTGAACAGGTGTAGCATATGCTCAGTGCGCTGTGCCCAGGTCTGTCCCTCGCTGGGAGGAATGGATAAGACAGACAGAAGAGGGAAAAGATGCTTCTGAAGGCAAAGGCATCCAGCAATGTGGCAGATTTGTGCTACAGTGTCTATTTAGGACGGTGCCACTCACAATGCTAATCTTACTAGTCAGCTGTTTGGAGCAGAAGCAACCAGCACATAATCTCAAGCATTTTGCAGGTGTCATTAGAAACCAGCACACCTAATATCTGTAATAAGGCTTCTGCCCAGAAACAGAACAGGTTTTCCTCTTCCCTGTGCGAAAACGAGGAAGAATCCATACAGATGATGTGTCAAAGGAACCAGAAGAGCTTTGAATTTAGTAACATGCAAACTTCTCTGAAAACAGGATGCCACTAAGTAAAGCATTTTTAGAAATAAAAACTTACCAAGGGAGTATGAGCAAGTGGAAAAGCTTCATTACCAGCACCTTGGGCAGACCTTTCACCGGGAACCTGCAGAAAGTCATTCTGCTGCTCTTCCTCCTGAGGTATCTGACAGCTGTTCAGAACACAAGGCTGTACCCAGGACCCTGCATTTTCCATGCTGGCATTCGGAGTCCCAGCAGAATTTAGAGAGCATGTTACAACCACAGGAGAGCAAGCTGAACTAGGACACCTAGCTTTGCCAGGCTGCTCCACATTCTGCTTTGATGCTGTTGTTTTTGGAAACTTGTGGGAAGTATTTTCTGAATGAGTTGCAGCTTGCACAGCTTGGCTAGGAAGGTGTTTATTAAAATTCTGCTTATAGGTCTTATTCATTGGTGCTTCTGTTTTCGTACCTTTATCCAAGTCAGTTTTTTTCCTCAGTGATATCTGTCTTGGAGAGGAAGATGGGGATGATGATGAAGCTGTAGACAGCTGAGGAGATCTCTGAGCTGCTTTTAAGGTAGCATTCTCTTTCGGCTGAGATGCGGGCCTAGAGATTACTTTTGGTTTGATGTTTTTAAAGTTAGGCTTTGGAAAGCTCACAATCTCTGCTTTCCTTGCTTTGGTTATGGTTGCTCCGAAAGGAGATCTGTTTGTGGATTTAATTGCAATTTTTTCAGAATTGGTTTTGAGTGAGTTCCTCCTGGGTTGCTCTTTTATGGATGAGCCATTCTTTCCAAGTTTAGAAATTCCACCAGCAACTTCTTCTGGCATGGTAAGCACAGCAAAGGTTGCATTTTTGGATCCTGTTGTGGGGGCAGAAGTCAAGCAATGCTCATCAGCAGTGGGATTAAAAATGACAAAAGTCTCCTGGCAGTTAGGCTCAGGTGCAGCAGCCCTTTCTAGCTTTGGTATATCATTTTCGACCATCTTGGATGCTTTATCATGTTCCTTTAGCAAGGCCTGGTCTCCTTTACAGATATTTTGTACATTTGCCAAATTCTCTCCATCTTTGTGGAACTCCAGCTCTGAATGCTCACTGAAACTGTGAACTGGCAGGTGGCTCAGACCACTGATGGTGTCGTCCATTGCAAGTTCACTGGGCCATTCCTTTTTGTCATGTTCAGGTGTGCTATGCATATATTTCTTTTTCTCCTCTTTGAAAACATTAAATGGCTCCAGTTCTGGTGAGCCCCTACAGCAACAATCATCCCATTCAGCACCCTGCAACCCTTGCTTTTTTTGCTGTTCATTTTTCTGTGATACTAAGTCCATATAATTGGTAGTAGAATTTCCTGTTGGTGAGGGAGCATTAGGTAGCACTCCCCTGTCTAGGTACATGATGCCAGGTGCATTTTGGCTGCTGTAGGTGTCTGGCTTAGAGGAAAAAGCATTCTGTGCACAAGCAACACTTTTGCAAGTTTCCCTAGAAGACGACAGGACACACCCCACCTCATAACATTTACTTCCCACAGTCTCCCCTAAGTTGACAACTGTAATGAATGAGTCACTTGAGCTAGCGTCTTCCTGTTCCATTTGGGAGCAACCAGACTCATCTTGAATGCCGGTATTTATGTTCACAGCAAGAGGCACTGGATATCGGTCTGCCTGGCAGTAAGGCACAGTTCCCTCAATACTGCAATTCTGGGTTCTCTTTATTGCAAAGCTCTCTTTGAGAAGGCCCTCTGGTTCTGGAAAAGTCTGATTCAAGGCATACATGTACGGCTGCTCCGCTGGAGAAGGGGCCTTTCTGGCTTCCACATGTGAAGTTCCCATGCAGATATAGTCATGGGCAACATTCTGCAGGCCTGGTGATTCAGTGCAGTGCAGATCTGAAGATGTGGTTTGGATCTCACTGGCAGCTTTACATTTTGTATAGTCTTCTGGTCCCACACATTGCTGGTTGCAGCCGACAGTGCTTCCATTCAGAGGGGCTGACGCAATGGCGTTGCGTACACATTTATTGCCATTTTCATCCTGGATGATTAAAGGAGGTTGCAAATCCTTTTCCTCAAAACTTTCAACATTCATTTTTGATTGTATTTCTAGCTTGTCATTGTCTCATCTGCAGAAATTGTTGGGATTGCAGGAGTTAGCCATTTTTGTTGCTTCTCTTCAGTTTTAGTTTGTTTTTCTTGATTGTGTGGTTTTCAGGTATATTCATAACACTGATCTAGAATTGGACACATTGAAACATTAAATTGGATTCCTTGCTGTTCTTTTTAAAGCAAGCTAAAAATGTCAGTCCAGCTAACATTAATGGTGACCACCTTTCCCCGGTACTTTCATGGTGCTTCCAGACTGAAAGCAACTAGCCCTATGGTACTATCAATTTATTGTATTTATATCTTGCCTTTTGTTACTTTCAAGGAACTCAAGGTTTACATAATCCTCCTCCGTTCAATTTTATCCTTGCAACAACAACTGTGCGAGGTAGGTTAGGCTAAGAGTCTGTGACTGGCCCAAAGACACCCACTGAGCTCCATGGCTGCTTTTGGTGCTGTCCTATGCTTCCAAGTTATCTCTGATTTATGGCAACCCTATGAATGAAAGCCCTCCAAAATGTCCTGTCCATGACAGGTTCATTCAGCTTTTCCAAGTTCAAAGCTGGGGCTTTAAATCCGTTCTGGATTTAATCCATCACAGTTTTGGTCTTCCCTGTGGTTGAGTGGGGACTTAAGCCTTGAATTCCCAGGTCCCCAGTCCAACACACTGACCACTACACCACATTGGCTATCTATGAACTGTTCCATTTCTTCTCTTTAACAACTCTTTTGCATTAAGAAGAAAAAGCAGTAATGAGAAAACACAGTAGGGCTGCAAAGGTGAGGTGATGACATAATTAAAGGCTCATCTGCCAGTACCCCTCTCGGAGACTTTACAAGCCCAAACAGAGGGCTTCCAACGGCGCAGTCCTAACACTAACCATTAGAAGAGTTTGCATGCCTCATTCATGCATCACAACAAGCCAGGGCACAGGGAATATGGGCTGAATGTGCATTACTGTTGAACTGTAAGTTGATGTGCTGTGCCAATCCAGCTGTGTAACAAGCCATGGTTTGTTAACCACAAAAAAGCCGCATTTCACAATCCAACAGTAAATCTTAGTGCTCTTCGTGAGTTGCTTGAGGGTAAGAAACTTTTTGGGGGGCATGACTGGGTTCATACAATGCAACTCACATTTCAACAGCAGCCTGCCCTCAACCTATAGCCTAGCTTGTTGTGTTGTATGAACTCAGTAACAGGTTTTTCATATTAAGAGAAAAGACTGGAGAAGCCGTGGAAGAACACAGGAGGGCTACAAACAGAAGTCACCTTTATTGCTCCTCTTACTGCACAGTGGATATTGCAATAAGAGCCTCATATGAAAGCACCATTAGGTGCATACATAAGCTATACATTATGCCAAGCCCCCCATTTCTGAAGAACACCCATCTTTAGCATTGGGCACCACTTTCTTCTACAAAAAGCAGTTTGCAGGACTTCTGTCCTATGCTCCCTGAATAGTTATCGAGAACCTTAAAAGCCTGATCATCCATACATGGAGAATAAACAAAGCAGTTTTGCTTAATTTCTGTGACTGTTTTCATTATATCTCAGGCCAGGCCAGTTTTCAAAAGGTGAAAGATTTACATAATCTGAAGGGAAAAAGTGGTTTCAATATTGTAGAAAACTCCAAATAATAAAAGGCCTACCAAAAAAAAAAAAAAAAATAGAGCTGATTCACAACAAAGAAGAATTAGCATGAGTGTGTTGGGAGGGACAATTTCATACTTCTCATTAAACCAAGCAAGCAAAACCATTGCTCCTAGGTGTTCTAAACCTCCTTTAACTTTTCCTTGCAGTTAAACTGGATGCAATTCATTGATGCTCACTTTTACTTCAAACAGAGCTGAAAATCTGTAGTTTTGCACATGTTATATTTGATGCGGCCAAACACTTCATATCAGTATTCACATTGCTCCTGCATTATTAGTTAATTTTGTTCCAGCAGTTTGTCATTTAACTAGACTGCTGAATACCTTTAGAAACCCACCACCCAACCATCTAGAAGACAAATTATTTTTATCAACTTTCAGTAGCTATTCTATTGTAAGCAATTTTAACTCCAATTTTGCACAAAAATTCAGCCAATACATTTACTATGCAAAAATATTTAAAAATGATTTTGATTAATGTTACCTAGCTGGAATGAAAAAAATATTACTCATTGATTTCAACATCATATTATTGCATTTCATTTGGCAGTACATACACACTTAACAGATTTGCGTCCTTCTTAATTAGGTACATGCAGCCTTATTTGCCTTTTGTCATGTTTCCTTTTAGAATAAAAATTTACTTTTATAATCCTTAAGGTACAATCCCTGTAACTCCTCACATGCCTAAGCCAGCATGGTTGTCTGGGGAACGGTGGGAACTGAATGGCTTTTTTCCAGTATAAACATGCATAGGACTGAGCCCTTAAAATATTACGCAACCACTTCTATATTGCTTAAAGGTTGCTCATCAGTCCCTTCCATCTTCAAAACAGATGGTGGAGAACGGTGACAGTGTGTGCTACACTCTCTTTGGCAGAAAGATCATAGGGAAGCAAGGGTCTTAAACTGAGGTTGGCAACCTGCAACTCTTCAGATGTGTGTTGGATTCCAAATTGCATCAGCCACAGCCAGTATGGCTAATAGTCAGGAATGATGGGAGCTAGTTTTCAACAAAGTGTGGTAAGATAAGTTTGCTCAACCCTGGTCTTAAGCCTCCTTAAGGTAATTGGCTTACAGGCTTCTCACCAGTATTGTTTCGCGTACACTTGAGGGCACATGAAAAAACAATGGCTATGAAATATTGGTGGCTATATACAGACTTTTTTTAATGTCAGCTGCAATTTAATGGAAGCTGTGCTACCTCCTGTTGTGTTTCATTAACCTTTCAATTTCTCTGGGCATTAAGCAATATTTCCTAGTCTTTCATGAACAGGGTACTTGGGATTCTGAAAGAGAGAAACAAAGTATTCCAAAGGTATCTTCGCTTCCCTTCTGTAATCCAGATACTGACCTACCATCCCTTTCCTCAGAGCTGACAGGTACAAAATCTAGTGCACTTGATCAGCTAGATTTTTAAGCAGTGGTGCCTCTACAGTATTACCATCATTTTCTCCCCATAACCATGAGACCCATGCTAAACATCGCTAAGTGGGATAGAGCCATTCATGCAAAGTGGTCTTTGGGGGAGGCTTATGTACCACCAACCATGGCATTACACTTACTACTTAAGTATTTATGGAATGACACTTTTCTGCACACTTGTGCCTGTAGCATCCTCCAAGGTATGGTGCCAGAAACCATTGCTCATGACTCACTCAGAAGGATTCTGCAACAATGGTTTCCTGAATCTTACCTGGAAATAATACCCTCATCTGGAGGCATCACCACTTGTTTACTGTATTTATGTGAATTTCTAATCCACCTTTCTTAGAAGGCTCAAAGCAGGAAAAAAAATTGAAGGACATTATCATTAGGTTTGTCTAATAGTATGCTTAGTCAATGCCAACCATTACATACCTGCCTTCCCTTTCTTCTCAGTTAAGTGCTCTGTACCAGAGTTTATGAAACAGCTGAAAAATAAATCTCACACACTGGGATTTCACACCAAGGCTGCTTAAGCACATTACCTAATGTTCAGGAGCATATTGGTGCAAGTGCATTCACTCAAGTGCAAATTTGTATCCATTCCCCACAGAAGTGAAAAACAGGCCCACAAGTGCATGCAATCCACATAGCTTGGGGGAAAACCTGATCAGCTCTGAAATCTGCATGTTGCACTCAACAGAACTGAAACTCAAGTGGGCCTCTTGCGATTTTCTCCAAAATCTCAACAAGCAGGCCATGTTCTAATGAAGAAAGCAAAAAGATTAATAGCACAATATGTGCCAACTCAGAAATAAACTTATTCCCAGGTAAGTGTTATAGGATTACAGCCTACAATACGCTGGGCTTAAAGGAAGGGCATTTTGATATTTGAATTGTACCTTAACTTGTCTTTCCCAGCTTGGCACTCTTCAGATGTTTTGGACTTCAACTCCCATCAACCCCAGCCAGCAAAGAGAACAGTCAGGCATTCTTGGAGTTGTCATCCAAAACACCTGGAGGATATCAGGATGGGGAAGGCTGGAGTAACACTCTGAATCTGAATGTACTAGAAACTTATTTAGCCAACAGTTGACATACACCTCCACTGGACAAGACCAAGTACTGATTATCATCCTGTACCAGGCATTGAGGATGCCATCCAAAGAAACCCCAGTTGGCCATTCTTGGAAGTGAATAGGTAAAAGATCCATTACAACATAAGTAGCTCCCCATATGAAGGCAGTTCTTTCTACCAGAAGCATAAGCAACAGCAGGGCTATTCCTGTTCCACTAAATGGAAGTGGAACCTTTACAAAGCACCAAAAACACGGGCAAGCTGCTAACCACACTATTCTTCCCTCCTTTATTTAAGGAATAAATCTGCTTAAGTCTAAGTAATCAAGGCCTTGGCCCAGGCATGTTGTCTTCCTTGGCTGCCTGATATTGTATAGTTATGATGAAGCACATGGCAAACAAGAAATATCTAGATGAACAGGCATAGTCAGACTTGCTTAGATTGTTTTATACATCACAGTTTAAAGCCACACGCTGTCTGACCCTTTCAGCTCTGATAAATTGAAGTGACAATAATGGTTATTTGACTTTCCATGTTAAGAACATTTGATGAAACACACAGAGAGAATTAATATAAATATTTTACTATGTTAATGTAGCTGATACAGAATTGCACCCCACCACGATTTTTATAAATCTGTACAGGAGCAGTATTAAGTCTAGCATCTCAAGAAAACACCCTGTTTTATAAGAGTTGTAAATGATTTCCTGGAATGAAGTTATGCAAGTATTCCACACACACCTCACATCTAACTGTTGAACAGGCCTTAAAAGAACAATGTCCCACCAGTGCAAGAGGTCTCAATTTATGTTGGCAGAAACACTCTTTTTGGCACTCTATAGTATGAGTCTGAAAGAAACATTCAATAATTGAGAAGTTGCAGTAAAGCCGCAATCTCCTCCATGAGTCAGCCAAGAAATATGTTTATCCAAGAATACTTAAATTCATCTGAAATGTTAATTTCTTGCACTGTAGTCTTGAGAGAAAAGTTGTGAGAATTCCCTGAAGGACTATATTAACTTTCTCTGAGAGCTTATTTAGGAAGGACCTGGAGTCCCTTCCATTCTTAAGATTTGCACCGTAGATGACAAAATCTACCCACACTCATTCCCAGATGCACGAGAGGAAAGTATTTCCCCTTGTGTGGGGAAGAGAGACGATATTTGCAGCTGCACCATTTAGAAGGGTACCTACCAACCTTGTCAGGAGACTTTTCAAGGACATCGTTGCTTCAGGCTAGAAAAAAAGAGAAGGCTGAAAAGCCCTGAACAAAAATCTCATAGTTGCCACTTTGATTATTTTCTTTTGGTTTAGAAACCAAAATCAAAACTAAATCTGAACAGGGATGGAAGCTGGTGACAAGCTGAGATCACAATACTTCTTAAAGTATTCTTGATTTTCTTTCTGCTTTTCTTCTTAATATATTAAACTGAAGTTGATGTTATTTTCTTACCAAGTCTGAGGACTGGCTTCACCAATTAACTAGGCTTGGTAAATATGGTAACCTGGTTGTTAAGGAAGTCAAAGGAACCCTGAAAACGGAATCTATTTTTTTCCTTGTACTAGAGGCATGGACCTGAATTCCCATATATTCAAGGGAAAAGTTATTAAATCTGAATATCCCATTGGAGTTATTAGATGGCAGTCTACTTCTGAGGAATATAGACAGACAGTATCTTGCAGCCTGTCCTGCCATCCTGTTTCTTCCCCCAAAGTTTCTAACTGGGTCCTCTCATTGGGAACTTTTGCTTTCCTTTAGAAAACTGTGCTCATTTTTACCTAAGAGTGAACAGAAGTGAAAATGGTAGAGCAACCAAGGATTGACTTGCAAGTAGTGCTCTTCAGTATCACCATAACTACTTCCCACCCACACTGAGGAACATGGGTAACCCACAAGGAGAGCACACTTCTCTCCAGTCAGGTATCTAGGTTAGAAGCATGTAAATTGGATAACTGCTGGAAGCATTCTTCACACTGTCTGTATTCAATACAGACAATTCAATACTTGAATAGGTGCTGCTGACCTGGTCTTGGTTTCAGATCTAGTTTTGGCTGTGCTTTTGTTAAAGTGCAAACAGCCGAATGAATGCACAGGACTACTGTTAAAAACATCATCTGCATTACGGATATCATTTCAGCAGCAGCTTCTGCTAATGTACTTACAATGGCATTTTTGTACCATAGCCAACTTTTAAAACAGATTCAAGCTCATTATTTGGGAGAGCCAGAATAGATGTCCTCTTCTCTAAAATGTTAACCATAGTTATTTTTAATTCGTGAACTCATGCAGGCCCCTACAGCAAGATATTAATTTATACGTGCACATTTGTGTGTGCACACACATGGTAGACCATGCTAAGATCTGGTTTAATTTAAGTAACGGAAGCCTAAGTCGCAAATAAATTTAGTAGACATCAAGCTGACTTTACCATCTGTAATATATCACCACTACCATTGCCACTGTCTCACAAGAAGCCACCCTACAATGTTCCCGAGCACAATGTTGCCTCATTTAAAACACAAAACACTAAAAGTTTTTGAAAGAAGTAATGACAAACAGGCCTGCTAAGCAAGGCTTGCTGTTGTGCTGCAAATGCATGGAAATGATTCTTCCATATGTTTATGATGACTTTCTTAATCTCATTTAGCACATTCTTACTTAAGTCTTCTCAGAATTCCCATTGAGTTCAATGGAAATTACTCCCAGGTAAGTGGGCATGGGATTGCAACTTTAGGGACTAATTTTAAGTAGGCATGTATAAGATTGTGCTATAAATCACTAAGTATTCTTCTTCAAACACTTTAAAACTGATTAAGAACAAGCAGCATTTCTTTTAAACTCAACATTTGAGAAATTAATATGGGCCGCTCTTGGGGAATTCAGATTAAATCTACCCCTATTTACCACTTTACAATGAAGTGAGATACATCACCAGGTTTTCTAACCTATGTATTACAAAAAAAGTAATTTGCTTATGGGACAAAGGCTGCACAAGCAGCATCAGCCCAAACAATTGCCGCACCTGGCATGGAAGGAGGACGCTGCTAGCAGTCACATGAGGCTCCCCAGGAATGGAGCTCTGTGTGGCCGCTGGCAGCACCTCTCTTCTGTGTCACCTGCAGCAACTCAAATAGGGCACTCACTGGTACACTCGTGCTTGTCAGGAACTTGGATGCAGGGCCAGTGCAAAGCAGACCAAAGTCTGGGGAGCCAAAGGATTCCCACTCCCAAATGAATTCCTCATACATCCTGTTTGGTAATGCAAATGTAGGAGTGTTATATAAGTTGCATTTTGGCACTATGCTTCAATTAGTGATCTTTTTCAGCTCTACTGTATTTTGTAACTCCCTACTGCCTGTGCTACAACTTGCCTCAGTATTAGAGCCATTCTGTTTCTTCTGAGTGCACAACTTTCACAGTAAAACACTCCATTTGTCTGACTGAAAATGCCACATTCCAGTCCACTTTAGCTCACTCACATGAAATACTGCGATGTTTAACCATTTCATTTCTTGCATGATGGTTTCCAGTTTGCTTTGCTTCACCCTTTTCACATTCCAGTTGTGTATGCTGTGCAGCATTGCACTTTCACCCCAGTGCATGTGAGCCAATAGACTTGCTTTTGGCTTTGATCTGGTTGTGTCATTAGCAACAGTGCTATTCATACTTGTCCTTTGCTCTTCTCCAGTAGCTGGTTGAATGCCTTCCAACATCTCCTGGCACTGCCTCTTGTTTCATTTTACATTGTATCATCATAGGAATTTCAGTGTAAGAAACATTTAGAAGTGGTTTACCATTGCCACCTTCTGCACAGTAGTAGCCAAAATGAGCTTGAGTGTCACTGCCATTGTCTGTGAAAGTGTTGCCTTCAATTATTGTAGCTACCCAGCAGCTGCCCTTTGGGAGTTTTTCCACCCCCATCACCATTAGATAGATCCATTTTTTTTACTGTGACTGTGACTCCTGAAGAGGGTGGTTTCATCTTAGTCTGGTGTTTCAGCTTGATCATTCCATCCTGGGTGATTCTACTAGGAGACTAGACTAATGAAAGCTTCTGGCCTCCTGGCAGAATTGCTCTTGGATTCTCCAACATTCTCAAACCCTCTCACCATGTTAAGGTGAGCATCCAAGTAGGAACAACTTTGGTCATATACTGTAGACAATAAATACTAGAACTAGAACACATGCGCTGGTGACTTCCTGACTTGACTTCTGCAACGCGCTCTACATGGGGCTACCCTTGAAGACAGTCTGGATACTTCAATTGGTTCAAAATAGAGCTGCCAGGTTGCTGACGGGGGCTGGGCGTTATGTTCACATGACTCCAGTTCTCCGTCAGCTTCACTGGCTTCCCATTGAAGTCCGGGCCCAATTCAAGGTGTTGGTGATGACCTATAAAGCCCTAAACGGCTTGGGACCTGGTTACCTGAAGGAGCACTTACATCCATATATGCCCGCCCGCCCCTTGAGATCTGCAGGAGAGGCCCTTCTCCGGGAACCCTCCGTGAAAGAAATCAGGATGGTGGGTACTCGGAGGAGGGCTTTCTCTGCGGTGGCGCCTAATCTATGGAATGCGCTCCCCAGAGGGGTCCGCCTGGCGCCGTCGTTATTTGTTTTTCGGCGCCAGGTGAAGACCTTTTTATTTAAGCGTCATTTTAATTGTTAATATTATTGGATTTTATCTGGCCAGGGCGACTTATTTTATATTGTTATTTTTTATATTTTAACTTAATGTTTGCATTTTACAAACATTTTAACTTAATGTTATAACTTAATGTTTGTATTTTAACTTAATGTTGTGAGCCACCCCGAGGCTTCGGCGAATGGGGCGGCATAGAAATGTTTTAATAAATAAATAGAACCTCAAAGCACAGAAATAAAAGGGCCCATTGCCCTAGCTATAGCATAATCAGGTCTACACCTCTGCCTGGCTTCTCAGTGGGACAACCAGGTAGCAAGGAAGGTTTGGGTAGGCTTCTGTCACAGGCTCCACTTTAAAGCATACTTACAGGCTCCAACTAACAGCTGGAAGACCTGGCCACCAATGATCTGAAATGAATAGCCTTTATTTCTCTCAAAAGACACTGGGACACTGTATACTGGAACCCTGAAGACATCTGAACTCAGAGCTATGTATGTATGTTTATTCTATACCACCTAATAGCCAAAGCTATCTCGATAAGAGTTCCAGGGTCATGAGTAGTTACCACCTAAATTAGATCCATTCAGAGCAGCAGGTAAGGAATTCTACTTTCCTAGCTCAACAGAAGGGAAAACGTTGAGTTATCACTTAAACATAGCCAACAATCCACCATTACTACTAAATATTTCATAAAACACCAACAACTAAGCTCTAAAGGGCAAGGTTTTACCTTTTAAAAATGCCTTCCCGTGGTACCCTGATTCCAAGTTTCTTTCAAAAGTTTAGCCTGTACACTGACACAACCCCAAAGAAATTGATATGGGAAGGAGTGACTGATGGGACATGACCTTACCAAAACTGTATCTTATGTGTCAACCCTTCTATGGCTCTCTTGCTTCTATCTGCCTACCTTCATATGCATCAACTATTTGGTTGAGTCATCCCTCTACACTGAAAAGGGCTAAAGTAAAACTGGACAGTATTCTAAGGAAGAAAAGGGGTAGGGGTTGTAGGCCTATATTACTTCTAAATATCATAAATTCAAACTCATAAATTCAAAAGGAGGTATGATTTTCAAGGAAGGCTTGGATCCTAGGATAAGTTCATGGAAGGAGAGTTTCCTGCAATAAACCCCGGGCCCTCTGAAAATCCAAGCCCAGAGGGTCAGAGCCCTTCTAAAGAATGAGGCATTAAGGTTTGCTGCAGGAGGGAAGACTCATCCAAAACCGGGCAGAGGTTTGCCAAACGGGGAGTGAGGCCTGGCATTTGGGAGAGCATTGATAGCTGCAGCAGGAGATGGGGAAGGGAAACTTTCCTTCCATGAACTTCCTTCAGTTAATTTAAGGATAAGTTATCTAAGCCTGTAATTTGAACTCTGATATTATCTGCTGGGGTCCAATTATGCCATTGTTGCTACATTGCATTTATAGCCTGCCTTTTCCCCCCCTCTGGTGAGGAACTCAAGGTGACTTGCATAGCTTCCTCTCATCCTCACAAGAGGTAGGTTGGGCTAAGAATTTGTGACTGACTGAAAGTCACCCAGTGAGCTTCAAGACAGAGTGGGGACTAGAATCCAGGTATCCCATGTCCCCAGTGTAAGACTCTAACCACCCCCATCCCAAGTGGTTTTAGGTTGCATATGAGAGCTGGTGTGATGTAGAAGTTTGTGCTGCATTGAGAAGCCTGAGCTCTAGTCCTCACTGGGACATGAGGCTCAATGGATGACTTGGCCCTGTCACTAACCTTCAGCCTACCTCACAGGACTGAAGTGACCCTCCTCCTCTCCTTTATAGTCTCTTACTAGTCACCTTGGGTTCCTTGCAAGAAGAAGAAAAGTGGCCCATAAGTGTAATAATGAACATTATTTTCTGCTTTATGCAGTTTTCATGTTTTGTGTAAGCTACCTCATATTGTTTGCTAAAAGGAGGGTATAAATGAATTAATTTACTTCTCCATAAAAGCTTATACAATCAGTAGATTCTCAGTGCTTCAAGTTTTTGTTTCATTATCTGCCCATTCATCCTATTCACATTTGTCCCAAGACAATTATTTGAGGGATGTTGGAGGAGAAGTTCCTGTAAAGGTACCTCTGAAATCCATAACAATTTGATGTGTTTATTTCTTTGTAGAAGTTTCATTGATTTTTCAAATTGCTTACCTAGGAAGTTGTCAGTAACTTTCACAACACAGGAATTTTGTAAGAAAGCAGTTTTAGGAAAGAGTATTTTGGTTGGCATCACAAAATTGTACACAGATGAAGACAGCTGATATTCCACGCTGGCCAGTTTTACTAAATTTGCTGATTGTTTCCTAGTTTGATCCTTATCTCTGTAAAATTCATTTGTGTTCATTCCTGCAGAGGGATCAGCCCCATTCTAGGATATTTATCTTCAACAGCAGCAGCAGCCACATACAGTAAGTCAACTACCCCCCTTAAAAGGTTTTTGCTTTCAAGAAAGAATACCCTAATATAGCTTGGTATCAAAAGTGTTATCCCAGTGGTTCATTTTCATAAAACAACACTAAGAAGATTCACAGCCTGATCTGTTTAAACAATACAGTCTATATGGGCTTTCATTAATATATTAGGCATAATATGATCAGAGCAGTGAAAATATTATTAGAAGGCAATCCTCTGTGTGTTTAGACAGGGAAAAAATCCTACTGGGAGTTGTAGGACTTTTCTTTTTCCTTGGGGGAGGGGCTACAAGCATAAGATTTGCACATTTACTGTATCTTCCCAACCAGACAAGATACCGTACTGTTTCCTCACAAAACTGAAAAAGTACTTACCAAGCTTTGACGGTATGAAGATTCTTTCCTTAGCATACATCCGCTCAAAAATCCACCACTAGCCTAGGAAAATGCCCTCTTTTTTATTTACAAAGGCTCCTCTCATGAGGCTGCACTACTCAGAGGCTCAGTCATGCAGCAGTAACAAGGCAGAGTTTAGCAACTTTTTTTTTCCAGGCTGAAGAATTTTCCTGGAACTTGCTGCCAACCCCGCATGAAGAGCTAGCTGTTTGCCAGCAGTGCGCTGCTCATTAGATCTTGCCGGTCCTTTCATAGCTTTTAAGCAGGGATCGTGGCACACATTTGTCCCCACACAGCTAGCCCTGTAACTTTACTTACAGGAAAAGATAAACACAGCTTGACAAACTGAGCAATTGGTTAGCTATTTAGATGTGGGAGGAGCATGCAGTACTAGCATTGGATGCAACCTAGCAACTGCTGAAAACATGAATTGCAAAAACCTTTGAAACGAAGGGCAAGGTAACTCAATACTGAAACCTGTAAAAGCCAATAAAATGCTTTATCCAAAGAGAATTACCACAGCGGTACTTTAAGAAGTACAGGCTCTTTTGTATCGAATTATGCACAGAACACATTTTGATACATTACAGTTATTAGCAAGATTTCCAGCCACAACAATGAAAAAGTTACATATTTTCGTGTGTGTGTGTGTGTGTGTGTGTGTGTGTGTGTGTGTGTGTGTAAGAGAGAGAGAGAGCGCGAGCGCAAGCAAGCGAGCACGAGCGCTTTTGTAAATAATAGCATACCAACTACACCTGTGACTATAAGCATCCCTGGAAATACATTCCACCTGACAATAAAAGTCAAAATCTGGCTTTTAAAATGTCTTCAGTACAAGAACAAGAAGCAAGAACTTTTCAGTTTCCTGTGGGCACTCTCATTCTCTCTGACATGCACACATACAAAGGGTTTACACATAAAACTCTTGTCAACAGCCAATAAGCAAAAGCACCAACTTTCCCCAAATGGCACCATTCAGGTAGTTTGGACTAGAGTCCCATAAGCCCCAGCTAGCATGGCCTAAGATCAGGAATCCTAGGAGTTGTGGACCAGTGAATCGGAGCGGGGGGTGGGGGGAGCATATCAGCAAAGGGTGATTTCCAGGGTGTTCATCTCCCTGCAGTCATTGTGACTTGAATGGACTTGTATATATTTTTCTGGGTGTGCATTGTTTACAATCTCAAATTCAAACAAAACAGGCATATTAAGATATATATATACTACAACTGTCCATGCAAAGTGCTTATTTCCTTGAGGGTGTATGTACATACACATCACATCCTACTGATTTACAGGGAACCCTGGGGAATATAGTACTGCAAGAAGAGTTGTTCAGTATCTTTGACAATTCCCAGGGCTTTGGGTGAGGCAGGACTACTATGATTATTGAACAAATCAAAGTGAACGTCACATAGATAGCTATTAAAGCTTTCTGATATGGTCCACTTACTTAGACAATATCTTACATCAGAAGCCTCATTTCAAGAACCATTAACAAAAATCATTAGTGTGACTCTTCAGGGGTTTTGGATTGTACTTTCATCAACACCAGAAAGCATAGTCAATTGTGAGAGATGAAAGGGGCAGCCGACAACATCCGAAAAGCAACATGTTTTAATCCTTGCACTAGCAGCATGGAAGTCATGGATCCAAAGAAGTACCTGCTCCTTTGTAGTCATTGTACTGACAGACAGAAGATGCCTTGAGCACAGGAAAGACATCTGAACGTCAAATTGCAGACTTCATATTCTCCTTTATACAGCAACACTAGCCGTATTAGAGTTTGAGTTCAGCTTTCCTTTCCTTCAGACTTAACACAGCTTCTTCAGCATGTTTTATGAAGAAACCCCCTTCCTCTACTTGCTCTATTCATTCTCATTACAAATGGTGAAATGTCCAGCATAGCCACTAATAGGCAAATGAACTTTTAACAACATCTGTTTAAATTGTTATCTTGCTCATCTAGTCAGAACAGGTATCTATGCATTTCAGAGTTTCTACAGAAACCTGATCAACATTTAGATCTCTTGAACTACCATAAGCAGTGAGTCAAAGGCCAGTATGCCAAACCCCTCTGGAATGACTATTGACTTGAATGGTGCAGGGGCAATGAGGCACCCGCATCCCTCACTGGGATGAAGAGGCAAGGAATCATTCCTCCAATGGCCTCCAGTTGCTGATCCCTTCAAACTTTACAAATAGTTTGCACTTCCAATAGATAACAGATTCAAAGGCAGTGTTACAGCTCAACCCACTAGGACTGGAGCCCCACATTTTTCATTTGGAAGTCCATATCCCTGGAAAGCAATCTACCTCTTTGCTGTCCATGGACACTTGCTGAAATAAAGGTGTAAGGGCCCAGATTATCTCTGTTGCATCTGATCCCACTGGATCAGCTGACTTTTTGCCCACATGTACTTTACCTCTCACTGCCCCCCTTTGAATATTTAAGCCTGAGGTGTTGTGCTGAAATCTATTGCCTTCCTCTCTCCATCTGTCTGCACATTCCCTTTCACAAAAGGAATGTCATTAGGAGACAGGGTCATTTCAAAGAAACACACATGCATTTCTAGAGCTTATGTAAATTGGGATGCACATGTGTATGTATATTTCATTTTGCATTTGCCCTGTTAGCCTGAGTCCTGGCAGACAGCCTTTTCAATATGTAGCATTGCCTCCCATCAGATCTAAATAAACACTTTTAAGCTCTTGTATACAGTTGCAAAACAGGAGCTCTTTCCTCACACTCTTATTTAGTATCAATGAAGTCAAGTTGATACTTTCTAAGAACAATGTGTGTGGATAGCACTTTCTCTAGAAAGTTTTATTAACAGGACTTCATTTTGTAATAAGGTAGAAAGCCTGTTCAACCAATTAATTTTATTACAGTTTTTCAGGGTTGTTCCATAACTTTTCAGAAGCAAAAGACCAACAAGAAAGTGGTTCTTAAGTCAGAGTCCTTGTGGGACAGGGGGAAATCATGCGTATTACAAGCTGTCTCACTACAGAAACTGTTATTCCCTCACGTTGCATATAAATAACTGAACAGTATTAATAGTAGCTTTACTCTAACTGGAGTCTGTTATACACAAGTCCTAAAAATAACTTACACTAATGTTATTGAGTGACCTCTACAGAATTTCTCTTTCATCAATATACCTAAACAAAGAAGTTAGCGTGATGTGACCACAGGGGTGCCTCCTGCAGTTTTTGCTTTAATTTGTTCCCAACCACTGGAAACATGCAAACGCTGGTGTAATTTCATACATACTGCAGCAATGGCTTTCATTCACAGTGATCTTCTGGAGGGAACATGAGCAAATAAGCCTTGTCGATGCCATCAGCTAGCCTTATGTCAAAGCAATTTTTATCACTAGAAGCAATATCGCCAGCCAGATATTGAAAAGAAACAGATGATAAATCTGGTGCCCTAGCAGGTGCAGTGCACTTTTTTCCACTTCACAGGAATGTGAGCAACCCAAATCAAACATATTTAATCAGGACCAGGGTCCAAAGAACTATTTCAGCTCATGCAAGGAGCTGGTACTACCCCTGTAGATTTCAAAATAAATAAAATCCATTATGTGCATTAAGCATACATTGCAAACGTTTCCCCATAAAATCCAATTCTCTCCTGATAAAACTTCCAGAAAAGAACCTGGAGTGAAGAAAAGCATTTTCTTATTTCCCTAAATATCAGTCTAATAAAAGATAATGTGGACTGTGTAACGATATCAAACATATTGATATTGCACATTAGCAAGGTTGTATTTCCTGTAAGGAACAATAAAGAGCATCAATTACTATTTCATCTAGTCTAAAAGGAGTGAGGCCAGACTAATGCTCTTAAAGGATATTAATTCCCTTGCAAGTTTAGACAGAAAAAGGCCTGCAGCTCCCAGCCTGCCCAAGACATGGTGCCTTGATGGGGCCTCTTCAGCCTTGTGGAAGTATGTTTCTACTGTGAAGACACAGGAGTGACACAAACAGCGTATTGATTCAAAGTAAAATACTTGCATTTGCCAGCAGACAGACAGTAAACAATTTAAGCCTGAATTTTACACATTAGTGGTGTTTTAAAAAATACTTTGTTCTTAAGTCAGTAACAGCAGCAGCTACATGCCACCCATATAAAACAGAAAGGTAACAGAGCGATCCTATGCATGCCTACTCAGAAGTAAATCCCACGGAGTGAAATAAGAATTACACCCAGGCAAGTGTTAAAAGACTACACACTAAATAGATTATGAGTGGGAGGGGTAGTGCAGATAAGTGCCTTAGTAACAGAAATAGGATCATCAGAGAAACAAGAACATAAATTCCTTTCCTACAAAGCAAAAAAGAATTTCAGCATTCATCAGAAGAGAATTAGCCAAAGAGGTCAAGTGCCAGTTAAGGCAGCAAACATAAAAAATAAATTCAGGAACCAGAATTTGCAGTTGTGCACAAAAGGATGGAAAAAGTTAACAGGACCAGACATGGCTTGCTATATTTGTTAATCATACTTGTAATTCCTTTAACCCCTTTTCAACAAGCTATAGCTTTTATGAGTTCCATAAGAATTCCAGCAAACAACTTTGCTTTACTGGCTTCCTTTTAGAATATTAGTTAAACCTGGTCTTCCAAAAGCTCTCTTTCAAAGAAGCTGGTGCCAACACCTACTGGGAGGCAGTGGTGCAATCGCCCTCTTCCTTACAATTTAACTGCTCTTTTTTCATTGAGTTCGGGTTGCCAAGCCAGAGAGGAACCACTACAGCTCAGTAGCTGAAAGTGAAGCATTTCCCAAGTGAGAACAGGATGGTGGCACAATGCAAGGAGAAAGCATGGGCATGGATGAACCTTAAAATGTTAGCTTATTTTCACAAGTGATGCTTTGGATCCATCTTTGTATTTCCCAAGTTTGCAATACGGGAATGTAAGGGAGAAACCTGAATTGATTCAACAAGCAGAAAATCATAATTCCCTCTACATTAACGTTCAGTATGATTCCATAACCAAAAGCACACTTTTCATCACTCACTAAAATACCCTTTAAAAATGAATTACGGGACAATCCTGTAGCTGCCACACAGGTCTACTTAGCAATAGAATAATTTGGAGTCCCAGCTCTGAGCTTGAAAACTTGGAGTGCTCTCTCACCCTCCACCTTTGCAGCCAGCATGGAAAGAACTGTACCAGTTGTGTGTGGCTCCGTTGTTGCAAGAGGGACATTGGAGATGGGCTTTTGGAGCGGGGGGGGGGGCAAGTTTCAGGCTCTTCCAGCACATACAGTATCATGGCAGTGCCTCAGTTCATACCTTGAGCCATGACACTTAGATGGGCAAAATAGGCATTTCCCTAGGCAGTATTGCAGAGGCAACGGCTTTCTCTGCACTCCTTCCACCATGCCGAGGATGCCATAAACCTCTCATCTTGCAGGGTTATAGGTCACCTCATTAGAGTGTGCTGCCTGACAATCTCATGTCATGGGGGAAAAGTAAGTTCTATACTTTTAAGTTTCAAAGTGTTCAACAGGGCATGCTTCCAAGTAAAGAAGCTTATGCCCTGATAGGTCAACTGTAACTCTCAAGAATGGCACACAGAGAGCGAATTGTTTTACACCACAGCTATAATACAGGGTTTCCCACAGAAATAGCAAAGAAAAATAACTATGTATATATGATAGGCTGATGATTCATAAGTTCCCTACCTTAACTGTGTCTGCTCGCTGTTGCACATGTGCTGCAATAAAGGTTTATTAAGCATCTGTTACAGTGTAACCCAATTTTTCCAATATCTTTACAAGTAATGCCTGGAAAAGGTTTAACCCTGTGGCACATTATATGCCAGCATACCAAAGCAAGGCACGGCGGATTTCATCAGCTTATTCCAAGCAGCTGTGTACATTTCTTTAGTGGGCCATTAATTGCTCAGGGCATGCTTAGTTTTTAAAAAGCCCTTGTAATCCCTTAATTTCTTAGTGAGCCTCAAGAAATAATTCATACACCATCCCTACCTCCTTGGCCACAGAATAATGGCATCAGTTTGAAAGTGAGTGCCCTTTCTAGTTTCCCTATCTTTGCCAGCAATGTTTATATAAATAGAAACAAAGGGAGGTATAAGCATTCAGAACAACTAAGACTTTTTTCAAAGTTGCATGAACCAGCTATGATCCCAAAACAAGAAGCATGAGAGTAAGCTTTGAAATTTAAGCAGCTGACCTAGTAAAAGTTGTGCTCTTCGATTTAAACTCCATGTTAAAGAAACTGGTTTTCAGTTCTGCACAGGTTATTATTATCAACATTTATATATTGCCTTATATAAGGTCTTAAGCAGTTTAAAATTAGAAAACAGTAAAATAGCTTGCCAGGCATGCTGGGTCCTGCAGGCCATTTTTTTCTGTCTAAAGTGCCACAGGATTGCACCCTAAAACAGTAAAACATGACAACATTGGTAATACATGATTTAAAAGGCTAGATCAAAATGAGGCATCTCCATATTGTTTTAAAAAGCCAAGCATGAAGGCTCCTCATAGTTCTCAAAGCAGCACATTCCACATGTTGGGACCAACACAGAAGACCTTTCCTGTGTGTCCAACGAATGGGGTAGTGGTGTACTCAGAGGTTCACCTGCAGATCTTAATACCAAGCAAGGCCCATAACAGGCAGTCCTTTAGATAGCCAAGTTCTAATCTGTTAAGGGGTTTAAAAGTTAGAACCTTGGACTGAGCCCTGAAAGCAACTGGCAACCAGTTCAGGTCTTTCAAGGAGGATGTAATACGGTCCATTTAGCAGCCTAGCTGTCACATTTTGCACATAGAACGTATCACATCCATCTAAATGAAATGGAGTCAGAGAATGAAACACTGGTGCCAAGTCAAACTGATTCAGGAAGAACTGCTGCTGGCACAACAAGCGTAATTGCACAAAAGCACTCTTTGCCACCAGTGCCACCTGAAGAGTCAGGGACAGGGTGGGATCACGGTTCCTTTAAAGAGCACTTTAAATTTTAAAAACAGCTTGCTTTTTTAAGGTCTATGGCCTTTTGAAGATTTTTGTATAAATATAATAGACTAGAAAAGTGGGTTTTGTTTTTTGCAAAATAAACAGAAATAGCTGCCAGATGTGCTCTGAAAGTGACACTCATGCCTCTGATACCTATGAAAGACATGTCCATCACTAGAAGATGTAACTAGGGCTAGATTCATATGCCAAATTGACACCCAAGTCCTAGTACTAAGTGCTTCACAGGTTCCTAGTTTTATTGGAAAAGTCGGTGGTCTCTGGTTACAATATGTTGATAAGTCACAATAGGTTGAATTCATCAAGCTTAGGGCAGGGGCAGGATTAAACCATGAAACTAATCCAGTTATGCATTGACAGAGGTTCCTCTCCGGTCAAGGCAAAGGTCCTTGAATGTGAGGAAAATAAAGACTGTGTGGAGGGAGGGTTGAAGCAGGCAAAGATTACTGTATCTAACCAGCTTTTTATTTATGTATTATGTGTTCATGCCACCCAATAGCCAAAGCTATCTTTTTTATTTTCCCAAATGTGATGTTGTAGAAAAGATACAACCTGAATCTTTTCTGCTGTTGCTGAACATACATAAAACCCTTTTAATCCTACAAGGCTTTAGTTAGTCAATGTGTCTCATAGCTTGTTTTGGTTGGCCAGGCTTTCCAACAGGAAACAGTCCTTAATGAACTGAAGACCAAGTAAGTAATTAACTCGTAATTACAGAGAAGATGCAAAACAAACTGGAAGTCCCCACTGCTTACAGCTGACTCACCACCTCAACTTGGCACCTATTACTTCTAACTATTAAGGTCAAAAGACTATTAAGTGAAAAGGTAGGCACGTAATTAAAAATAGTTCTTAGAAGAAAACCCACAGCATGTAAAGCCAGAAGTATGAGCAGAGGCCCAAAGGTTAATATCCTCTCTTCTGTACTTTTCTCCACTTAACCAATTGAGCAGTCTCCTTAACCTGCAGTTTATTTCATTCTTTGATACTATCTCCACCAATAATAAGCCAAACACAAAATAAGAATGCTCTCATTCTAGATATGGTTGACATAATGTAGATTGTAGAGACCAACCTCTCCTACTTATGCATTCACTAGGTCAAGCAAATCACTTCCACAGACTTCTATGAAAAATGGGAAACGGAAAAAGAGGATGGAAGTGGGGTAGCACAACTCTTCCTCACTTTTGAAAAACCCACTGCTTGATTTCAAATAATATATTTTACTAGCTTCCCAAACTAATTAAGGGTGCAATCCAGTGAGGTTGCCCACAGTCCACCAAACTCAGAGGATTATGGGCAACTAATGCATGGTGGGAGGACCATAGAGCTGAAGGTCCCCTTCACATTCTTCCTGATATTAAAAACACTTAGATGGTCAACACTTAATTCAGCCTTGGAGTGGGTAGAAAGCAGGATGAGGTGTCACTGGCTCAGAGGCTCTCTCTTCTCCACTCTCTGCTCTCCAGAGCTCACCTCCAAGGTTGCTCTTGCAACCTCAGAACCGCAGCTGGTGTGATGCTTTCTGAAATGGAGGAGTGCTGGTGCTCCAAATGCAGAGCCCCAGCTTCAACCTTGAAGCACATTGCTGAAGTTGGACAAAAGGACTCTGAAAAATCCTATAGCCTTCTAGACTGTCTAGCAGACACACAAGTGCACTGGAATTAAAGTTTCATCCTAGACCAGGAGCGCAACCTGGTACTCTCCTGCTGTTTTAGACTACAACACATCTGGAAGGCTTCAAGTTGCCAATAGTTCTGCAGATCACTGGTCTTCAATCTGAATGTCCCAGCTAGCCAGTTCCATGGCCACCCTCTTTTGGTTAGGTTTTATTTTTTTCAACATGAAAATAAAGAGAGAGTGATAGAGGCACACAGACATACACTGCCGAAGCTTTAAAAGCCAGATTCCAAGTTTGGTAAGGGTTAGGGCTATTAATCTAAACAACTAAATTACAAATTTTATATCAACTACATGTCCATTTAAGCTTAATCGATCAGCTGGAAATTAATGGCCATGCCAGTCCATCCCAGTGTACTACAATATGCTGAGACTTAACCAAAGGGTGACCGTCCTTTTGGAACTGCAGTCAAGTCATTATTCCCCATTACACTAACCCTCATAGCAAGGCAAAATGCTTAGCAAAGCAGGGAGGGTCTGAGTTGAATACAAATATCTGTGTAGGGGAAAGAAAGGACTGTTTGGCCTGCCTGACAGAGACAAGCACTCCACTGCTTCTCAAGCATGTATATGTAAACCAATTGGCTTCCTCCTGAGAGGACACTATCCAGGTTTTCCCATGACAGACATTTCCCAGTTTGGTTCACTACCTTGACTTGTAGCCATAGGTGGGACCTTGGGGTCCCTCCTCCTGCAACCTTTGGGAACTTCACTTTTGGTTCAGCAGCTCTTGTTTGCCCCAGTGGGCTTGTGCAGGTATTTCAGGCAAAGGGGAGGGGATTAGGCATTACTGCTGAGCAACCTAAAAGCAGTTTATAAATATTAGCTTATAAACATCCGGTAGCAACTATCAATGTGAGGAGAAAACCTGGCATTAGCCTAGTAGAGAGGAAGCAGCACAAGAGCAATTTGATGCCAAGAATAGTGGCAGGGGAAGAGGGGCTGGGAGAAAAGGGAACAAATTCTGACTGCAGTGCACTGAAAGATAGAACATGCAGACAAGCTTGCCGAATCAAGTGCCTGAACAGAAAGAGAGAAGAAAACAGAAAAACAAAGCAAAGCAGAATCCATGCTACAATAATACAGTATGCACATCTTTATTCATTCTAAAAAATATATGCATATATCACACAGTACTAAACTTGCTTAAACTCATATCCTTTGGGGTACTGAGCACTACTAAAACCTATAGGACGTTTTTATTATTCTGTATGGCATTTGTAATGCACAGAATGTTTCATGTTCATGGTAACATTCATCTTCATAGCCATCCTGCAAAACACACACACACACACACACTGCAGCACACACCTCTGCATGTCTACTCAGAAGTAAGCTTCACTGGATTCAGCAGGACTTAGTCCCAGGAAGAAAGTGTTATAGGACTGAAGCCTTAATAATCTCATTTTACAGACGAGAAACTGAGACAGCCCGTACTGACGCTGGAAACTGAACCTCTTAGACTGAAGTTGAGGAGAAAGGGCATTCATGCACCACAAACATTTCGAGCCTCTCTCACTATGCAAGGCTAAGTACCGTTAAAGCCGAATAAAATGCAAGAGAGGGATGTTTAAGAAGCCAGATGTGCATTCTAGCAGATATAAGTTTTACAGATGTGCCAAGCGCAGGAGACGCCAGGTTTTAGGGAGCTCTGACACAGGACGTCCATAAACCAGGGTGAAATCTGAACCCGCGCTCGGCTGGCGCGTCCCACCTTCCAACACACAAAAGCACAGCAAGGATGCTTTCTGCTGTCATCTAGCTCGACGCCTTAACGCGCCAGCCACTGGCTCGTAGAGAAACGTTTTAGGCGATTCATTGTCTGAACTTGGAATCAGGCAGCGGCGTTCCGTCTTTTAAGGCTGCAACAACCTGCCAGGTCTGTTCCTACAGGCTCCGCTGAGCAGGCGCACAAAGGATCGTGCGGAAGAGCCCTTTAGTCTGTCCCTGTCATCCTTGCCAACTTTTTCCTTAAGTGCCCGACACCGATTAAAGTGGCGGGGGAGAAGGGGGGAGAAGGCAGCCGCGGCCCGGGTCATTAACGCGTGCGCGCCCGGCGGCGGGAATGCTCAGCATGGATGAGGGCGACGACTGCGGCGGCCGGGACACGAGGCCGCGCAGGCAAGGCAAGGCGCGGCAAGGCGCCAGAATCCCTTCGCAGGCTGCTTATGACCGCCACAGAGGGAGCCGCGCCAGAGCTACAGCCCGGGCGAGCAAGCCGCCGCAGGGAAGCCCCCGCAGGGGAGGCGAGCAGCGGATGCCGATGGGACCCCGGCCCGCCCGCCTGCCTGCCAATGAGAGCCCCCCGCCGCCCCCGCGCGACGCCCATTGGCCCGATCGCGTCCCAAAGGAGCCCGGCGGGGGGGCCTGTTTGCCCCCAACAACTCCCCGCGCCAGCTTGACAGCCGCCGGAGCCACCCTCGCGCCCGCCTCCGCTCCAGCGGCGCGCAGCCAGCCTTCAAAAAGTTCCAACGCCGCAAGTTCCCTCCTCGCCCCCCCCCCCCACGCTTGCCAGCGCCCCAGGGGCTGCCCCACTGTCTCGTCGAGAGCGGCGGCCGCGCCACCCGCAATGGGCGCCGCCGCAAGCCCGACTCCCGCCACCCGCGCCAAGTTCAATGCCGAAGTTCGGTCCTGCTCCTCCACCCGCTGTGGCGCAGTCCCCAAAAGACCCACAGGACGCCAAGGGCAGCCAGCGCGCCTCCCGCCCTTTCCGCCTGGGCGAAAAGCCTCCCCTCCAAAACGCAGCCCGCCCCCGCAGCGTTTCGTTACCTTCAGCTCCGCCGCTGCACCAGGACCGGCCGCCTCGCGCTGCTTGGAGAGCTTGGCAGTACGCGCGCGCGCGCCTCGCTCCCTCGGAATTGTTCTTTTTTATTTTTATTTTTTTTTTAATTGGCCCGCTCTCTGCCCAGTGCGCGTGCTCAACTCCAGCCGGGACCGGCAAGGACGAGCTCCGCTCTTTCTCGTGCCTGGAGGGAGCCGCAGCACCTGCCTTCCCTGGTGACGTCACAGCATTCCTCAATACCTGGCCGAAGCCGTGGGGGGAGGGGGGCAGGTGAGAGCGCAAGAATTGCTTTTCCTACGACGGCAGGCGAGGAAGCTTGCAGCGCGCTCACACTCGTGCAAATGCAACCGGACGAGGAGGACGCGCAGACAGCCAGGATTAGAGAACGCTTTAAATAGGGATCTGCTGTCCTGTTTCTCGGGACGGCTCCTGTTAGGTTTTACGCGCGAAGAAAACGTTACCAACCCTAGGGAGGCTCCTGTGCCGGTAAGGGCTGCCCAGTTAGCAGCATTTTAGCACGACTGAGGCTTTCTCTACTATCGGACAGTTAAGTCATCCAAGAAGAGGAAGAAGTTTTGCTTGAAACATTTCCGCAGGTGTTAGAGGCACAGGAAAATGGTGTTGCCAACTCTTCCAGGGGAATTCTTGTAAAGCAATCTGGGCTAATACTACAGAACACTGATGTTGATGCTAGAACAAAAATAAACACGACCAGGACAATATGAAGAGGATAAAGAGTGGTGAAACAGAACACTGGTCTCCGAAGACAAAACAAATAGCAATGGTTAAATATACCAAACCAGTCATCAGAATGTGCCAAAATAAATTAGAATATTCTCATCTGACCTTTACTTTGCTGTTAGTCTTTTGGTTATGAATTCTTGCTATGTCATTAAGACTGCAATTTTATATCTACCTACAAAGAAATAACACTGCTGGAATCAGTGCAACTGACTCATGAGAATACATTGCAGGTTACTCTGTTCCAGCCTTAGATTCCTTTTTAATAGGAACAGCCTGGACCAGTACATGTCTACATAAAAGTGAAACCCATTGATTTCAGTGGCACTTACCTTTGGACACTTGTAGCCTAAATGAATATTGAAAACTATTTTGCATATTAAACAGCAGTTCGAGCCATAACAGATAACCATTAGCCAAATGGTTTTGGATCTTTCAGGGGACTAGCTACTAGCTACTTAGAGGCAATGTTGAAAATGATCTTACAAATTGAACCAAGCAAACTTCAAGCAAATTGAAGGTACTGTTGACCATCGTAGTGGCTAACAGTGCAATCCTATTCATATCTGCTCAAACATTTATTTATTTATTTATTTTTATTAAAACATTTTTATGCCACCCCATTCCTATTCCGTTCAATGTGGGAGTTACTCCCAGATAAGAGAGTAAAGGTCCTTAATCTAAGAGGAAGTCCTCACTTTGAAATTTCTATGAGTTCATGGTAGAGGCACCAGACATTTTCTCTCAGCCTCAGTCTTCCTATCTGCAATATGGGAAATAATAGTGTTTTGTCTTATAATAGTTATTGTGACTAGATGATGCCTGTGAAGTTCTTAGAAAGTGCTATACAAAGGTTAAGTTAGATTATACAAAGTCCCTCAATATTGCAACACAATTTGAACAGAAACAAAATATTATTTAGAACAAGTCAAAAACATTATTAAAATCTATTTAAAGCCCTGACAAAACACTTCAGTTTTTACAGCCTGGAATGGAACAGAGCAAAGATGACCTCCCTTTTGGAGTGAGTTTCTCAGACAGGGGCTCTTCACACCTAATGCTAAGCCATACCATGAAGTTGCCTTGTGCCCTGAATTCACACACTTGAAAGGTAACTGCTCATGAGTAGTTTCCACATGTGGCCATCTTCCCTCCAAATGGCAACACATATTCTAGCACCACGCCTGGGTATGTCTTTGCTGGCTCCCTTTTTTGTTTGTTTGTTTTCCTGTTGCTCTGCAAAGCAACTGCCTACTCACTGGACTAGCACTGTTGCTCTACAGGGGCACTGCAGGAACCTGCCCTTTGCTGCTCTGTGCCAAGGTGCAAGCACACCTTCCCACACATCTTTACCCCTCCCTTGCTGCACATGTGTCCACTCCACACACACCTGTGTGTAGGATTAGCAACGCTGCTAGGGAATGCCTCCCCTTGCACCTAGGTGCATGGAGAGCATCTGTATAGGCACTCATGCAAGGGATGGTGGGAAAGTGTCTTGCAGAGGTGTGCGCCATCTGCCTAGGAAAGTTTTCTGGGTGGCCAGAAGGAATGTGTTTGTTGCATAGTTGTGAGGAGGAAGTGGGGCTTAATGAGAGTCCTTAGGGACAAGACAGGAGTGGCAGAGAGGGTGCGAGACCCGAACTTCGCAGGGGAAAAGCAGCACAAGACAGCCAATTGGAGCATGTCTGCAGTTGCCTCAGCAGTTGTCAGGAGAAACAGGACAGGGAAAAGGGGAGGCTGGAGTGTTCGCTACTGCTGTGGCCACTCTTGCCACCAAATTTGATCATAGAAATGCAGAAACTACAGAAAAATATTATAACTGAATTCATATATAACAATAAACAAAGCAGAAACATGGCAACCTTAGAAAAGACCATCGATTCTCCATGGGGATTCAAAGTAACCAAACATACCAGGCTTCGTGTGCTTACTGAAGTCACACATGACAAGCCATTCCTGCCTGCTTGTCATTATATATGAACACAGGCGTAAAGTGCTTCTACCCAACAGTCTCCCACAGCTTTCCTGTAGGAAAGCCTACAACCTCCTCAGGCAGTTGTTTTCACTGTTGATTAGCTCTTACCACTAGGAAATGTCTCCTAAAGTTTAGCTAAAATCGGCTTCCCTGAAATCTCAACCCATTGGTTCTAGTCCCTCTTCAGAGAGTAGAAGTCAGCTATTGTGTCTTCACAAGGCTGAGCATACTCAACTCCTTCACCCATTTCTCATAGGAGCTTCTTTCACGCCCATCACCAACCTGGTTGTCCTCCCCTTTTGAGCAAACACATATATAGGATCTGGTAGTTGGTACTTGCCACCTAACCTGGCAACATGTGCTGTATTTGATGTTGTGCTATACCTAGTGCAGTGTTGCCACTAAAAGGTAAGTAGCAGGAACAATGTCATGATATGGAGTAAGATGGGATGTTTGTGTCTTTAATAGTGGGGTAAGAGAGGTGATTTGGGCAGGTGGAACTTTTCCCAAGCCAGTCACATTGTGTCATAACAACCTTCCGTTTTCAAATTCCACCTTCTAAGTACAAGAGTCTTGTCCTCTGATAGATTTTTGTCATCTAAATAAGTATGAAAAGGGTTTCCCTGCTCTGATAAATTCCAAGTTTCTGTATTTTAGATCTAAATTTCATAGATGACTATAAGGAGAGAACATGGGTGACCTGGCTTTCTTTTAGATGAATTGAAAATAGAGCTGAATGTATCAAGAGGGCATTGTGATCTTTGAACCAAGTATAAAAAAATGAAAGGCATGCAGAATATAATCTTGCTTAATTGCCACATAAAAGAATGTTCTGTTTACTTTCATTGTAATTAGCTCAGGGGAAAAATACCTGCACAGGTTGCTATACAATGACTCAACATACCAGTTTGGTGAGTAAATACCTGCTTCAGAGACCTAATGATGAAAATTGTGCTTGCAGGGCATTACAGATTTTAACTACAAGGCTATGTTAGTCTTGGTTCACTAAGTGAACCTGAACTTAAAGATCTGCATTTAGAAAGACCCATCCATTTTGCTTAAAAACATAAATGGAGGATAGCACTTTCAATAGCTAATAGTCATGATGGATATATAGCATCTCCATTATCGGTGGTAGGGTGAATTTGTATAGCAGTTGCTGAGGAACATGAGCAGGAAGGTGCTATTGCACTCATGTCCTACTTTGAGCTTTCCACAGATAGCTAATTGACTTCTGTGTGAACAAAATGCTGGACTGGACAGGTCTTTGGCCTTATTTTTGTATCATCCTGTTGTGTTGTCTCTGAGCAATCTCACAAGGACAAAATGAGAATGTACACAGGTAATTTAGAATAGTCCATTTTGCATTAGTAGCTCAAAGGTGGGCTTAAAAGATTGAACAGGCATAAGAATCCAGGGGACATGCTACCCTTTCATTGTCATGGGGCAGGTTATCATAGGAATTGATGCAGTTCATGTTCCCCAAGAGCTCCTCGTTAAAAGAAGCAGTCAATGCATCCCTATCAGACCTTGGTCTTCTCAGTGGAAAAAGTCTAGGTTCACCATCAATAGCATGTAAAGATGAGAGGTACTCTTCACCTTTTCCTGAGCACAAGTTCCACTGAATATGCTACCCAAGCTTGCCTTTCCACTTTAACCTTGGTGAGGCCCTTTTAAGTGTTCACCAAGGAATTTCTCATATTGCTAGGGTTGCTAAAGGTCAAGTTGATGTGGGTGATAAGCAGAATTGCTCCTTTCTCTTATCTATATCGTGAAATAAAATAGTCCATGAGTTCTTGGCTGTTGTAAGCAATTTGTCTCCTGCTTATGAATAGTTCCAGATGATTAAGACTTCCCCTGTGAGAAAGGGTTCTGAAGATACTCCTGATCCCCGCTACCGCCGTGCACTTACCTCCACCTTGTCAGCCTCCTCATTTTCCCTCATAACCTGGGCTCCCCCATAGGTTCTGTTCTGTTCTCTCCATCTCCCCACATTGCCATGATCTCAACAACCCCCAAGCATGCATGGAAGGCTGAGCCAGCATCATGTGGAGAATGACAATTGCTTGCTAATAATCTAAGATACTTGGAGCAAGAATATCTGCTGCCGTGCAACAATCCATTGCCTATGTAAAAACAAAGGTTGCCAGCTGTTCTTTAGTGCCACTGGCACTAAAGTAGAAATGGGTTCAGTGTATAACCTGCCTTTCTTTATATCTAAATTTAGCAGATTTCAGAGTGACCTCACTTCTGGAAGTCCTCAGACTTGGAGGCTTCTGGCTTTTCTATGTTCTGCTAGGCTGAACCCAGCAGGGCAAAAGAAACAGCAAAAAAGATGAGCTTTGCTGCTCTGTCCTATAATTTCCTGCATTTACACTAGAAGAGCTTTTCTGCCCAGCTAATGAGAGTCCTGCAGAGAAGGAGACTGGAAAAGACTCGGGATAACTCCTATCCTGGTTTCTCCAGTCTCCTGCTCTCTCTACCCTCCAGAACACCCCCTTTCTTAAGACTCCCAGTATGAGAGAGGCCCATTCTGAATCTTATTCAGTATCCTTGATGAGCAACCTGAAGGACAGCCAGCATTATATGGAAGGAAGCACTCCTTCAGGTACCTCACTCCCAATCCCTTTAGGGGTGGGGAAGCTGTGACCTTTCAGATGTTGTGGGTCCATCAAATACAGCATGAGCAATAACCAGGGATGATGGTAGTTGTAGTCTTGCAACATCTGGACAGTAGTTTTTGACTCCTGGCTTAGAGCCTTCTTGGTAAGAACCAGCATTTTGACAACATGCAGAGTGATTTTCCCTTCTGAACAGATTCATATCATTGTAGACTTGCAGGTGACAATGGCAGACTGGACAAAAAAAGGCAGGATAGCATTCATAATGACCATGGGAGGTGGCTGGGAGACGATTTTGCAAATGGATGCACAGCAGTCTTCTGTCTGCTCAGGAGGAAGTTCTACTGATTTGAAGAAGACTTGCTCTTGAACCAACACGTACATGAGACTGTAGTTTTGCTGGCAAACAATCTTTGCTGGATGGTGCCTGAAGTATGGAACTGACAACCAATGTGACTGCCTGTACTACACTGGAATGCCTCTGAGAAGTTCAGAGCTGCTAACATAGGGTATATCTGTTCCAGGTAATTTACATGGCCAAACCTGCTTGGCTTTAATTAAAAAATCAGGTGTCTTCACCACTTTCTGCTTCATGACAAATGTCCACTCGGTTAATTGAGGATGTACCTGGAGTCACACCCACTGCCAGCAAGGGGGTGGATGTCAAACTAGTTTTACCTGGTCTGTGGGTATGCAGGAATTATGGGAGGAGTCCATTTAGGTTCTGCCATGTCCAATATTCCTACATGTTGCAGAATTATTCTGGGACTAGAATTTAATCCCCTTTTGTTTTCTAAAAGGGGTTGCTTCACCTCCTATAATATAAGCATTCAACGTGTACTCAGATACAAAATAAATCTGATTTTAAACAATTACAGACCAATAAAGAGATAGATGCTATTAAGATGGGCAAAAATGTAAGACACCAAACTTAATCTCTCCTGCAACACTTTCCTCTGTGACTTTTCTCTGCAAGTCCTACTCTTCCAACATGCGCACAATAGGAAATTCATGTTTCCCTTATAATTTCTGGTACCACTGTAACTTTGGATGGAAGGGATGAGACAAAGGTATGAGTCAATGAGAAAATTAATTAGCCCAAAGGTGGCCAGAGTCTGGCTTAATGCCAAGGAACCAGATACTGAAAAATTATTTCTGGGATCCTTAAAGAAATGAATTCCAGACAGGGCCAAGTTAACCTGGATTGTTTTTCCCGTTTAAAGCTATATTTAGTACTCATTTCCAGTATTTCTTAACCCATAGATCTATTTGTGGAAAAGTTTAAACTTTCACTGGTGAAGAATAATCTTTTAGTGATAGGACTGTTCTTTCCATCTAATGCTTGTATGCCTTGCTAGGGCTCAGATAACAAAATCTAATCAATCAAATCTGCCCTGTAAGTCCTGCTATCCAGGAAAGGAGGAATGTGGAACAATATATTTTCAGACAGAGCTTGCTTGCCAAAGTGTGCTTCTGTCTGCTATGAACATATGAAATGTTGCATCTGTAGGACAGGGCAAGCTAACAGCCTCCTTGATGAGAAGAAGGCAGGCAAACTTGTCGCAAGATGGAGACATTTCCTCTCTCTCTCCCATAACACTTGAACTCAGGGTTGTCCCATGAAGATGATTGGTGGGATATTTAGGACAGGTAAAAGGAAGCACTTCACAGGACACATAGTTAAACTATGGAGTTCATTGCTGCAGGGAGTACTGACAGCCACCAATCTGGATGGCTTTAGAAGGGGATTGGGCAAATTCATGGAGGAGGCAGCTATCAGTGGCTGCTAGCCTCGCTGGCTATGTGCCTCCTCCATTATCAGAACATCGGCTCTAACCAAGTTAGAGCTTGCACAGTTGGAGGTCTTGCACCCACCCAGCTTGAGGGATCCTGCAAGCAGCTGGTTTGCCACCATGTGAACAGAGTGCTGGACTGGATGGACCATTGGTCTGATCCATCATGGCTTTTCTTGCATTCCGAATATGCTCTCATGGTTGTAAGCAAAGACTCTTTCCCAGCAAAACCAGTCACAGAAGTTAAGAGACAAATGCATGGAACTGTGTGGGAAAATAAGCGATTTTTGAGTCCAGCATCCTCTTTTTCATGTTGAAGAGCCAGGTGCTCATGAGAAGCCCCCTAGCTGATCCTAGCAGGGATCTCTCCTGCCTCTCTTCCCTGGCCACAGTGAATACTGGTGGCAGCACAGAGCCAGCATGATGAGTAGCCATGGGTAGTTATCTTCCTTCCCTTTTAAAGAAGGAAGCTGCACCAAGTGCAGTCGGACTTCCTATGAGGTAAATGTATATGGGACTGCAGCCTAAGTTGGTGACCATCACCACAACTAGTGGTAGTGAGCACCATAACTATGGCAAAATGCTAGTCCGTGGCCCAGACAAAGCCCACAAGGCAAGTTTATCTAGCTCCTATGAGGCACACACAATAACAATATTGTTAAGTACTTGTAGTTGCCTTTACTTCTTGTAAACCATGTTAACGTTATGTTCACATGACTCCAGTTCTCCGTCAGCTTCACTGGCTCCCCATTGAAGTCCGGGCCCAATTCATGGTGTTGGTAATGACCTAAAAGGCCCTAAATGGCTTGGGTCCTGGTTACCTGAAGGAGCGCTTACATCCATATATGCCCAGTCGCCCCCTGAGATCGGCGGGAGAGGCCCTTCTCCAGGAGCCCCCCGTGAGAGAAATTAGGAGGGTGGCTACTCGGAGGAGGGCTTTCTCAGTGGTGGCGCCTAAGTTATGAAATGCGCTCCCCAGAGAGGTCCGCCTGGCGCCGTCGTTATTTGTTTTTCGGCACCAGGCGAACACCTTTTTATTTAAGCAACATTTTAAATGTTAATACCACTGAATTTTATCTGGCCAGGGCGGCTTATTTTATATTGTGTGTTTTAAATTATTATGATTAT
>NW_025336481.1:34172308-34265637 GCF_004798865.1 Varanus komodoensis | reverse complement strand
CCAGGGCGGCTTATTTTATATTGTGTGTTTTAAATTATTATGATTATCTATATGTATATTTTAACTTATTGGTTTTATTTATTGTTGTAAGCCGCCCCGAGGCTTCGGCGAATGGGGCGGCATAAAAATGTTTTAATAAATAAATAAAATGAAAAGGGACTTAATTTGGAATCAAATGGCTAGGGTTGTGCTGAGTGAAAACCATAAAAGAACAAGAACCTGCGTTATAACAGGTGTCCCCAACATGGTGTTCCTGGGCATCTTCAGTGCCAAGAAAGGCATTCATTCACTGTCCCCTTAAAAATGTTTTGATAAAAGAAAGAAAAGGGTTAGGCCATCAGGTTTTCCTTGCTGGTCCTGAACCTGTTGCTGATCAGCTGTTCAGCAGGCAGGGGACAGGAGAGAGAAAGAGCAAGACTAGAGGCTGGGAGTAGAATAAAACAGCAAGATAAGGGGGAGTGGGAAAGAAAGGGCAAGGCTAGAGGATGGATAGGGAGGGAGAGAAATTAAGGAGGAAATGGGTGAGGGGAGAGCAATAGGTAGGACAAAGGATGGAAGTGAAGAGAGATAAAGAGGGAGAAAGCTCCATATTGACAGAGGAGCATTGGACAGGCCATGAAAAACTCTGTTTCCCCCTCCCTGCACACCTCTTGAATAGCCAGGTTGCCACAGCAGCCATTATGTCACTGGCCATCTCTTCCACCTGAACCATTTTGTGGTGGTGCCCATAGCAGCTTTGCAAATTTCCAAATGTGTCCATAGGTCCAAACAAGCTGGGGACTCCTGGCTTACACTGTCATTAGGGAAGCCAATATACAAAAGGAAAGAAAGAGAGAAAGACAACTTTGCTTAAACAGAAATCCACTTGAAGAACAGGACTTCCACTTGGGCAATGGGACATGTCCTCTTCAGCCTCTTTGGAAATGCCCTGAATTGGCTCCAGAAGGGTATCCAATGCTCCAGAGGAGATTTGGAAGGGCACGGCGTGGGGGAATCCATTCAGCCAACTGTTTCCCTTCCACTGACAGAATGGCAGCATTGGATCCGATCCACTGACTGAGAGAAATGAGAGAATAAAACAGTGGAATCAGAAAAATGCTAACTGGAACATCTACACTATAAGACATGTCTTGAGGCAAAGCGAGAGCCAACAGATCAAAAGTAAAGCATTCCAAAAACAGGGCACAACCAAAGGAAACACCTGCAAGAGAGATAACATAGTAGAACTTGTGGTTTGGAAAAAATGAAGAGAATGAGGAGGAATGTAGGATCAAAGCAAGGAAAAGAAGTATTCTAACTTACATAAAGGAATATGCATTTGTCAAGGTGTAATATTTAATTAAGGACACAATCCTAGGCATATTTAGGCAGCAGAAAAGTCCTAAAATCCCTGATGGGGGCATGCTGAAAAGTATAGGACTTTTTTTTGTCTAAACATACCTAGCATTGTTCCCTTTGTGCTCAAAATGGAGGAAAAATCTGAATGGGGGCCATTCACAAAATTCTATGGATCTTTATGTTTCTAATGGATTATGGTGTTAAGGCACCTGCCATGTTGAAGCTAAGCAGGTCTGAGGCTGGCCTGAACTTGGAGGGGAGACCACCTGGGAACTGCATGGAGCCACCTAGAGTTCCACAGGAGTAGTAAGGTGGAATATAAATATAATAAATAAATATAGGAAGGAAGGAAGATCATTTCATACAGTTATATTTAAGATAGAACTGTTAAACATTGAAAGATTAAACAGTGGTATCTGACACCATGGAAATTAAAAAAGGAATATGGTCACTCAAAAATAATTTCTATCATTGAATGACAAGGATTTGATTTATATGTGGTAGTTAGGTGAAAGAGCTATGATTAATGAGTACTTTTTTATTATCATTATAACCCCCCATAGTTTGTTGGGTTGCTCCTATGGCTTGTCAGGGAGGAAGCAAACTGGAATCTCTGGTTTGCACATAACATTAACCAGACTGTGCACAGATGGTGCCTGGATTGTTCAGCTACTTCCATTTTTAGTGAGAGTGATCAGGTTCTTTAGGGTGTAATCCCATGTCTTACTCCTTTGATGCATATGAGCCTCCGAACCCAGGGGATTATGTGTGTGTGTGTGGTGCCTGGAATGAGGCACAGTGGTAGGAATCTTCAACGCTACCATGCCATGTACTGGGTATTTTCTCTAGATGGCTGTTTTTGGCTATCTAGATTTAGTGTCAGGGAGGAAGAGGGAAGGGGGCTGGGATGCAGGCTGGGATCACGTAAGTCCACCGCCCCAGTCTCCCCCACCCCAACACACACACACCTCATCATACCCCCTTTTTTCCCTTGTGGACAGCCCACATGTGCCCTGGCAGGTGTGAGGGAGTTGACATGCTCAGCCTTCAGGCTCCCAGCTGCTGCATTGCAAGAACTTGGGACTGAGATTCTGATCAATCCTGGGGTCTCTCAGGTAATGCTGTAAGGCTAAAGGAGAGCACATTTATGCTTTTTGGAGGTTTGCTAAAACTTGGGAATGGCACAATTTAAATAAATAAATATGTAAACATGATTAAGTTCTGGCATCCCTGCTTCTAAATACATTACATCCAGAAAAAGTGCTAAGTGAGCATGCTTTCATTCTGTGCAAAAATCAACAAACACTATATCATAAGGGAAACTGGTGAAGTCTCCCCATTTCTTTGCTTTTCTAATTTAAATACAGAATGTGCACCTGCTGTCTTGGCACACAACCTGTATTTCTGCAAAATCCATGTGTATTTTTCTCTCTCTCGCTCTCTCTCGCTCTGTGGGTGTGTTTATGGCAGGGGGTATCTCCTTACCTTTTTCTTCCTATCGGTAGGCTTCTGATAACAGTACAAGATTTTGCTCTTTAAATGTGTACTTCCATGAGTAGGAACAGGTGCACTTAATAATTAGGTTTTGTTTTCATCTGTGGCAATAAAATGAGCCAGCCTTTTATTCAAGTGCATCATTACCAGGCATACATGACATTAATTTGGGATCAGAAACCAAATTGGCTTTGTAGTAAACAGTTTAATGCTCAAGCCAATGTGAGATTTCCAAGTTTCAGTCTAAACTTAATCAAAGGCTACGCTCACACTAGCTTCTTTCTCTGGAAGCGACATAGTTTGTTCACTCCGTCCCTTGCAAAGAATCCAGATTACAGCACTTCTGAACCGCTGAACTCCGGTTGCCCTTTCAGAAAGGTGAAAATTCTGCAGATCAGTTGCTCAGGAGAAAGAATTAATCCAGCTCTAGCAAATGAAGAGATGCAAACCTCACAAACTTCTTTTGGTGGTCCAAACATATTTTTCAGGTGCTTTCTGAAAGAATAAAGAGACAAGATGTAACAATCGCTTATGAAAAAGACAATTTGAAATGCATTCATCAAAATAGAATACCAGAAGAATTTTTGTAAAAAAGGATATTATATTCTTTCTTTTTCCAAAGTAAAAAAAAAAAGGGGGGGGCAGAAAAATCCATGAGAAAACACAAGAGGAATACAAGTGGAAGACAGTCTTAAGTTCCCTGAAAATTCTGTGAATGAATTTATTGATTACACAATAAAAGCCTCATCTGGAAACACCCCAACAATTCCAACAGATTCTTTTTCCCTTTTTCTTTTTGAACACATCACATGGTCTTTTGCAGACCCTGAAATAAACCCTAATTTACTGGGGCATCTTTCAGGCCTGTGCCTTTCCATGGACTCAATATTTTGACAGTCTTTTCCTTCAGGCATTTGTCTAGCGGCTTCAAACTTCTTTTCGTCTTCTGTTTTTGTCAGAACACCAGCCACCCAGAAAAAGTTTTGATACTGTCTGCTTAGAAACAACTCATTTAATCCTCTGTCTGAAATCTGTGCTGACTTGAAGTCCCTGTCATATTCTTTCAGACATCCTTTACTTCCAACAGTGGTCTGGTTCACATGCAAGGCCAACTCATGGCTGTTGTGATATATGAATGTGACCACATTAACAAAGCATATTGGCTTATTTTATTTATTGGGTTTTTACCCTGCCGCATTAGCCAATAAGGCTCCCTGAGTGGGTTTGTCAATTTGATTTATTTATTACATTTCTATATCATCCAATTGCCCAAGCTCTCTGGGTGACTCCTGACATTCAGAACCAACAAATACAAAAACCTGACAATACAAATTCAAAATAAAAACCAACTACACTGTAAAGACATAAAAATACAGCTAATAAAGAAAAACTGACAGTGCAATCCTTGGGCTGCTAGGCCACATGGTTTTTGGAAAGACCACATGGTATTTGGAGATGCAGGATGTGCACAGAAAATTGCTCCTATCTGGGAGTGCCTGTCCCTGCTTCACAGCTGGTACAGAAAGAACCATGCTGGCTGCATTTCTGAATGGCTTTGGAGGCATTTAGAGGGCAGGGAGGGAAGGAGAAATGTACCACTAAGTTACAAGGTTTCCCAGTCATGCCTCCTTTCCTCTTTTTCTGAAGGTCCAGCTGCCTAGCTAACTTGCAGGGAGTGAGAAGTGCAGAGGCTCTCCCTTCTTGTATTTCTTGTATTTATATGCCACCCCAAAGGGCTCTCTGGGGGGTTTACAAGAAAACAAGAAAAAGAAGCTGAAAGCACAACATCCAATTAAAACAATACAAAAAACTAGCAATTGACAATAGTTTGAGGCACACAGTAACAGAAATACCAGGCGCCAAAAAGCTCGCAGCAATGGCTCCAGGCACACTCCCTCGGGGATGGCATTCCATAAATGGGGTGCGATTGCAGAGAAGACCCTTCTCCTAGTCGTTCCCCCCTCACTTCATTGGGGAATGGATCATGGAGAACCTTCACTGAAGATCTTAACGTGAAGGTTGCAGGCCCCCTGTTAGGGTTACACTCTGAAAATGCCTGGGAAAATAGAAAGGCCTTCACCTGGTGACAAAGCGGGTGCCAGGTGTACTTCTCTGGAAAGCCCATTCCACAAGCAGGGTGCCATCACGGAAAAGTTCCTCTCCTTAAGATCCCCTCCCCATTTCTTTTGGCCAGGGCCCTTAGAGTATAACACCTGGGAGTTAAGTCCCCCTGAATTGGGCAAAGCTGTGCATGAAGCAAGAAAGCGGGGCTTTTGATTTTAGAAGTTTCACTTCCCATGTACACACGTTGCTTTTGTCCTATCGTCACATCTGCTTTAACCAGTTTTTGTGGTGGGGGGAATGGGGAATCAAGGCAACCATGCCCAACCCATGCCTGGCCGGATAAGTGAGAAGCACTCCCATGAGTACGGATCCCTTTTCTAAACCACTTCCAACTCACTGAAAAAACTCACTTTCTGTAGCTCCAGTTTATTTCCCCAAATAACTTCTGTTTTGGCAAATTTCCCTTCTTTATTTCCCTCCACACTTTGGTGTTCCCATATATGCCCCAACACCAATGAACTTGTAGCATATGCTCTTTGACCCTAATGTTGAACAATGGAATGTGTGTTGCAGTAAATGTTACTACATCAGCAACAGTAGAAAGGAAATTCTTAGTTAAAATAGGACTTGACATCAAGACTAAAAGTTAGAATTAAATGTCAAGAGGAATCCATTGAATATCTCATGACAATGACATCTGGGAGAGAATGAGCCAACTCACTTGGATGCCACTGGTAAATAGAAATCACATTCATGGGAAAGCCATATGGCTTCAGTATTGTGAAGGTTTTTACCCTGCAGAACAGCTTAGGTTGCAGTGAAGTGAGGGTGGTGACAAAGAACCTTGCATCAGTTGAAAAATAAATGCTAAAAACTGGCATTTGAATTGGACCTAAGCAACACCCTTGGTAGAAATTCAGAAGTAAATTCAAGTGAGAGCAAAGGGACTTACCTGTAAAGGCAGTAATCCTATTGCCCCTAGACAGGGGCTGGGCTCACACCTCATGACCACCTTGGGTAATTACTGTGGTTCATGACTTTTTCCTTTGATATGCCTGATTAGGCTCTTGCTGGTCGCCTCCCTCCTCCCATGTCCTTCCCTCTCAGTCCTCCAGGTGGTATCCCAGGAGGCACCTCTCTTTGACAGCTGCAACTGTGAGCCCAGTTCAGCTCACCATGGCTGTCCAACACTTTCTGCTGAGCAAATGGGGCTGATGCCCTGAAGCACAGCAAAGAGGATGAAGGAGCCGATCAGGGGACTATTGGAGCAGTGGGCATGCCCAATCCACACTCAGGCAAAAGCAGGGAGATCCGCTGGGCGGCACTGCAGCAAGGATGGTGCCACTCAGCTGATTCCCCCTCTGCCCCCTTGCAGCTGCCACATGGGAGTGGGCAGCGGGGCCTGGATGGAGACAGCACTGCTGAGCAAGGGGGAGGCAGTGCCTGCTTCTCTTTCTCACTCCTACTTGCCAGGGAGGCACCCCCAGTCCAGCGCCCACAAAGCAAGCACTGGGTCGGGGACACCTCTCCGGCAAGCGGATGCTAGAATGGGGGCGGGCACAGAGAAATAAGCTGAGTGGTGCAGCCCCCAACCGGGCCCCGCCACCCAGCTGTGTCTTGGCCCTCCTGCCCCCATGTTCCCAGGGACTTCTCTCAGTGGGGAGATTCACGGAGCAGTGTGGCTGCTTTCTGTGGCACCTCCAGCTGGTCATTTCTCATGCCCCAAGGAGACAGACAGAGCAGGGACGCCTTCGACAGAGAAATGCAGCAGCTGCTCTCAAGGGTGCTCTCTGCCTAGCCACTTGGGGAGAGTGGGGATGGTCCATTCTTGCTAAGCCGCCTGCTGGCTCTGTCCCTGGTACCATGATGTGTGGTGTTCTTCAGGTTTAGATGGCACATGAAGCCACAAAACCATACTGTGCGTCCTCAAACAGGTAAATAAAGAAGGTCCACACCACATTCCAGTCTATGGAAATAGACCATTCCTGAGTTCAAGGCCGGCCCTACCATTAGGACGAGGGGTGTGGAAGGGGCTGCAGAAGCAATCCTCTTTTTGGAGGGCAGAGCAGTGTGTTCCAGCTACCGAGCTAACTAGGTGCCTTCGGGTGTGGTGGAAGGTGCTGTCCCTTCCCCAGTGTCAAATGAATATTCAGCTGCCAGGCCAGCCTGCTTCTGTTGGTGGAACCGGTGCACAGGGGCAGCTTGGCCTTCACTTCAGACAGCAAGATGCCTCTGGCCAGCGCTGCCTGCCAGAAACAAGGAGGCAGCCTGGAAGACTCTAATAATCACCAGCACTGATTTTCTGTGGTTTTGTGAAATGCATTTTATCTGCTAGAGTAAGAGACAAAACAGGGTTTGATCTATGAGCCACTGCCATCTTTTCTCATCACACCACCATGACAATAACATAATGCAAATTAGTGGCCAGCTTTTCATGTGCTAAAGTAGATGACCCTGCCGTGCTTTGTTCTTTCAGACAGTAATTGTGGGGTTTGTATGCAATAGGTATTTATTTTCAGCAGCTGATCTAGTGATTGGTTGTAGTTTAGTGTTTCTCTGTTGCATTTCATTTATTTTTAAAAGATACACCACCATAAATTCAACCCTCTTTCCTTTAAAAGATTAACGAGTGAAATTCAATGAAGGCTCTCTTTGCAGGGAGCACTAGGTTGGTTTGCACTGTAATGAGTGAGCAAAAAGGAAAGCACACTGGAACCTTTATTGAAGCTGGCTTCTCTCGGGATCTCATCTTACATTTTGAGAGGCTGGTGTTGCAAATGCATTTAGGTGAAAGGAGATACTGTGGGTGGAATGAAAGAAGCAACAGTCTGGCAGCTGGCAACTGTAACCTGCCCCGAACTGTCCAAAGGATACCTGTAGATTACTCATGAAATTGACTTGTTCTTTTACAGACTGAGCCCAGGCTTAACTAAGCAATGGACAAATGCTTTGTGATGCTCCCTTAAGGAACTCTGGAATGGACTAACCTTCCCCACTATGGTAGCCTCTAAATATGTAGAACTGTATCCTCAGCTACCACTTTGTTGTCATGCTGGTTGGGGATAATGGTAGTTCTAGTCTAACACATCTAGAGGGCACCAGGTTGGGGAAGGCTAGTACAGATCAAGCGACCTGCCTCCCACCCCCAAAAAGATATAGTTGCAATGGCTCTGCTTAATTAATGCTTACTCTTAGCCACTTTGTAAATGTCAAAGCAGTCTGTCAAGGAAGCTTCACTGTAAAGAGCCATGGTGGAGACAACTGCCATCATGTTGGCCTTGCTAATAAAAAAATAGAGTTTCCTTGAGATATTTTACTAGGCCATTGTCAATATAGGAAAGAGGTTGCAGACTTCAGATGAAGACAAGATTGAAATGTGAACAATGAGTAGAAAAAAATAGTTTTCTGGTGACTCATCTAACCTCAAAAATGGCCTGTGATTCAGCCTGTAAGTCAAACTAGAATGCAAAGTGCGTGTGGTCTTCCTGGGAACTCTCTAAGAGGATCGGTACATAAAAAAATGGGCAGGGCGCCCAAAAGAAAGATGGGAGGAATCCAATAGCAGGCGGGCATGCCTGGATACACGATTTCTACAAGCTTCATAGAGTCATTTGTTATGCCAAGCAGGAAACTATGACTGCTCCCTACCTTCCAAAACTCAGTTAATTTTTTGATCAAAGGTACAGGGTTTAAGACCAGCAGTACCAGTCAGGTCTCCTCCAGATGTGTTGGACTACAACTAGTTGCATCCCCCAGGGAACTAACAACCAAAAAATTTCCTATAGACTAATGCATTTAAGATGAAAATCATCTAGGTCTATTGGTCTAATTAAGGTTTACCATGTACAACATACCCTGTAGCCCAGTGGTAGGCAAAAAGTAGATCTCTAATGCCAGGACTCCCAGAATTCCTGGCAGATGTTTTGGACTTCAGCTCCTTTGGCTATGCTGGCAGAGGCTTCTGGGAACTGAAGTCCACACATTTGGCAATCTCCTTTCTGCCTACATGCCACTTACATATGGGCAATTACATCCTAGTCACTAAATGGCCAAATGAATGGAAATCGTCATGGGAATATTATTCTGTTGTCATCCAGGAAATAAGGTTAGCAAATGACCTGGAACCTTGACCTTAGGCCAGCAGGGAGAGGAAGCTGTTCATAAGCAGCTGACAGCTGGAATATGTCCCAGAGGCAGCAAGCCGTTTGGTGATTAGGACTGTACAAAAAGTTACTGTAGGAAAATCTGATAACTCCGAAACCATTTCTTTTATCCAGTGACACTGGATTCAGAAAGTTATCAGAAGAATCTGTGGGAAATTCATTCTGTTCAGGCCATACTGCTCAGAACTTAAGGAATGTTTAAAAAAACCTTTAAAACATCCCAGTAGGAAGACACATGAAATGCAGGAAGACTTATGGGCAGAGACCAGCCTCAATTAAGGATCAGGCTAAATATTCTATATATCAAAGCCCTTCACAAACTGCAAGCTTTAGAACGCTGCAGATATTGAACAGTGTTGGTCCGTATGATCACCTTAAACTTGGGAGGGACACTTTGTACTAAACTTCTTACTTTTAATGTGTTTTATTACAGAAGCATTCTACTAAATTATTATTACCTTATTATACCCCGCCTTTCTTCCACAGTGTAACTACAAGGTGAGTACATTTCCAGGTGGTTTCCCCTCCAAGCCTTGCCCAGGCACAGACCTGTTTAGATCCAGCAAGATGCCTGCTTCATGTGCCTTCAGACCATACGCTCAGAAATCAGAACAACATACCTGGACCGGGTGGGGTACAGTACAGATTTGAATTACCTGCTGGCATCAGGGTTGGTAGCATCTCTCCCAGCTTGCAGAAACTGTATTTCATTTTAAGAGCTTGCAGCCTGAAAGGGTCTGTGGCTTGGAATGGCCATTGGACTGGAGGTTGCAGTCCCCAACTTCAGAACTAGCCAGTCAGTAAGTTCATTGTATTTAGCCATAGGCCATTACAAGTTAACAAGGTAAAACATTGGATTAACAAATAAAACCCTAAATCAAGTATATCAAAACTTAATACTAAAAGAAAGACCAGGCATAATTCAAGACAGTGTCCCCTCCAAAGCCTCCCTAGCTCTTATCTTTTGAGCTACAAGAGGAAAAAGAGAAACTTAATAAAACACATATGCATCAGCATCTGACAACAAGAACACGAATTTCTCAGAATCAGAGTAAGCATTAAAGGCGAGTAGCATACTGGTCAATTTTTTTTTTCTCTAGGTTCACAATATAAAGAACAGTGAAGAATATAATGCAAGAGGTTATCCACTTCAGGTGATCCACAGATACAGACATGCTGCTCCATCGGAATATGAGAATAGCTGCATACATGGTTTGGAAAGGAAGGGCTGTAAAGGTCACCCTAAGGCTATAATTAGGAATGGTAACTTAGTAATTGGATCTTGAATGGTCATGCTTAATTAGTTTAAACCAAGGAGCAGCCTTGGAATACAGTATCGAAATCGGTCAATTAGGAGCCTGGATAGGGATCAGGGATTATTAAATGCCCATTGGTGAAAGGGGGTTTCCATGGTGGTTGCAGCAAGTCTCCCTTCCTGCAGGGGGTGCCAGCTCAATTCCCGCAGAAGAATGGTATCAAAATTTATCACATGCATGCATAGGCCTGGTCTGTACCCAGTGCTATCCCATGTTTATTTAACTTGTGGTTTAGATAATAAACTGTGGTTAGAACAAACTGTGGTTTTCTTCTTCTAAATTCTTGGGTTGCTTCATTCCCTCTTCTTTCACTTGCCCTTTCCCTGTATCCAAAATGATATTATGGTGCTGTAGTACTCACATTAATAGAAGCTGGGCTTTATTTACTTGTTTGTTTTTGCCACTCTTGCCTACCACCTCTGTAGTTTTGTGAAACAAGCTATGATACTGGATTCATGCATAACAACAGCCCATGGTTTCAACAATCTGGAGTTTACAACCAATGAACAAGCCACAAGTTTTCTTTCTAGGTTGTTCATGGTTTGTTACAGACCCCACATTCATGTTTCACTACACCTCAGAATTCAACAAGCCATGCCATGGATTAATGTCTATGCTTTCTTTCTGTTCCTCCTACCCTCTCACAAAACTGACAGTACCTTTTTATGCAAGTAAGGAACAGTAATATTTGAAGTAGCTCCAAATTCCTTTGCTGTACATTTACCTGCAAAAATCAGGTAACACATTCAAGGGGGGCATTATCTAGGCAAAAACTCATTAACAGAAAAACATTTACATAATCTTGATACTAAATATTTACAGGTTTATATATGGGGGGAGGCAAAACAGCAACAACACCACACAGGAATTATCTTCTGGAGGGCGGGCCCCTTGTAGTACAGGCTTCCCCTGCTAGGTGAGTGTTCTAGGAACCCATCTGCATCAGCTGGTTGTTGTGAGAGGCTGCGTTTGTCTTCAGTAAGAGGTTTTTCTTTTTTGGGGAAAGACTCTTTCAATGTATTTGCCTATTTTGTGATGGCTGACTTACACAAACAATGTGCAATGGTAAAATTTTGTTCAGCTGAGTGTTCAGCAGTTTTTGACCAAAAACAGCATGACCCCTGTGCCCCACCCTCCCTATTCACCCAACAGTAATCAACAATATTCCTATTGTTTCCCCAGATTAAAAAGTCCTCAAAGGGAAACATTTTTCCAATGTGGAAGAGGTGAAACAAAAAAATGGCAGAAGCTTGAAAAGGTATCAAAATTGATGAGTTCAATACCTGTTTTAAGCAGTGCAAAAAATGTCTCGATAGGTGTATTGCATCAAACGGAGAGTACTTTGAAGGTGAAGTTTGAACATGTAAAAATAAATACATGACTGTTTACAAATAAATTTCTGAGGTTTTTGTGTTCCCCCTTGTACACAGCAAAATAATATATGAACAGCATGCAACCTTCCCAACTGAGTTTTAACTACTTTATGAAAAAGTAGAACTACGCTGTTGCATACATGGCAAAATAAGAGATGCAAAATCTCAAACAGCAAATTTCTATAGGCAAGCTCAGAATAGAATCAGATTTCCTGAGCTGGTTCTTTAATGGCAAATCCACCCTTCTTTATTTCCTAAAGCACAGTGATGTACTATAAGCCATATAAATAGTAACTTACTCTGCAAAAGGAAACATACACACCAGGAAGAGATAGAAACATTTCCTTTCCCACATACATGAATGGAGATTGATATATGATCTAGATGATATATGATCTATAATACATGGCATCATCAGAGAATTTTAATCAGCCTGTTTTTGCTAATATTTATCATGTCTCTGCAGTTCCTATTTCATTCACATTCTAACACTAAAAACAATCTGTTTTCTGTAGTAGTTTTACTGTTCATTTTTTTTCAAGAAATAAATGTATGAGATCTAACCACAAACAAATGCTTGAAATAAAACTGACACAGTAATTCATAGTGAGCATGTTAACCAGCAAAACATATGCTGCTCTTATTAGAGCTGCACAAAGGTCCCCTTTCCAAGTGGCCTGCACTTTATCATGTTCTCCGTTTTGTGTCATCAATATCTTTGCAGCAATTCAGTTTCTAAAAATGGTGCATGCATAGTGGGGCGAAGGGGGTGTAACTTGTCACCAAGATGAAATGGGTACTAGCAAATAAGTGGGCATTTCACTCTTGTAATGACACATAGCAGTGCAGTGAAGGTACATAGCTGCATATAATTTCCAAGTTGAACTCCGGCACCGTCTGTAACCCTGCCTGGGATTCTGTGGGGCCTGCCTCACATTAGGCGTCACAGCCACCCGGCGAGGCAAAACGTCTTTGATTAGCCCTGCTTAGGAATCTACTACATAGAGCATGAGTGGGCCCCTTAATGCCTCCCAGATGTTTTCAATATCAGCTCCCATCACTCCTGCCTAATATATCCAATGGTCAGGGACCATGGGAGTTGCAGTCCAAAGCACCTGAGCACCAACTTGACTTCCCCAATACAGAGAACATACTCATTGAAGCATTCCAGTTCTTTAATGACTACAGTTTACATTGGAAATGAGGAACAGAAATCACAGATTCTAAGAACAAAGGGTAATGCATACTCCTAACATGATATAAGAAATATATGTGTGATCAGATCCACTCTCTTTCACTTACTCCGCACCCCTTCTGAAGTTTACCTCCCCCAGTCTTCCATCCCATATACATAAATGTAAAGTGACAAGCTGGAGACAGGGTTACCAAACGGAAGACTATGCATGATGAAGCTATAATATATAGGTCATTTGTTTAAAGTATGTCAAAGACTGAATCTAGTGGGGCTTTAGCACAGATATATTCTGATTGTGAGAAGATTTAAAGGATGACAGGATAGTTAAGGAAGTGTTGTTGCTTCATCCAGAGAGGTAGCCATTTTCATCTGCTGCACAAAAGCAACAAAGAGCCATGTGGCATCTTGAAGAGTAATAAACATATTGAGTCCCAAACGCACAGACAATACAGTTACTACCAAAAGTGGTCTGATCAATCTTTTTATCTAGTTGCTACACTGCACATTTTGGGGCAGATTCTGTTCTTATGTGCCCCTGTGTATGTGCCATTTACCTAAACAGAGAACTATACACATTTAAGATCTCTGAACTGGGTTAGATTGTAGCCCACTGCCCATAGCAGGGCCATCCCCAACTGACAGAGAGGTACATGAAGAAAGTAAATGGCACCACACAGTTGGGACTGACTTGATCGAGAGGGTGAGAGCAGAAACTAGCTCAAACATCATTCGGACTGAAAACAGATGGCCTGACTTTCATGACGACAGATTTCAAGGAGTACCACCACCCGTGCCATGTGTACCATACGATCCCATTGTCTGTTGTAGCAGAGTAGGGTCCATTGTAGTACAAGCCGTTCAGGTTGGCAGAGTGACATCTGGCAGGGAGAAAAAGAACAAAAGGAAATAAAGGATATCCTCTGGATGCATCTGTTCCAGGGGTATTTGCATATGGTAAATTGATTTTGCTCAGATCCCCTTACCAAGCTCTCTCTGATTCTTCACCCTTTGCAAGTTTCATTAAGCATGTACTGACCACCATCTAGAAACTGGGCAGCCATCTGAGTGGGATGGTGTAAATTGGTGTCCTGCAACAGCAAGGAGTTGGACCCGATGTCCTTCTTGGCCCCTTCCAACTCTACTATTCTATGAGTCTATGAATGAGTCAGATGGAAGTGATGGTGGATAAAACACATCAGAGAATCACCGTGTGTGTGTGTGCGTGTGTGCGCGCATGTTCATTTTTGGTCTAAAATGGTACACACTTAGAAATCATTTTGAATATCCAGACAGTGTCAACATACTCAAATGTTGTTGAATCATATAGTGGGTATCGCACAGCAGACTTTAGTGCTTTGGGAACAACCTGAAACTAACCGAAAAGCTATTTCAGGAGGCAGGTCAATAGAGAGCACTGCTGACCAGCCCACTTCCAGAAATGAGAATTTCCACTTATTTGGAGGCCTCTCCTAGGAAGTGCTAAAACTCTCTTGTGTATAGGTGTGTGTGGGGGGTCCCTCTTGCATGATGGAATTGGAAGGACCCATCACTTCTAGATGGGGATCATGAACACCCTCTTGGATTCTGCCCCATACAGCATAGACTCTGGGTAGAAATAGATGAATGGTAACCATCAATCTTAAAAACTGCTTGGAAACTACCCCAAGGGGCAATCGGTGTTATTCTCTAAATATGTGGTAAATTCCACTGTACGGAACATACTGTCTCTGTGGTTCTTCACAAAGTGTGCATTGCTAAAGTATGGTGCTTACCACACATCTTCACTGATGTGTGAGCAAGTGACACTAGCATTCACCCAGATTCATTGTGCATCAGCTCATTGTTAGTCTTCCCTCAGTTTACAGTTCCAGTTGTGATAGTTTCTTTTGTGTGAATGGCAAGGTTGTGTAAAATGAGCGGGATCAAAAAAGGCCATATTGGGCCACTTTTTCTCCCACAGAGAAAAGTGTAACATGACAAATATTCTTGAAATATACAACCCTGAATATATTTTGTGGCAAAGTTAGCACATTTGCCCAACACAAATGCATGTTTGAGATTTTGGAAACATCTTCAGAGAACATATTCTGCTCACTCTCACATCTGGGGTGGCAAGGAGAGCATGATTACTAGGTTTTCAAGCAGAAGTGAGATTACTGCACATCCCTAGTTACGGATTCCCACTCCCCTCCACACACAGGTAGGGCCACCATATGGAATGTTTGGAAGCTGCAAATGAATGTTTCCGTACTTAGTATGCCTCATGATTTGACCGGACATCCTGACTGGGCAATCTGTTTTTGAGGGGAGCGGGGAAGGAAGTTTAGTTCCCTCAACAACTTCTCTGATGGTATTCTAAATTAGAGTCTCCCAACCTGGTGCCTTCAAATTTGTTGGACTACAACATCAATCACTCCCAGGCCACATAGTCAAATATTGCTCTAGAGGCATTCCGTGACCACTAGTTCGAGATTAACACTGAGATATATATATAGAGAGGGGGGGGGAATGAAATACTCAACCAGTTAAGTCCACATCAATTCTGTATGGTGTGTATGTGTTTAAAAAAATAGTTTCCTGAAAATGATGTATTAGCCTAACGATGTTAAAAGTCTTGAGTTTCTTTTCCAAGTTCAACTGGTTGAATTCAGCTGAAGGAAAATTATGCTGTCTCAGAATACTACTTTAAGACAGTACTATAGAATAGTATAGTTTTAGTCATCCTTGGAAGGGATTAAACTAGTAGCCCCTAAGGAAGAGCCAATAGGCTTGGAATGCATGGGCCAACAATCCATTTTCGGGGCACCACTGAAGTCTTTTCTCTCTCTTTCTCAGTCACTGAACCAGTGCCCTCCTTGTAAAAGGTCCCACAGCTCAAAACCAGATGGTTGTTCGTTTATCACATAAAATGGCATCATGTACTAGCATGTAAAACAAGGACAGAAAGGTAGGAACCTGTCCATCTCAAAGAGGACAACTTCTGTCACTAACTCCAATTTGGGAAGCAAGCTTAAAACAAATGGATTTTTGCTGCTTTTTTGTTCTTCAAATGCTGCTGGCCCCTGGTCCACTAATGAGCTTCATTTGAGGTGCAATCCTGTGCATATTTAGGTTGGAGATAAGTCCTACAACTCCCAGCATGCCCAGCTGGAGGTGGAATGCTGGAAGCTGCAAGACTTCTGTCTAAACACGCACAGGATGGTGTTCTTCAGTGGAGGATGATTTGAAAACTTTCAAAATTCTACCAAGGTGATCTAGCAAGTAAACAAACACCCACAAAAGGAATTTGATTACTTTCTTAGTCAGTTGCTTTGGAGTAATTTTGTGAATGCATTTTCTGCCAACTTCTGCAAGTTTACATGATGGAACAAAGGTAAGATTCCTCAGCCTAGCCATTAGGCAACTGATCTGTATTTGTTAAGAAATCTCCGTGCGGGTTAAATATAGGCAAACTGGCCATCAGCCACCAGCTTAGATTTTCTGAGCTACCTTTTAATTGGCTATGAAGAAATCCTCCCTCTTTGGCCTGCAGCCCTCTCTGTTGCCTCAGCAAACTGACTTCAAAATTCTCCATGATGCTTCAGGATTTCACTCGTTTCCATAAGAAACAACTTTGCCTGTTTTACTGGGGGCCTCTTTTTCAAATCCACCTGGAGAAAGGAACAGTATCTTCTGTACTATATTGCTGTGAGTCAGTCAGTCTGTAGCCTCTGTGCATGAGCACAAAAGTAAATGCTTTGTCGGTATCACTGGGGGCGGTTATGCCTCAGTGGCTGGAAAGTGAAAGAATATCTCATCCAACAACTTGCTCCAAGGCAGGATAGGATTTCTCATTTACTGCAGGGTGTGCTACCTTGGAAAGGTGACTAAGAGTCAACTGCCCATCACCCTGATGGATGGGATGGATCCAGAGCTTGTTTATTACAAGGGCTCTTAAAGGAGCCCAGTGTTTTTGTTTCCCACTGCATCATTCCCGTTGCTTCTGAACACCAATTGCTGGGGAACGTGAGCTGGAAAGTGCCCTCTTGTCCTACTCGTGCTCGTCCTATAGGTACCTGGCTGGCTAGTGTGAGAACTAGATAAGTCTTTGGTCTGATCTGGCATGAGACTTATTATGTTCCAGTGGAGTCCCTGTCCATGTAGGGCAGGAATGGAGAACATGAGTGTGAGTATGCACTTTCTACCATAGGATAAATCATAGAATAAATCATTGTGTGGGAGAAAAGAAAGTGGGCCCAGAAGGTGCTAAGCCTACTATTTTAGAATGAAGATGAGGAACCTGCAACCTACAGGCCTACCAGATCTGGTCTATGGAGTCTCCCCATCTGACCTACACAGACTTGGCCTCCCAGTCTACTTCCCTTCCCAAGACTTGGCTGCCAAGTCCCACCACCTGACTGGGAAATTCAAATAAATCCTGGTAGGAAAGGGTTGTTAATAAGTGCCTTTGTGTTATAAAATCAAACTTGCACCCCTTTCTCAGAAAGCAGCAAAATTCCAAGCCAGGTTACTGTTTAGCATTGCTGTTCCTTTAAGAGACTGGAATTCTCAGCTTGTCTGAGAGTGGTATTCTTGTGCTAACAGCAACAGAACTGATAAGGTGGCCAGAGAAGGTTTTTGTTTTGTTTTGTTTTGTTTTGTTTTGTTTTGTTTTGTTTTGTTTTAGCAAATTGCAATCACACTAATTTGCATGACCAAACTCACAGCCAAGGTCCACTATAATCCCTGTGCCTCAGTAATCCTTATGTTAATCTCCTGTAATCAATGGTATTGTATTAAGTCTTCTCGGCAGATCTCTCAAATTCTTTTTGACTGTGTCCTTATTTCATTATCATCTGCCCTACAGTGTACATGTGACTCAGAACCTATACAACACTCTAGATATGTTTTAAAAGCTTGTAGTCAGCTGTGAAGACCACTACCCAGTAGCACGCCGTTGTAAGTAAACTGCAGGGGGTTCTGGGTGATCTCACCAATAAAAACACTGGCGTTCAAGGCGAATCAATCTTCCCTATGGGTCTGAGTGTTCATTCCTGCCATTGGTAAGGAGACTCTGACACCTGGAGGCTACAGAAACCCAGGAAGGAGAAGAATCTTCCTGTAGGGATGTAGTAGCCTAAATACTGAGCATGCAGCCAATGTTTGTTGGAGCGCCTGCAAGCAGCTATATGAATATGTCTCTCTACGCAATATGTTTATTTATTTGTATTATAAAATATTTTATAATGTATCTTTAAAGTTTTAATTTGTGCACACTGCTCAGAGAGCTTTGGCTAATGTAATAAACAAATTGAAATGTATCAGTAGCTAAGACTGTAGCCTGAGGCTCCATTCCTAGAACCGCAAACTTGGAAGTAAGTCCCATTGAACCAATTAGCTTCTGCACCACCTTGAACTCTGGGCTGGTCAAAGCATGTTGCTGGCCAAGGTAATCTTCTGATGCAAAAGTACATGTTAGGAAACCTCACTGAATGCCATGGGACTTAACTTCCAAGTGCACATACATAGCAGCAAACTACATGAAGACCTGAGCCCTGTGGCCTGCCAGGTGCTGGTAAGTCCTGTCTTTCTGCACCCCAGGCAGGCAGTGCAACCAGGGGATTTGCTGTATCTCTGGCAGTATGTTATAGATACTGCCACAATAAGGTGTTTCTAGATGAAGTTATCTTGTGCAATCACCCTGCCTCTTTCTTGCACTTGCATCAGTCAGACAGAGTCCAAGCAATGCTGGCTTCCACCTGTGACCCTCCTATGTTTTCATATTTCTCCTATGTTTTCACAGTTACACATGTACACACACAATCTGTTAAGAAGCAAAAGACGGAATTTTTATACAAAGCCTTTTGACTGGAAGAGCTAGGGGCTGTCATTCCTGAAGCATCCATAGATTGGCTTGGACACAGGTTAGTCAGAATTCATTTTTGACCCTCTTTAGTGTTATTCTGGTGTATGCATTTTTATAGGCCCAAATAAAATAACACAACACAACACATAACACAAATCTCTCTCGCAGACTGTCAAATTTTGATCCAGGTGGACAACCCTTTGCAAAGCAGTGCAGCGAACTGCATTGCTTCTCATTGGGCTTATGTGATAACAGGAGTCTTGTCACCGCTTTGCCCGGCCTGTGGCTGCCAGATTGGTCTTGCATAGGCACTGAATGCTCCATTGTTCAGGACAAAGGCTCTTCAAAAAGCAGCAGGAAAAAGTGGCGATGAGCGCCATCTTCTTCAGAATGCACCACTGAGGCACAGCGAGTCCTATCAGTTCTTAAAGAGATCCAGAACTCTTTGTTGAATGCAAAGCCTGTTATATTTACAGGCTAAACAGTACTGCTGCATGAAATGGGCATGAGAGATTTCTAATTTCTCTAACTGTAGAGAGATTGCCATGGCGTGATTGTAAAGCTCCAGCTTGGCAGATCCTTCTGCCTGTTCCCACACAAGCTACCCACCCACCATACTCATCGTCTTCCTAAAGAAACAACAGAAGTCTGTGGCAACTTAAATTTAAGGGTTAACGGATTTAGTGGGGCATAAGCCAGCCTTCCCCTTCCTGGTGTCCTCCATGTGCTTTGTACCACAACCACCAGCATTCCTGACCATTGGCTATGCTGGATAGGGATGATGGGAGTTGGCATCTGGAAGACACAGGTTTGGGGAAGCCTTGCGTAAGTGCTCATGGACCAGAAATGAGTCCATCAGATAGATCACTGATGAGCTTAATCCTACAAACAGCTGTGCCAAGCTCAGAATAAGGGAACGTGTTTCTTTTGACCCACCTCTTCCCTTGGGGTAGATGCCCTTGGCTGTCCTTTAGCATATGGGGGAGGGGGGCAGGTGGCAAGCAGGCCTTCCTTATGTTTGGTCCTGCAGTTGTTCAACACTGTAGTACTTTGAACTCAGCCCGCAGCAATGCCTTCCTATGTGCTAGCCTATTAAGTAAGGGAAACTCTCGGGCATTGATGGTAGGAGGCATTTACTGTGTGATCACGGCTGTTTATGACTTCTTTAGGCCACGCCACGGCCCTCCTGTTTTGTGTCCGATTCTAAAACTTTTGGAAAGGGTTTTCTTTTTTGGGGGAGAGGGGGAAGGACAGGGAAAATCTGGTATTATTTAAAAAACAAAGGAAAAAGTTGTCTCCCCATTTGTGTATCTGAGCTATCCTGCTGTACCACACTGCCAGCTAGTGGCTATATCATGGGAAAACGGAAACGCAATGGAGAGTTTGGAACTCAATTCTGCAACGAAACAAAAGGTAGCGAGAGCAGATTAGCAGCCGCGTGGAGAAAAGCCTATCACTGGCAGCAGCCACAGTGTGCTGTTGACGGCCACAGTCAGCCAGCCCACTGGATTAATTTCCTGGCTATTATAGCCAAATTGGTTTTGCCAAATGAGTGTTGCAGCTTCAACAGAAAGCGTGACAGAGGGATGCCTAATACATAAGTTTTCATATATATTTTTTTTCCTGCGGTTCAGTGTTCTTCCCGCAGCCACTTGGCATGAGGCCATGAAGCATTTCTGCGGGGTGAATCAAACTGAACAGTAATCCGGTTAAGACAGCCAATCCCATACTTAATATATGCTTCTGTTCAAAATCTGCATTAGTTCTATTTCCACTGCTAGGTAGTCATTTAAGTTTCCCCACAATACAGAATATGGCTGCGTCCTTCCCTGCCTTGTGATAAGAGCAGTTTCTGCAGTGTTTAGGAGACACACAAGTTCTGCTACAGACAGTATTGGGGGGGGGGGGGTCCAGCTGACTCCATGACATGCAAAGCCTAACAGATAATACATAATTTCTTCACAGATGGCTTTTGATCTCGAGACCAAGTGGGTGATGGTCTACTCGGAATGCGTATGGAAGAATATAAAATGCAGACGAGGCTGCAGTCCTGTGTATTCTGAGGATGGGAGTGATTTGCACTGAACTCAGTAGAAAAACTTCTAAGTAGATATATATACCAGCCCTCCCTAGCCTGGTGCTTTCCATGTGTTTTGGACTTCAGCTCCCATCAGCTTCAGCCAGCACAGCCAATGGTCAGGAATGCTGAGAGCTGTCATTCAAAACATCTGGAATATAGGATTTTGCTGCAAGTAATTTAAGTTTTTCATTTATATATCTATTTTATTTGTACTCCACCTTTGTTCCTTTCAAGGAATTCAAAGTGGCTTATGTACATCATTCACCTCTTCCTCTTAATCTTATCCTCACAACAACTCTGTGAGTTAGGTTAGGCTTAGATTCTGTGACTGGCGCAAAGTCACCCATGGCTGAGTGGGGACTAAAACCCAGATCTCCTGAGTCCCAGTCTCACACTCTTAACAACCACATCACTCCGGCTCCAAAATGGTTTGGTTCCTAAATTATTCTTCCTTTCACCCAAAATACATGAGTGTATTATATTTGTCCCTTCTTCCCTCCCTCTGCAGGCCTCACATAATTCCCAAAGTTTCGTCAGACTTCAAGATCAGATCTGCAGGGGTCAGAGGAAACTTCAGAGTTAAGGAAGGAAAGCGCCCTTCCATGAACATGAACACTGTCAAGTTCATGGAAAGGAAGTTTGGATCCACACCTATGTTTGGTTTGAAACTCGTGATAAAATAAGCAATATGAAGACCTGGAATAATACATTTATAATTATTATTTTGTGACTCTTAAAAAGTGTGACTCAGTTGAAGATGTTCATTGTGCCCTGATTGTGGAACACGCTCCCCAGAGAGGTTCACCTGGCACCAACGCTTCTTTCCTTTCAGTGTCAGGCAAAACCCTTTTTATTCTGCCAGTATTTTAATTGTTAACCTGTTTTATTTAGTGGTTTTATTTTAACTCTGGCTGCTGTGAAACTGTTACTCTTATTTTATTGTATTAATTTGTTGTAAACCATCCCGAGATGTCTGTGATGGGATGGTATAGAAAAGTTTTAAATAAAATAAATAAATAAATTCGTGAGTACCCAGAAGACAATTAGTTTCTTCACAATCTTCAGAAAGAATTCTATTGCCTTGTATTTTGCAACCAGCTAAATTCAGGGCTGACATTTTAATTTCCTTCCTTCCTTCCTTTTGTCTGTGTGCTATTATTAAAGTTCCCTCACATATACCATCACTAAAGTATGGATCTATTTTACATGCTTGCATGTGAAAGTCTGTTTTCCTTGCTCATAACATTTGGTCTGTCTGGTGCTCTGCAGCTCCCTGTAACGTTGTGGAAAATTGCTGAATTGCTCTGAGCAGGGGGTGAAAAAACATGCCATTAACATGAATTAAGTCATTCCGAGTGCCAACCTATATTCTCCTGAAAAGTCATACTGGATCTGGCTGTCAGCCAAATGAGGCATGATGGTGGCAGACCTAGGTGTCAGAATTGGGTCACTGCCAATTTCCTACAAAGCCAAGGGTGGGGCAATTTAGAGCACAATGTGGGAGAGTATGAGGGGAATGCCAAGCTCTTCATCTTATCTAGATGCACCCAAGTCACAACAGATCTTTTCCCCATGAGTAGAAGCCACGGGTTTTCTTGAAGCGGGCACAAGCAAAGTTTCCATGCCATGCTTGGAATTGCTCCTCCTTGCTCTACGGAGAATTGGCATGATCTGCATTCTGACTCATGGTCCACTATCATCATGCCTACTTTATTACTTATTTATTTATTTAGGAAACTTCTATGCTGCCCCATTTGCCAAAGCCTCGGGGCAGCTCACAAACATAAATAAACTTCCTTAAAATAATATAAATTAACAGTATAAATTAAGTTGCCCTCACCAAAAAATAAAATGAATAAATACTATTAACAATTAAAATGACATTTGAATAAAAAGATCTTTGCCTGGCACCGAAAAACAAATAACGATGGCATCAGGCGGACCTCTCTGGGGAGCGCATTCCATAACTTAGGCGCCACCGCAGAGAAAGCCCTCCTCTGAGTACTCACCCTCCTAATTTCCTTCACGGAGGGTTCCCGAAGAAGGGCCTCTCCCACAGATCTCAGGGGGCGGGCGGGCATATATGGACGTAAGCGCTCCTTCAGGTAACCAGGACCCAAGCCATTTAGGGCTTATAGGTAATCACCAACACCTTGAATTGGGCCCGGACTTCAATGGGAAGCCAGTGAAGCTGACGGAGGACTGGAGTCATGTGAATATAACGCCCAGTCCCTGTCAGGAGCCTGGCAGCTCTATTTTGAACCAATTGAAGTATCCGGACCATCTTCAAGGGTAGCCCCACGTAGAGCGCGTTACAGAAGTCCAGACGGGAAGTCACCAGCGTGTGTGCCACTGTCGCCAGGCAGTCGTACTCCAGGTAGGGGCGCAGCTGATGGATCAGCCGAAGCTGAAAGAAAGCGCTCCTCACCACCGCTTTGCTCCTTGGTGGTGGTGGGAATGGGAAGCAGAAATGAGATGCATGCTCAGTGATTGGCTCGGATAGCTCATAAAGGGAACCCAGAGGCTTGTCAAGAAATCTGTTCAATGTAAAGCAAAGAGTCCCAAAGATTCTGGCACATGACTCTGTCTCTGTCTCTCTGTCTGTCTCTTTCTCTTGACTGAACACATGGTGATACAAAATAATTCAAGGTCAATACAAATAAGTTTTTTTTTCTTCCCCCACACTTCTGTGGTTTATAGTATATTCCAGTTACTTTTCGCCCTGCTAAGATTACTTTGGATCATACAATTTCCTCGATCACAGTGTCGTCAACAACTGATAGCAATGATGGTACAAGAGGAGGTGCTGTCAGTCTTATGCATTTTGCCCTTGTCTTCACCTGCACTGCACTTCCTGCTAACATACCCCCTGAGCTGCTCTCCCTTTGCCCTCCGTCTGGTAGAAAACAAATCAGCATGGAATGACTAGGAAAGAGAAGTGGGACACATAAGATCTCTTGCTCCCATAATGGATTGTTTGGTAGCACCAGGTGGACAGGGAGTTCATGCACCTCTTAGCTGTAGGAACTTCCTCTGTGCAAAGCTGCAGCACAATTCCGAGTTGCCTCAAAAGTGAGGCTCTCTGAGTCCACTTGATGTGTGCATAGGACTGCAACTTAATAGGGGAAGGCGATTCTACTACAGCATTGCGGTGTTGGCATTGAGTGAACCTGTGCTAGCCCCATGTTGCTCCATGGTGGTGAGCCTGTTTTGCAGACTGAGTTCAGTACCACGGACAGCTCCTATAAAGCTGCACTGGATAAGGAGCCCCACTGACTTGGGAGTTACCAGCCTCTCCTTGCTGCTAGCAGTGAATTGAGCTAACAGGGCACCCTTTGGATGTATTTAGAAGTAAAACTGACCTGTTAAACCACCAACCGGCTTTATCTTCCTCAGCACAGTTATTTTCATAGTTGTCATTATCTCTATCTTTTGTACTGAATTTCATGCCTTGGTGGTTTGCCCACCATTTCACTTCAGGGTGAAACCCTCCCGTGAGGGAGTCTCCAGCCGTTCCATGGTACTGTCCACAACTCATCATGTAGGAGCTCTGGTGAAGTGGTGAGAAAAGGAGAAAGAGTAACATAGAAGTGAAACACAGTCTCAGCTTTTCAGAAACACATTTGGAGAGGCAACTGACATGCAATGTCCAACTCAAGTTATTTGCAAATACAAACATTTTCAATAATTTTATTAAACATGCAATAATTGTGTCCGAGAGTGGAGAGAAGAAAGAAGCTAAGGTGAAAAGAAGGCCATTCTCTAAGATGGGATCCCAGCAGAGTCTTCCTAGCACCAGAAGATGAGCATCTGCTGAGACCTTGAGCTGAAATCCTACTTTTCTGAATGATCCAATGTATGGCCAGCTTTTAAAATCAAACCTTCCAAACTTGTAGCATTGCTTTATCATGTTCTGTCATTCAAACTTTTTATTTTATTTATCCATCTATTCTATCCAATCCTTCTTACATGGATCTACATGGATGTGATAGATGCAACACATTTTCCTGTAATATTTGGAATGCTAATCACCATTAAAAATTTCAAGGTGCTAGGAAATGAAGTAAAATTATTACCTGGGCATCTGCAACTTGGAAATTTTCATATTGTGCAAAGCGCTGTTCACCCATAAAATCCAACAGGTTAATTTTTAAAGTATAATTCCCTGAATAAATAACAACGGTGTTGAGAATAAATGATCCAGAAAAAAGGAAAAAGGAGCTTCTATGCAATTTATTAAAAGGACTGAAAGATTCCTGTGTAGTGTAATTGAATAGTGGTTCTTGTGACAAACCCCAAGATTCTGATTCTCAGGGGCTGCATCTAGGATAGAGGTTCCCAACCCTGCTTCAGAGTCAAAATCCTTTCCTATGTTTGGGTTTCAATAAGACAATAACCCACACTCAAGCATAGAATATAGGCTGAATGTGCATTATCACTAAGCCATGGGTTGTTGTTGACATGTGGGTTATTTATTTATCTATTTGGGTATTTTTATCCTGTCCAATTACGTTGCGCATCTCTGGACAGCTTTCAAATCTACATCCAATAAATACATATATTGTGTCTGAAACCCAGCTGTGCTAATAAGCCATGACTTATTAACCACAAAGAGAAGAGAAGAGAACCCATGGTTTGTTGTTGGTTTGTGAACGGTGGGTTGCTCACCATAGCGTGTGTTACCTTGGCTTGGTTCAAACAACACAACAGCCTATGTTTCAACAACAATTCACAGTTCAATGACAAGTCTTGAGTATATGTTGCTATGTTGTCTGAACCCAACTGGTGTGAATGATCACATGGCTGCAAAACTATTGGTATTCTTAGGATTTTTACAAGGTTTTGGTTAAGTTCTATGTTTCTTAGCTTTGGAAAGAAAACCCGAGGTATCCTTCCTCCCTCCCTCCCGCCCTTCTTCTTTCTTTCTTTGTTCTAGAACTGTGTTGAAGGAAGGAATCCTGGGCTCAAAAACATGTAACCCTTTTAGACAAACTAGGATGTATCATGAGGTTCAACCAGACTGGTGGCATCTTATCAGTAAGCTTATCAGCTTATCTGTTTGGGAAACCTTTGTACATACATGGTCCAACAAAAGAGAAAGACATCCCACCTCCCAGAGCCACTATTGGCCATAGGTATCAAAAGTCTGATGTCCCTTCTGCTACTGATTAGCACCCTGTCTGTACTTCCAGACAGATGGCTCTTAGCATTACCTACACGAAAGCTTTGTGCTGCTATTTCATTTCTTCCTTAATTGATTTTCTGCTAAAGCTAGAAGTGGGACAACTCAGGAGGACTACAAAGGGAAGGAGATGAAGGATGGACCCTGAAAATGCAGTAGTCCAGCTGCATAATAAAAGCCTAACCTTCCATATCTGTAATAGCTATTTCAAAATCTGAAAGCAGGAACTATCAAACAGTAACCTGGGTGAAGAAGGAAAAAGGTGAACCTTATAATGATATATATGACCTATTGCTGGGTCTTCTGAAACCACATGTCTGCTTAAATAAATGTGGAGATATCCAATAGTTGTAAATCGAGGCTTCACTTCTATTGGTTTCACATGGATCCCTTTTGTTACACTCTCACCTCTGTAAAACTCATTTCTCAGAGATGTAAATGAGATAAGCATATACATTAAAAGAAGAGATTCACTTTTAAAACTACTTTTTTTCAAACATCAGGGTTTATTTACAGTGCAATTCTATGGGTCTTTTCTTGGGGTGTTTTCTGATGGAAGACTCCTAGCACTTTCTGTGGTAAGAAATAGTGGACAAATGACTTACAGTGGATGCCCTCTAAAATTCTGTGAAAAGGGAAGGCAATGGCATGAGAAAAGCCTCATTTGTGAGATCCACTGCTCTCAGGAATCTGGGCATTAAACTCAAACTGTACGGTGCAATCCTATACATATCTACTTAAAAGCTTGCCCTACTGATAAGGATCACTTCCAGCTGTGTTTAGGATTGCAGCCATTACTTTTAATAAGCTTGTAGGATGCTTTGAGACAAATGCTGCTAGGACTACCAATCAAAAGACATTGAGCAGCTTTTCCTTCTTTTTCTTCTTTACTTATTTTTCTATCATGTTAACAACAAAGATGAAAAGGGCCGTGGGAAAATGTTGAAGATAAGTCTTACAAATTGAAGACAAGAGTCTCCTCTTTTAAAATTCTGAGAATGGAGCAAGGTGATTGCACAAGAAAAGCCTCATCTGAAGGTTCTCAATGTATCATACAAGAATGGAAAGAAAAGATCTCTCTCTCCTCCCCCCCACACCCCCTTTGGAACAGTCACTGAGCTATGATCACTGTGAAGAAGTCAGATTCTGCTGCCCCTCTTTTATTGTAAAATTAGCACATATCCCTGTCATATTTGGTTTTTGTTTCCCCTCATATTTGCACACATCTTACCCTGAGAGGTGAGATAGTGAAGATTATTATTTCCAAGCCAGTATTCACCATCTGGTGATGAAAAATCACCAAAACCTTGTTCATAGTCAGTCCAGTTCCTGAAAGATAAAATGCAATTCTCCAATACGTTTCTTTCAAAGAGGGTCTGAAGAACACCCTTCCTGGCTAAATAGCTTTCAAAATGACAGCACAACATTAGCATAAGAATATTGGGGGTCCTTCCATATATTTGCTTCAGTGAACTCCGTTATTTTCAACTCCCTCGTAAATAGCATGATTAGCATGATTTGACAAGATACAGAAAAGATTGGTGCTGCTTTGTAAAGACCTGTTATATGGAGATTTGTCTACAAGGAACACCTTTGGTATCTTTGATCATATTAGGTGATCTTCTGCCCCAGTCAGTGGAGGATATGAGTCCAATGTGGGGCTGTATATATGCTCCAGATCATAGTTTGAGCTTTAAAGGAGCTCTCTGTGGTGCTGAAAGATGGTGCCAAGATAAGTTTGGCATCATGGACCATTCCTTAAAAGCTTGCAGTAGCATCTAAAGCTGGTACAAAGCCCTGCTGGTGTTGGAAACACCAGCCTTTCCTGATCTCAGTTCCAGTGTTATGGAAATCCTACTCCTACTCCCCTTTGGATATTTGGAAAAGGGAGGTATGGATCAGTCTTTTCCAGTTCATGTTACCTTCCTCCACATTCACTCATAAATTCATAACCACGTTCCTGTATTAATCTGAAATTCTTTTTTTAAAGAAAAATACATATTTTATATATAGTTTCACAAAAACCACATTTTTAAATGTGTTTTGCCTCAGAATAGGCATTTCTGAATGCATTTTATTTCCAAATCCCTTCTTTAAAAGTACATTTTGATACTTTTTTGTTGTTGTTGAACTGGGAACTGCTTTGCAAAATTTGGGGAAGTACAAAAACTCAAGAATACCAATATTCAGATCTGCACATTAGTCACAAGGATCCCCAACTTTTGTGAGTCATTGAGTACCTTTGCAATTTTGAAAGAATGTCATGGGCAGTCCTATAAAATGTCTGCTATGGGAAGGAGCATCATAAAATGGCTGTCATGGTGGGCATGGCCAATCAGAATATACTGAATTCCCAGAAGGCAAACTGGTAAAACAAACAAAGTAACATGCCCAGTAACTTAAGAACAAGTAAGAAATAAAGTCTATGCTCCAAATGCAAATAAATATGGTGTTGGAAGGCAAGAGTTTGGTGGGCACGAAGAGGGGAGCCCTGTAGGGTATCTCGTGTCCAGGAGGGGCAGATCAGGTCTTCTCACATCAGAAGTCACACTGAATTCCTCAACCATCCCTACTCAGGAATAGGGGTGGGTGAGTCTGTCAGGTTCCATTTCACCCAGGCCCTCTAAAATTCATTCTGACCCTTTTCTACATCTGACTGTATTTTTTAAAGTCCACATAAAATTGTGTACATATTTTCATGAACAATTCTGAAATACACACATTTGTGTGCATTTGTGTGTGCCCCTTTTCATTTGTATTTTTTGTTTGCAAGTGATTTTTTCCACTGAATAAAAAGCTTTTCTGTGCATTCTTCCAACACACACACTTTTTCTAGACACTATTTCAGATGTAAGCTTTTACTGCATAGATTTTGTTTTTGCAACCTGCATTGGAAACATTGAGAATGCATGAATATGATGTTTAAATGCGCAATCCTATGCCTATTTAGACATAGGACATTTAGACATTCTAAATTCCCATTTGAATTCAAAAACTAGGAGCTGTAGGAGCTTTTCTGTCTAAAAGTGCATAGAATTGTGCCTCATCTGTATTTCAGGTCAGGTTCGACCTATGCAAATTTGGTAGGCTTGCACTAAAAGATCAACCAAATGCATTTCCCATCTATCCCTAGTCAGGAATCAGACTCCAATCTTTCATGCCAAAAAGGAAGCTCTTCTCAGGCTCTCACCAGCTTTGCCCTAGTCACCAGGAATTAAAGCTGGGTTTACCTCAGACACCAAACACTCTGAAGTATGTAAGAACACTTAGGAGGAGCCTGGACTCCATTGTCAATGCAGGAAAAAACAGGAAGACCAATTACTGCAGCCAATTTTTGATGCATTTGGAGAAGATTTTAGATGCCTGATGAGCGGCCTTATATTGGCTTTTCCATTTAGCTCACTATTGTTGACCCCAACTGGCAGTGACTGTCTGGAGTTTTAGGCAGGGTTCTTTCCTAGCCCTTCCTGGAGAAACTGGAAATTTAGCATGGGACCTTCTGCATGCAAAGCATGAGCTCTGTGGCCCTTCCCCATCCACGTATGCATTCATCTGTAGGAGGTCCAGAAGGAAGTAGAGAGTGCTTGGAGCAAAACCACGGAAATTGTAGGCTCCAAGCAGGTTTTTCAAGAGAAGCACAACACAAGTTGTGTTTCCTCTCTCATGGTTAGGAATGATTACTAGATAAAAAAGAAGGTTCGCCATCCTCCAAGTGTCCACACCTTCTTTCTCACTCCAGGTCCAAATCTTACCTATCAAAATTTTGACTTCCATCAGAACGTCTCTGAAAGACTGTCCATCCTCCTCCTTCTGAATGGTCACAGTAGGCCAAGAAGGCACTGGAGCTTCCTAGAGGTTTCATCTTGTAGAATCCGCTCTGTCTGTGTCCAGCATTATAGATCTCAGCACAATCTGAAGCATCCCAAGAGATCAGTTATTCCACATACTAAATTTTATCTTGTTCTCATTATGCCTTTAATTTCTGATCCAGTGAGCCAAATGCAGTTCACTGGCCATATACTGTAACCCATTAAGCATCAGAGGCTGCAGTTCCAATGTCAGCAGACTGCTGTAACCATGCCAGACTGTGCTTTTAAGTAGCAATTCATGGTGCTCAACCTAGACTGGTTGAACGTCATGTACAGCTCCTTTAAAATTCATGCTAAAACCTTCTACCGTCAGAGCCACCAGCCTCCATTGCTGCCGAGTGTATCACAATGTCTTGTCCTTTCCCACAGTCTGCAGTCTCAGATATGCCTTCCCGCTGTTGGTGGAGTAGAACTTACATCAGCCATCAGCCACATAATCAATGATGAGGGATGATGGGAGTTGTAGTCCAGCAATGTCTTGAAGACCACATGTCCCCCACCCATGTTTCTTGATGTTTACTGAGTTTGCATTTCACTTGGTCATGAAAAAGAGACATAATTGATAATCATCATCATTTAGTCCTACAGATAGCAAACTGTTTGCATGTCAATAGTCTGGGCAAGAATGTACCCTAATAAAATGGTGTCCCTCTCTAATTCCATGCGGCTTTCATTGTAAGGTACATCAATTATAAAGTATATTGATCCAAGTCTGGCAGTTATCATGGTGCTTATGAATTCTACAGCCATAGTTAAGATAATGGGGTTTTTTTCCCCCATCAGCACTGAAAAATCCAGGTAGCATCTACTCTTCCGTACAGCCTGGGAGACATGCATGCATGAGCAAGTTTCACTAATCATTTATGATTGCCTATAAAACTAGAGATGGGAAGGGTGTGAAAGCATTTACAGTTTGATGTGCCTCTTCCAGAAAAAGCAGAAGGAGAACTAATGTTGGAAGAAATTGAGGAAAACAGCAAAGGTCATATTTTGGCCAGGTGGTCTTTCTTGATAGTTAGAGGGTGTTCTGCAATTATTTGGTAAAATCAGCTAGAATGTGTTCTTTGATAAACATAAGCCACCAGAAACTGGGGCAAGCAATTGGAGACCATCTGCTCCTCTAGATGTTCATGGATAGCAACTTCTTCCAGTCTAACCCAGCATAGACCATGGAAAAGAATGAGGGAGCTGTGGTCCAACAACATCTGGAGTACCATTCATTCCCCATCCTTATTCCCTATGCTGTGCTTATGCCTGGGGGCTGCTAGTACTCCCTGCTCCCTTTTCTCCTTGGAAGAGACTTGTCAGGCCTCAGGTCCTGAAAGATGGCTAGGAAGGCCAATGGCAGCTGGACCAGGCCAGAACGGGCAATAGTTTTGTCTCCTTCATTGCCCAGTCTGCACTACCTCTCCATCAAAATCTTTACCTACATGTTGCTGTAGAAGGAGTCGCTCAACAACCCTAGCCATAAAGTTGTTTTTTGAGCAAATCTAACAGCTGCATTAGATTCTTACCATATTATCATTTATATGTCTAACCAAAAGTAAGCCCCATTGAGTTCCATGGGATTTCTCCAAGATAAATGAGTACAGGATGATAGCCTTATTTATTCAAAGATAATTGCTTATAAAGCTAAACTTCCAGTGCTCTTTTGAATGCTCTTATTCCATGATACATCTTAGCTAAACTGTTTCCTTGTCAACTTCTGGAAGAACTCAAAGCATGTAATAATTTTTTTCTGGTTAAATAAACTGAAAACAGTAGGAAATTGGACTTAACTAAGTCCTAATTATATATGTAACCCACAAATTCTTTCCCACTGTTTTCACTGACTCAGTTTTTATTTGAATAAATTTATTAAAAACATATTTATAATTTAATCCTTTAAAAATTGCAGTATCCCAAGTCAGACCTATTATTCACATAATTAAATACAGAGCCCAGTCAACTTTCTTTTTTTGGACCTGTATCTAAAAAACTAATGATCTATTTTATCTCTCTTTACCTCAACAAGTTTTCCAGAGGCAGGGAACAATCAACAATAAAACAGTCTTTGCCCTCAGGCTTACCAAATAAAAGCCTGGAAGAACCAGCAGAAAAGAAGAAGGAACTAGGAGGGAGGAGGACAAAAAGCAATCTATGGGAGCCACTTCCATTACAAATTTCATATAACAACCAGTTAAAGCAGAGGAAGAATCAAAAAGGGCTGGTTTCTCAGGGCAATTCATGGAGTGGCCCTGCTTCCCATTTTTTCCTCTGCTGCAGCTTGACAATGGCTTTTACCAAGTGATCTATTTCTCAGTGTGGAATAATGGTATATCCTTCGCCTCTAGCGATTTAGACCTTATAGCTTGATAGCATCTCCACATTTGGACTGCATTTCTCTAATTATAATATGCTGTGGGTGAGCAACAGGAAATCAGGAAACTGATCGTGAAGAAATACCCTGGCTTGTAATTGTCCCATGGACATCCAGTTTCAAATTTATTTATTTATTTATTTTTCAAATTATATCCTGCCTTTTTCCTCAAAGGGCTCAAGGCAGCTTACATCATTCTCCTCCTCCATCTTATCCCCACAACAACAACCCTGTGAGGTAGGTTGGGTTGAGAGTCTGTGACTGGCCCAAAGTCACCCGGTTGGCTCCATGGCTGAGCAGGGACTAGAACCCAGGTTGTCTGAGTCCCAGTCCCATGCTCTTAACCGCTACACCACACTGGCTCTCAAATCCCTTGTTTTGTAAACCTTTGATCATTTATCTGCTGAATTCATTCATCATTTTTTTCTTGGAATTGGCTTTCATTTCTTTACTTCTTTCTGTTCATTTTTATTATTGGTAGTGCCACTGAAGAAGAAACATACTGCCAAATGTGTTGAGCCATTTTTTTATGCACCTTTGCAATTTTATTTCTCTCTCACTTTCTTTTTCTGGGCACAGCTGGAAACAGAGTGCAAGAACAGAATGATTTTTATTCTCTTATGTTCTTAAAAATGGGAGAGACTGCTAAGCCAGAGTCTATATTCACAGTTTATAGTCACAGTTTATATATGATAATAAACATCACATTTCAACTGTTCCATAATTATCTGGAAGTGAGCAGAGACTCCTGTATACACAACGATTGTGTTGCATTTAAAAAATATACAGTCATATTGTTATATGTTTCTGGTTCCATAGGTAGGGTAGTCCAGACTTTCCCAACTTTGTGGCCTGCAAATTTTTGGGACCCAAGAGGCTCACCCAGCATGGCCAAAAGAAATTCTGGGAGCATTTCAAGAATCATTCAAAGCATCTGGAGAGCACCATGTTAGGAAAAGCTGGGGTAGACAATATACATTTCTTTTATTTGCCCAGTAGCTCCTTAGTTGTAATACTTTATCTGGCTTCCACTACATGTAGTTTCCATTCTTGAATGCATATTACATGGCTGCCTGGAAGAAGTTGCAAAGTTAAAATCAGGGTCTCAGTGTAACCCAGAATTTACTTTGAGTAGGTAAGCCCCAGTCAGACCACGTGGATGGACAGCACAATTGTAAACATGTTGACTCAAGAATTAAATAAAATTACTCCCTGGAAAGTGTTCTCAGGATGGTAAGCTGAGATGTGATCAGTGTTTCTTAATGGAAAGTTTCCTTTGGAAATAATAGACTGAATTTTCTGACTCTTTCTGGCATAATCCTATGGGTTCCTATATCTGGGGGAGAGACATAGGATTATTTGGAGTCCAAGCTCCAAAATCCTGTGACCTTGAGGTGGAACTCCAAAAGCAGAGCCTCACCTGGCCACTCTCGGCTGGTGTAGAGAGACATAGCCTCTCTGAAGTTGGAAATTTGCCCCAGAGGGGCTAAAGCAGAGGGCTAAGGAGGATGCGAGAGGAAAAGGTGGGGCAAATAGTTTATGCTGCATTCAGACAGCACCCCTGCCTCCTTCCCTAACCCACTCTGCACAACTGGCTGGCTGTCTAGATGAAATGCAGGGAATGAAGATTGCTACCTTCCACTTTGCCCTCTGCTCTGGATGCATGGAAACCTGGAAACATCTGTGTGTAAAGGCTTATGCACATCAAGGAAGGAAGATATTGAATTGTGCCATAAGCCAGGAGTAGACAAGCCAACACTCCAGATGCTTTGAATTACAACTCCTATAAGTCCCAGCCAGCATGGCCAATGGTCTTGAAGTTAAGGAAGTTGAAGGTCTAAAACTTCTGGGAAGCACCAGTTTGTCTACCCCTGCCCATAAGTTCTTCATTGTGTAGAATAAAAATGCTGTACAAGGTTCATTTTCCTGTCTTAATGGCACCAGAGAGAGGTTGCTTTTAGATACATGCAAGATAAAATAATGATACTTTGGAACATTGACAAACATTTATTGTGGTTACTTTTTATTTATCATAATGATTAAAGGACAATGGGGATTCATTAATTATTGTCTGAAATACAGCAGGGAGAGGTTAAAGTAACTGCTGCTTGCCGAAGTGCAAATTACACAAGATACATAGTCCTTAATTCCAACTTTGTGCGGATATTTTGACCATGTCATGGAAGCCAAAAACATCCCCCAGTGCTGCCTACTTTGGCCATCATGTTGGAAATGTGTTGAAAGTATGTTGAGCTCAAACAGAATGAGTTCTTCAGTGTTGCACATTCCTAGTTTGGTATGATGTCTGCATTCCAAGAGTTATGGTCACTGCTTTGCTTTACAAGGCTGCTGTACTGATGAAATGAGAGAGGATGGAAAATGAAAGCAGGCAACCAGGGTTTGCCTGATGAGTATTTGGAAGCTCCACCCATGTTTTGGATTCTAAATGATGATAGATACACATCCTGGCTTGCATGATGACTGAACCAAGTTTATTAGTAAAGAAATTTACTAATAAATTTGTACCAAAGAAATTAGGTTTGTACTAACCTTTATATTCTCTTTCTTCTCCCAGATCAACAACACTATGTTCACCTCCCCTAGCTCTGCTCTGCTCATCCTTCTCCATTAAGAGTCGCACAATTTTTTCCTGTTTCTGCTTCACACTGTGTTCCAGAAGTCTCACTTGTGCCCGGAGTCGTGTTTGCTCTTGGAAACAGCTCTCTAAAGTCTGTGAGAGCAGGTTGGTGAAGGAGAAGGAAAACATGACAGGTATTAGTGCACTGCTCATTACCAGAGCACAGCTTCATCACCTGTCCCCATAAAAGCATATCACATTCAGCTCCATGAGCCTGTTTGAAAATATGAAATACACTTACTTAATAGCAGTCCAAGGTTTTATTGATTGATCAGTGTAATTAATCAATAAAAAGTTAAATTGCCGATGTTTAAAGAGCATTGCAGTATTTCAAGAAAGGCTCATGTGGGTAAAGGTAAAGGTTTCCCCTTGACATTAAGTCCAGTCATGCCTGACTCTAGGGGGCAGTGCTCATCTCCATTTCCTAGCCGAGGGAGCCAGCATTTGTCCACAGACAGTCTCCATGGTCATGTGGCCGGCATGACTAAACACCGAAGTACATGGAATTTTGTTACCTGCCCACCGAAGTGGTACCATTTTATCTACTTGCATTTGCATGCTTTCGAACTGCAAGGTTGGCAGGAGCTGGGACAGAGCAACGGGAACTCACCCTGTTGTGCAGATTTGAACCGGCGACCTTTCGATCAACCAGCCCAGCAGCACAGCGGTTTAAACCACTGCGCCACCTGCAGTCCCCTAACCATGTGGGTGTGCTTAAAAAGTATCCTGTTTTGGAGCTCAGATGACAAAAAGTGGGCATCCAAATTTCATGAGTGCCTCAGGGAAGGCAATTGAGGAAAAATGGTACTCCATGGAAGTTGACTTTGACTTTGCCAATATTAATAATTGATCGCTTAGCAGAAAATAATCCCAGAAGGAGCTCATTTGATTAAATCTACAGTGAATAATACTTGCTTCATTCCTGTTATCCCAAGTAAAGGTATCAACCAGGCACAGGGGAACAACATTATCCTGTTGTTTTGGTCAGTTTGCCCTTTGTGCCGATTCATGACCTACTCATTTAAAGAAATCAATATGAGCAGGTTCCATCATCCAGTCTGTTGAGTATTCTCTTTTCACTGATGTGATCACATGAGGAATTATGTCAGGGCAAATCTGAATTAGGATGTGTTGGTTAAAACACGAATGATTCCCTGCCCCCTACTTAATTACATTTTGGCTTGACTTAAAAGTACACATTTGTTATCATAGCCAGGAAACATACACAATCTGGGCCATAATTAAATACAGTTACTTGTGGTTAAACAGAAGATGACTGCAGGACCAGATTTCTTGCAATTTTCCCTATACTCTTTTCACTCCAAAAAATGTGATTCACTTTTGTTGACTAACTGCAGGAAATTACTTAGATGGGAGAGCAGGGAGGTGAGGAGGATAGGACTTAGATGTCTATGCATGGAGAAAAAAAATCAGAGTGGAATATTATTTTCAGACTCAGAGTCCCTCTCGCCTTCAGTATTCATTTCTAGGCTGCTTTAAATAAGCGTTTGTTGCTTGAGGCATGTTGACTCTGGAGCGATCTTGATTGCATGCTTGCCTTTTAAATATTTGTGTTGAGTCTCAGATGTTTGTTTTTCATTTAATTCCTACCCTTGAGTGCAATCCAATATATGGCAATGGAGAACAGCCTGGAAAACATGCGGTGGGATTAGGCAGCTTGTCAGGAAACTATTCCAGAGGGACAGGCACTGTGCCAGTCCAAAGCAGCTTTGGTAATGCTTGCACAATCCATCCAAAAGGCAACCTTCCTGCGTGTTGGCTCAGATCCTTCAACAGGGCATAGAATGAGGCCTTTTGGTGCAGGCTGAGCGCGATCTACTGCCTAGACACACAGTCGTATTATATATTAAGGTTGTCAAGTACTTAAAGGTTTTTTTTTAAGTAGATCGATTAAGGCCCAATGGTAAACATGTTCAGACCAAAAAAAAGGGCCTAGAATTCTCAGCATTCTCCAAGAAGCATGGCTGTCTTGAAGAATGCTGCAAAATGAAGGTGTTTTTTTCTGTTTTGACATGCATAGGATTGTAAATTTACCACCTTTCAGTATTTATTTATTTATACTTTCATTCATATGCTGTCCACTACCGTATTCTCAAAGCCACTTCATTGATTCACTGAGTTACAATAGCTGCTATGATACACACAAGTCCCAACGGATTTGATGAACCTACATCTGAGAAGATGTGGCCAGGATTGCACTGTAACTGAATTTTCATAATTGCATGTTACCAAAATGCATTTATGAGGTGCCTTTTCCAGATATCAATGAAAGCATAAGATAATTTCCTAAGGGCCAGTTATCTCTGTCATCATTTCAGCACCAGGTTAAGACATCCCTCTGTGCTAAGTCATCTAAAGTTATCTAATGGCTGATAGGGTACTTATGTGTGGTGCACTAAATACTGTCAAATTGTTTTAACTTGATAAGCTGCTTTTAAATTGTTTTATTGAAACACTGTATGGTTTTTATTCTTTCCTGTTCAGGAACTGCCATACTTAGAGCTTTGGCTATCAGGCAATAAAGAATTAATTAAATAAACACACAAGGAAGATTTCCTTACCTGCTTGTCCATTACATAACCTTATCAGGCACTGTGATATTTCAGAATACTGCAAATACATAATTGAAACTGAAAACAGCATTTTCTTTTGCTTTCAGAAATAATACTTCATTCCCCCTGCCTCCGGCCCCTCAAAAGAACCTGCTGAAAGGCTGTTTACAATCAAAAGCTTGTATGTCATCAAAATATCCTGTGAGTAGGGAATGAGGAATGTGGAAGAAATGTCTCTTGTAGAAAAGCTCAGTGAGAAATGTATTATTCCTATTTACACAGATATCATTGATACCCAAGGGGAAATGAACAACTTGTTCAGCTCCATGGACTCATGATTTCTGGGGCAAGCGAGATCAGATCTGCAGGAACTTTTGTGAAATGCAGAGCTAAAGGTGACAATTCTGATGAGAACCAAGTTTTTTTTTTTTTCCTGACACCAGGCTGTTGTTTGGATAAGACCGAGAGGAAGAAGAGAATTATATATGCTGCCTTGAGTTCCTCGAAAGGAAAAAAAGGTGAGATATAAATATAACAAACAAATAAAATGCATGTTAATGACATCATTCAAGCAGGGAACAGAGATGCAAAGAAAACAAGGGATTTTCATTTTAAAATAAAGGCAGATGGGAGGGAGCCAAAACTTGGCCCTGCTTTTAAAGTGAAAAGTGTCCCTCAGTACTGTTTGCGCAGCTGTAATTTCATTGGCCATTGTGAGCAAGCCTGTTGAAAGGGAGACTACCAATAATGCATAATACTAAAGCGTGCATTCTTCATTTGCTTCAGTTACCAGAATTCTAGGATAATCATCAAACACAGCAGAGAAACACAGAGACTTGATTTTGTCACTGTTGGCCTATTTGATGCAATAGGCTTTAGTGGATTCAGGGTGACCTACAAGGCCTTTCTATTAAGCTTTGATCTACAGAATTTATAAAAACATACAGCAACTCACATGCTCCCTCTTCTGGCGTTGCAGCTGCAGAACACCCAAGCAAGGAAGCAGACTCTGGGTCACTCCCACAAGCTTGCCATGCATTATGCATTTTCAGCATCTGACCCCCCCCCCCCGCCCCGCATGCATATGCAGGCATTCATATCAGTTTACACATTATGCTTCACCTGAGAGTCAGCCCAGGCACAAAGGTAACAGATACATTTTTAATTGTGTATCTGTTGAAAGCAGGAGATGAGAAGGCCACACTTTCCATCCAAAGGGGCATCAGAGATGAGAACAGCTGGACCCCTCCCTCTCTTCCCCCACTCTATTGCTCCAGGCAACTTTTCTGCAGCCCACCCATGATCCAGGAAGTGAGACTGATGAATAGAGAAGTGTCCAAGAAGCAGAAAAAGAAGCAAAATGTGGGAGGGTTCAGCTTCTCTTACCCGCATGTAATTTCCTGCCTTTTTCTGCTTTATGCACCAATGGGTCTGATGCATGAATGCAAACACATGTGTTTAGCTACTGTCACACATTGTACACCCCTAAGATGTTTTGAAGTGCACATCTGAAAATGCAATGTGTAAAGCACACGAGAGGGAGCCATAACTGGCTGTGGATTCCCGCTGTCTATTCGGCAACATACATTCCTTCACCGCTGTGCAATTGATGAACCCTCCATATTTGCACACAAGTGTTTGCCAAATGTCTAACTGATGCTGGCATGGGATCACCCAAGGCTAATGTTTTGCAGAAGAGGGAAACTGTGGTTGCTAATCTTGGTAACAATTTGAAAATTATCCAGGATAACCCTAATCAAAATAGTATGTTAGACCAGTCTTTTACAACATTGTGCCCTTCACATCTTTTGGACTACAACTCTCAGAATTCCAGTTGCCATGCTGGGTGGGTCTGATGGGAGTTGAAATCTGCTCGATCTTAAAGGCACTAGGTTGGGGAAGGCAAAATTAGGGTTCCCATTTGCCCACCTGTGAGAGCAGTTAGGTGGTATCAGGAGTAAATCCCAGTAGTGACGATATGGAAGCAAGGTACCAAGCAGTAGTTTAATTCGTTCTTGCAAGAGCGGGTGCCCACCACACAGGTAGCATGCTGCTTACACATGAAACACTGCTTTTTATTCTCTTTTCCCGACTCACAGACCCTTCTTCTTTTCTCCCATTGGCTGGCCTACTCAGAAGGTACAATCTTCTCCATCCACCTACATCATACTACCCCTTGATATGCTCCCCCTCCTGCACATACATCCCATGTTCATGCTAATGAGCCCATTACCTATGAGAGGTGTGTCAGTTACTATTCATGCGCCTATTAAGCATGCACAGTATCTTTTAAAAGTTCAACAGGTCAGAGTGGCCTTGCAGATTCTTACTTGCTTCTTAAATCTTGTGGAAGGATGAGATAGGAAGAACAGGCCTTCCTCCAGGCTCATTACGGTCAGTTGTAAAAAGGTAATCAATTTCCTGCTCTCTTCCATGGAAGGTGACAGTTTTACACTGTCCCCCAATTTACACTCTCTGGCAATTTTCAGGACTTTGATGTAAGAAACACTATTACTCTTAGTACAACTATTTACACAATTCTATTCTCAGGCCTTTTGGCCTTAAGAGACTTCAGTGATTCGTCCTAGCCCTGTATTTCACCCTTTCTTTGGTTTTCACCTTAACATTTACACTTAGTAACAGTAACATTTCATTTCTCACTGTGGGCATCCACTTAATAGAGGGCCTTTCCACACTGCCCCTGCATCCTGAATAAGTTGCCACAGGAAGTCTGTAAAGCCCGCATGACTGCAGACTTTTAGGGAAATCCTGAAAAAAGGCTATTTTACTCAGGCCTCCACCTAATACGTTTGCTGTTGTGGGTGATGTTTTCCTGTTCTGCTTGTATTTTATCATGTTTAAAATGGCACTGTTTTTATGATGGCTTTTATGGTATGCTGCTCTGGCAGAGGGCTTGCCTTAAAGGCAGCCAAGAAATATTTAAATAAATGAATAAATAAATTGCCATTGCTTCATATTGTCCGGGCTTCATGTTGCTTTCTAAAGCACACAAGATCTCCATCTGCAGAGGATTTTGCACCGCATTTCCCTTTTCCCGCTGGATTTCACCCACTTCCCTGCCAGCATCCTTCACCACTGTCAATCTTAAAACTTGGTTTGGGAGCAGATTTTCACAGTGATTTTTATGTGTGGAGGTGGAGGACAACATTTATTTAGACTTGGGGATACCTACTTCTTTGTCAATGGACCCAACTGCTATTGGGGTTGAGATTGTGAAGGCCTCAAGGCAAAGTGCAAAAGTTTGGGGTCACCAGTAGTTCGTGAGAGCCATTGAGTGTGTGCAATCAGTAGGCTGGGAAAATATAGCAGAACCACCAAAGACTAATCATCTGGCCTAAATAACATTCCAGGTTAAAATCAATGTGCACCTTTGCGTTTTGAGCTCATTTTAAATCATTGCACCATCTTCTTGCATGGGAATAAAACGGTGTTTGCTTCTGCTGCCCTGATGCTAACCTCATTGCCTTGGAACAAAGCATCATTTTGCTGGAGAAAAGGATAATATTATTTTAATGAAAAATAATAAAATGAACACTTGCAACTATATGCGTGCCCAGCTGCTCAACTCTTGGCTGTTTTTCCTTTTCTTTCTTAAAAAAATAAGAGGCAAAGGATGCTGTCACAGCTGGTATTGGTACTGGTGACCCCTGATAGGCCCATATCTGGCCCTGTTTGCCACTGCATCCCATCACCTGTTGCTCTCAGATGGTCATTCCCCCGGGTTGTGAGGCCCTGGTCCATGGCCTGAATCCAGCCCCAGCTGCCCCACTTAGGACCGTACCCTTCTATGCTCAGACAGAAAAAAAGTCCTACAACCCCTGGATCAGTTATTGTCTTAACATGCACAGACTTGTGCCCTTATCTGAGCTGTTGATTCTCAAGATGCCAGAAAGCTATGGATCCTTTGCAGGTATAGACAGAAAAGTGCTACACTTCCTAGCATATCCCTCTAAGATGATCAGTAGTCCATTACAAGGTCCCAGGACAATGGCTCTCCTTCTGTGCATATGTACTTACGAAAACACTTGTGGGTGGAGGTTCAAAAATCCATGTGAACGAATCAGATCGGAGGTATTAACTAGGGTCCTTCCCTCTCACTAATTTTTCTACAGGTCGTTTAAGGGCAATTTCATTTAAGGCCCAGATTTGCTGTCTCTGGAGAAAAATCACAAGGGCAACACTTGACAGAAGCCAGAACAGCAGTGAATCCTATGCACCAGTCCAGTTTTCTGTGGTGTAAGTGTATTTCACAGGTAACTGGAATTAAAGCTGCTGAGCTGGAACGCTGCAGAAGTAGGGAAAATACCTTTTGAAACACACAAATTTGGGGATTGTTTTCTTTTGCCTTTTAAAATGCTTTGACAGAAACAAAGCAAAAAACATCATGACATAATCATTGGGAAAAATGCTATTTAGCTTGGGGCTATATCACTAATTGGAAGCAGATTGAGTGGAACGGGCTCTGCCTGCCCTATGCAGCAATTTATTTGTTATTTTCTCAACTCAAAGCCAGATATTACACAGCTGCTGTCAAATTGTGTGGCTTGGACAGGGAATCACATGGTTATCCCAGCTGCTGCCATGAACACATAGAGACACCCTTTATGTTATAGTCTTGCATGGCCGCTTACAAGTTAACAACTAATCAGTACATTATCTTAAGGAAGGTTTATGCCAAGTTAAAAGGGCAGACAACAAGATACTCTCTTTCTGCCTTTTGCGTGACCATTGAAAAGACTGAATTGTATGAATGCTTCATACATCCGAACATGACAATCTGAACTGCCCACTAAGGAAAATGAAAAAGCAAATATTCTTTGTGACTCAAAGGTCATGTTCAGTCATCTCACCTTTTGGTTTTCATTGATTTCTGTGTAGTGATAGCCCAGACTGGACATTATTATTCACATATAGTTAGATGGAAGTCCTTCCTGGTGGTAGTTTTAGGTAACCTGAAGCTCTTACAGTAGAACAATACCCCCAAAAAGCTCATCTTGGGAGGACTGTGGGTGAGTTACTGGATCAAATTATCAACAGGAAGCTATGAAGGGACTTTTTCCAACATGGGATGCAAGTGACAGATGAACAATCACAAAAACAAATGAAAGATTTCAAAACATTTTTCAAAAAGTGATCACATTGACAAATCCCCTTAGGAATTCCCAATGAGTAAGCTAGGCTGCAAATAGATTATTTTGTTGTTTTGTTCCTTGCTTGACAGTTGTCAAAAAATGAGCTGTCAAGTGAAAAGCAAAACTGTGAAAAGAACTTCACTTGTGAAAGAGGGTGACAATTGTATTATTTCCTTCGCAAAGAAATCTGTTAATTTTAAAATGTTGATCTCAGAGTTCTCAGTGCCTTCCATCATTTCCCAAGCTTTCTAGGTGCTCAGGAAAGGGGAAAAGTGCATCCTATCCCATTTCTGGGACTATTAATTTTGGGCAGCTCTCAAAAGAATATGTTTATTTTGAAATTGGGATTTTCACAGGATTCTCTCTCTCTCTCTCTCTCTCTCTCTCTCTCTCTCTCTCACACACACACACACACACACACACACACACAAAGATACACAGATTTCAGGTCCCCTGGGCTACCAATTCTCCTGGGGTACCTGCTGGAAGACCAAGAGGGAAGGAAAAGGAGGATAGCCCATAGTGAGGCCTGTTTTTCTTTAGACACACCATGGGTTATTCCAAGAACAATCCATGTTCACACAACACAGAAACCAACCCTGTGTGGTACCATAGTCAATGGGTTTGCACCATGACCTACCTAACAAATGATCAAGTGTTTTCTACTTGTCATGCTTTCCACCCTCCTCATTCAACCCTCCTATTGTTGACACATATCCCATCAGTCACTGTGCTTAAAATTCAATCCCAAGGTGAATCGCTCTCTGCTTATGTTTTTCCCTCATTGGTCTGCACATAGGAGCTGGATTACTGGAGAAGCTACTACAGTTTATTTTTAATTAATTAATTTTTATATCACCCAACAGCCAAAGCTCTCTTTTCAGAGGACTCTGTGGTAGTTGCATAAAAGGACTGTAGAAACTATGATCCTGGTTCAGACAGCCCAACAAACCACAATGATACAGAGAAACCATAGAGCCAACTGTTGTTTCCTATGATGGTTTGTAAAGACTAGACTTACCATGGTGAAATACTATGTGTTCAGACCAAAAATGGTTTTCAAAACCCTACCTGTTGGGAGCAAGGGGAGTGGCAGGCCTCGGCAAGCATTCCCATAGACATGATCCACGTCAGAGATACTTATTCAGATTCAGAGGAGGACCGTCTCAGTGAGATTGTGAAGCTTGGGTTGGCTCAAGGATGTGGAATGCAGCAGCAGGAGATGATTGTTTCAAGGCTGTCTGCATCACCAGACCATTCCTGAGAGCAACTTGAATGCAAAGCCACTGGGAGAGACTGCAGTGAATGAGGAACTCCCAAATGCAGATCAACCCCTCCCCTTGGAGCTGGACCCCTTGGCAAGGTGCCAGCAGAGGCCCAATTAGATGCGCAGTGAGTGGTGAGGACACATGCCTGCTTTCAGAGGGGCCCTCCCGAAGGAGTGGGGCACAAACATGCTCATAAGGAGAGAGGGTTCTCTAGAGATCTCTAGAGTGGGTTCAACAAACTGCTTTGTGTATGCTCAGAAACTCATTTTATTTGCATTTGGAAGCAATAAAGAGTGTTATGCAAGATAAATGACCTGAAGTTGATGTTTGTTTGAAGGGGGAAATGCAGCTCACAACACCAACATGGCTTGCTGTGTTGGTTGAACCTAGCCATTGTATAGCTTATTTGCAGAATATGTTTCCATGCTATGCAAATTCACCCACAATGCTCTACATATAAATAAGCTTATCTTGAGGTTTTTACTTGAAGCAAGCAAGAAGACACTGTAAATAATCTTGCAGAGTGTAAAACTTACCAAACTGACAGTGCCTGCTACGAATACATTTAAAAGAAACAAATGAAAACAATGCAATTTCTTCATTTTGATGAACCTGCAAAAGAAAGCAACTTCATCTTTTGTCAGCAAAACTACAAGCATAAGCTCCCCTCTACTCAGCAATAAATTGGTGGAAGCTATTAGGGGCCTGCTGTTCCATCATTTGCATTACATTGCATTGCTAAGACAGAAAACTATTGCTAGAAACCAAATTACTCCAAACGCCCAACTCTTAGACAGAAACAAGGTAAAATAAACATATTTTAATGCAGAGTTAAGTTTTAAAAAATGCTTCTCAACCAGTATGTCACAAAGGATTAAAATGCAAAGCTTAGTATTACTGTTTCCTTCTTACAGCGCAGAGTTGTGTCTGGTCTTGCTTGTGCTACACAGGTTGTATTTTATCATTCTCTTATGTGTGAATACATTAACAGCAATAATGTAATAAGAAATAAGCAATCGTATTTCACACAATTGCTGATGGAAAGTATTTTGTACTTGCAGAAGCGACCTCTAATGCGATGCCAGTAGAATTTGTTGGTGTGTTCAGTTTTCCAGCAAAACCTGCCATGCTAGCAACTGCTGTTGGCATGGTGCCAGAGACTGCTTATGTTAACGTTAGAAATACTGACAAATGCAATCCTGCCCATTTTTGAAAAGGTGAAATAAAGTGACATTTTATCTATTAAGGAACAGAACCTTCCTTTATCGAAGCATTCATTTGTCATATAGTTTGGTCATTCTTAAAGTAAACTGAGGAAAGCAACAGAACTTAATTGTGTCTCACTGAAGACCCATGGATTTCAGTGGGTCTGCTTGAAGCACAATTGAGTCTGGATCCGACATCATTGCATTTGTTCTCAAATGAAGTTGTTCGCCACTGCCGTCTTCCTTTTGTAAGGAAAAGCAAGGTCCTGATAAGTGATAGGATGCTACACATTTTAATATTCTCACTGAACAGTCCCCCTTAGAAAGTTACTATAGCCATCTGCGTGAGTACAAGAATATTACCGTATTTTTCCATGTATAAGATGCTAAACATTTAGCTAAAAATGGAGGTTTGTCTTGTATGGGCGGGGGAGGCCCTCAGGGGGAGACTGGTGCAATCGGGCAGGGGGTGCACGGGAGGGGGGGCGGTGAAGTGATGCGCACGGGGCAGCCACTTGCTTGCTGGAGATCGAAAGGAAAAGTGGGGGGCATCCTATACATGGGGGAGTCTTATAGATGGAAAAATACGGTTTGTAGCACTGTTCTGTATTTTCTTCTGGATAAGGAGGCTCCAGAACCAAGGTGTGAATGGAAGCACTGCTTCTAAAAGCACTTAGAAACAGTGCTGTTTAGAAACACTTACTTCTAAAATGTTGTTATATTTTCCATTATTTTTTTCGCCACTGCTTCACTTCCTCCTTTCTTTCTCTTTTATCCTCTCATTCCTTCCTGCCTCTACTTTGCTGAGATCCTCTAGAGACAAATCTACTCACAGCTCCAAACAAGGAAGTGCCTACAACTATTAGCGTGCAACACACTGCTAAGTGTATCTATCCTCTCAGCACATCTGGAGGCCATTTAGCCACTGGTAACCCCTCTGACATAAACAAAATTCACCCCCTCCCTTCACTGGAGTGGTTCTTCCTGTAAATTTCTCTCCAGCCTTTCACATTACTTTGGCTGCAAAACAGGTTTCCACAGGGGGATTCTGAAAAGTTATCTCGGCTGCACTCCAGCTATGTTTTCATCTTGGCAAAACGACAGCCATTTAGCCATTTGGGGAAGTTCAGACTTCCACTCCAAGAACATTAAGTGCACATTTGAATTGTTTTACAAGCTAAATGAGGTTTTGCATCATTATTTTGATTTTTTTCCCTTTTTCGGCTAATCAGATAGACTGTTGCAGGGGAATGGAAAACAATAACACAAATTAAAGGGAATGAAAGACTATAATTAGGCACACAGAAAAGCTGAGGCGATAGATAAGGCAGTCTTCAGTGCAATAAAGCTATTATGTTGCTCAATTAATCTAACAACACAGCTGCAATTGGTCATGTGGTATTAGGGTGTTATTGGAGTGTTGGGAGGGTGTTATTGTTGACTTTCACAAACACAAATGTTCCATGCAAGATATGTAGCATAATCCAAGGCTTGTTCATTCAGATAGAAATTCTATTGGGTTGTGACATATTCACAAGTAAATGTGTGTATGCCTAAGGACACAATCTTATGACCGCCTGCCATTGTCTGGGGTTCCATAGGATTCTTTGGAGTCCCTTGGACCCTGATTACTGACTTTCCATCCTTCCTCCTTGCAGTCAGTGAGAAAGAACTGTGCCAGATGCCTTTCCAGGAGCTGATATACACTTGGGAGAGGCAGGAAAAGGGCATGCCAGTGGACAGGAAGGAGAGGAGTCTAGCGGCATTAAATGATGCCAATTCCTTTCCTTGATGCTTTATTTAGATGGGCAAAAATGTCAATTTAAATAAAATACCATTGGGTGCACTTAAGCCTCTGGGTATGTACAGTGGGGCCAATAGGATTGCCTGGTAAAAGCAGTAATCTTCAGCCTTTCTAGACCCATGACCCACCTTAGCTGAAATCCTCAGCTCAGCATCACTATCATAATGAGGGGATCATTAGAGGAATTACTGATATGACTGTATTTTATGAGCGTCGGTAAACTACCTTTCAATGCAAAAAGTGGGAAGTGCAAAAATAAAAAATATGAATACATTAAAAAGCAATAATAACCTGGAACATAATTAGTCTTTCTATCACCCATACATTTCAATTATTCTTTCACAATTTTCCATGCATATTGAATATGTGTATTCATACTGTCAGTAAAAATCTTTCTATCAACACACTGAACTATTAAATATGTCTTTTTATTGAAAGCAAGTTCTTTGGCATTGGAAAGACTCTCTTCTGGGTTCCTATAAAACAGTTTTAATATACAATTCAAAAATGCTCATTAGAAATAATAAATATTTTAGATACTGGGCAGAGGAATAAACAGTCAGCAAAATATGATCAAGGCTCCACTCAAATGCTGACTTATCTGGGAATATGCTGTAATGACTTCAGTAGCCCTTTCTTCTGAGTAAATGCTCAAAAACTATGTATTATAAATTGACTTTTTACTGTTAGATTGTGGATGCTTTTCCCCCTCTAGGCTTTTCCTTCTAAACAAACACCATTTGCCTGCACTGTTCCTCATAATTGGATGGCATTTTTCTCAAACTGTTGCCTTTCCAGTATTTCTGAGGTCTTACCTCCCTCCCTTTTAATGTGTTGGTGTGTGGCAAGTTTTGAAGCAAGTGTACTACAACCATTTAAGAACTGAAATGATGTTGCACTACTGACTCACCTAGTTGGAAGGTCTGGCTTGGACGATGCTTGCTGATGGTGTGGAATCCTTGTCTTGGGGTGTCTCCAGACTCTCAGCACTACCACTCAAAAGGGGCTATTGCTTTTTCCTTAATGGATTTTCTGTGGTAAGAAAACTGGCAGAAGCAGCAGTGAGGAAACATGGGGATTTTATGAGGGGGAAACAATGATCTCTGGACCTACATCCCCCATAAAAGCCTCATCTGGAAGTACCGTCTCTCAATTATGCAGCCTCCCCTCCATCATTACATGCCCTACAATTCTGTTCCGTCCTATGGATTTCCTGGAAAAGAAACTATAGTTGGTCCCATTCTCATTAAGACCTGGTTCTCACGACAAATAACCTATGATGGTTTGTCAATGTGGGTTGTTCAGGATACATTGTCATGGTGGCGATATTTTCAGTGGGGATTGCTTTCTATGAACAAACCACTTGGAGAACCACTTGCTGAATCCACTTGCTGCTTTGCCTTGGTATTTGCAAATCCTTACAAGTCCACATCAATACTCTGGAACCTATATGCATATATTGGAGGCCAGAGGTGTGGGGTGGAGCACAAATAAGAAGCAGGCTGAGGAAGGGAACTAAAACTGGCTGGCAGCTGCAAGAGAAGGAGCTTTCAGAGTAGGGGAAGCTGCCTTTTTAAAAAGGATTCACTAGCAGGGCAGGCATCGAAGTGGAGGATAAAATGGACAGGCACACTGAGAAGATGGGGATACGGATCGGCTGGCCTAAATAGTAGAAGGGTGATCTTGGGCTCCTGTATACTTGTGCAAGACCCAGAATTTCAAAAAAGTGTGCAAATGTGCTACTATATTCATAAGAGCTCAGAAAATTATATGCATGAGGTGAACTGATACAGGAAAAGGGTGGAGTTACCCTCATAAACCAGTAAGCTCAGCATACTGATTGCAGAAAGGGTGCCAATGCAGGGACCATGTAAATAAGGAGTTCTGCCATAAAGGCACCTGGGTTGTCTGCTTGGAGTGGGCAGGAAGGAAAAAGCAAGCCAGGACAGGTTGCAGAATTCCTGATCATGTGCTGGGAGTAAAGAGCAACTCACTGAGGCTTTTTCTCAGGGTGGCTTAGTGTGGCATGTGAGCTTGTCCTTTGCTTCTAATGCCAAATAAGATGACATCAAGGAAGCATTTGTCACTTTCACCTCATTTCTGGGATTGACACTGTGGACTTCCCTCCCTCTATAGCTTCCAGGCAAAATAAGACGCAATGGACAGATACCTTGCTTAGCTTCATCCGCCTTGCAGTGCACCTCAAGCTGATCCCCTCCACTTGTTCAGGACTCTGACTCCCATCTGCTCCGGCCACATTGGGTAATGGTCAGGAATGCTGGAAGTTGTAGTCTAAAGCATCCGGAGGACACCAGCTCTGAGAAGGCTGATGTGGCAGGACTCTGGCAGAAATGAAATACCCCTCTTCCTAAAGAGAAGCAGCAGGCCCCAGGGAAACTGGGGGCTGGTTGAAGTTTTCTCCAGTGCAGCAGTTGGCAGGATCTCTGATCAAAGGGAGAATAATTTGCCCCCTCTTCCCCTGGGCAGCAGCAACGGAGCACACGTCTGACACTGAAGGGGCTGCTGCCTGGCTTATGATCCCCTCGGCATCAGTGGGGGCAAATTAAAGGGTAAGACCAGATGGAATGGGCAGGCACGTTTTACTCAGCAGAATTCTCTCTTCGGAAGACCGCTATCTCTCGCTTAGGGACCACAACATGTTTTCATGGAATGAGATTAAGGCTTGCATTGCATCAATGAAAACACATTTCAGCTGTCGCCCCCCCCCCCCCCCCCAATTCCCTTCATGGAAATTCCAGGAGTTTATGTGAAGGCCCAAACACAAAATCTTGCAGAGCAATCCTGTGTGCTCACTTGAAAGTGAGTTCCCCTATATTCAATGGAACTTGCTCTCTGCTAAATGCATTTAAGGCTGCAGCCATGCTTTCTTTTCCATCCGTTCATTCCAGATATGAAACTACTAGAACACACCAGTGTTAATGGCACCCAAAATGTATTTCTGGTAATTCAGAAATTGCTACCACCCTTAAAGCATTCCTAAAGCTTTTACCTCTGAATGCTGGAGAGATCCTTAGGTAGTTAACGTCTTCAGAGCTGTGGTGAAGAATTTAACATTCTTCTAGAGAAGTGAAAAAGTTCGGCTGTTAACTTCTGAACCACTCAGACTTCAGTGACTCAGTAGGGAGGAATGTTCAGAGGAGCCGTAATGAACTATTGCTAGCTTAATATGTTACAAATACAATGCTAATGCAATTGACCATCTCACCAAAAAGTACAAAGTTGGGATAAAAACTATATTGCTAAAGATAAAATAACCTGCTTCCTTTATGTGGCATCATCTTTTAAGAGAATGTGTGGCAGAAATGAGACATGATTCAATCCTGCTAAGGTAGTATAATCATTCGTGGAGAGAGAAGGATGAAAATTCTGTTGAAATAAGAGAGTGGCAATGGTTCTAATTCAGCAGTGAAAGCTTGATAAATATGCTGAGATAATGGAGAACGGTGGCATGAGGTGTCACACGGTCTAGTTCACACATAACAACAACCCATGGTTTATTTAACCCATGATTTGTTTTTCTGGTCAGCTATAAAACAAACCATGGTTTATTTTCTTAACCTCTGGTTGTTTGATTCCCAGCTCCTTTTCTTATTCAGTTCTTGCATGCCAAATACCTTTGCTGTGCTGTAGAGTAGCTAAGGCGGTTGAGCACTCTTTAATACCAACCTGACAAAACAACCCGTGGATAAGCCACAGCTCTGGATTCAAACTTAGCAACAACCCATGATTTAACAACAACCAAGGAGGTTTCAATCAACCAAGAATGACTTCCAAACTCTCAGCAAATAAAGGCAATTTATGATTTAATCCTTCCTGAGCCTCGCAAAACAGGAAAAACTGCACAGCAGTGCTTGGTCCAATGATCTTTTCTCAGTATAATGATTGTTTTGCCTAATAACTTTAAAAAATCATATTTTTTCCTCAATGGTTCTAGAAGAAGGTTTAATTTAAGAATCTTAGCTTGAAGATCAGAGCTAGATGATCTGCTTTTAACTTTCCGTTGTTCCTTTGTTTCAGGTATAAAACAACTATTCCTGTGGAAATGTGGGGATACCCTTGTGCCCTGGTATGTTTTGATTTACGGATGTGGAGAATAAATGGCATGAAGCTGAAATTTGGGGGATGTTTTAGACTACGCCAAAAATGGCCAAACCAAAGCTCCTGACCTGTGTTTGAGTTTATTTTGCAGATTGTCACCTGCTGCCCATGGGCACGCAGTGGCTGCTTGTTCCTTGCCACCTGCACCTTGCGGGCACCCACTTGCCTCCGCTGCCGCCCACTTGTGGCTCTCAGACATCTGACATTTACCATATGTGGTTCTTCTATTGAGCAAGTCTGGCTACCCCTGGGTTAGGCGCTTTGTGAAAATATCTTAGAAGGACTGGTTTGTAGGACTACTGACATGTAAATCACAGCACAGAATGTGAACTAGGGACATGTCAGTTTCTCCATGTTTCAGACTGAGATCTGCAAGCTACATATTATGTTTATTTCTAAAATGCATTAGTCACTCTATAACTGAAAGCTCTTAATATACAATGAAAAGGAGGTGCATGAAGAAATAAACCCATCTTTGCAAGGCATCCCCAAGCATTTTGAAACCTACTTTTAAAATTGTGCACTCCGTCCAATAAGCATATGCATTAAGTATTGCAATGAGCACCTGCCTCTTGCTGATCATAAAATAATATGCTGGTTTTGATGTTGATTTCATTGCTGTTTATAATGTTGTTTTACTGTGTTCTTTCTGTTTTGTCTTTCTAGTACTTTAAAATCATATTGGTTTCATGTGTGTTACTGTTATGCACTGTCTGAGAGGGCTTCTGCCTTTTTAAACAAAGAAAGGTTGTTTTTCACTTTCCCCTGGTACCATTTGAAGTAGCATAGAACCCCTGCAATAACAACAATACTTATAACAGAATGAACTGGGATTGTGAGGTATGATAGAAGCTGGAGTCCATCAACAATGAAAGAGCCACAAGATTGCCTCTCATGATTTATAAGCTTGTTTTATCAATGTACAAAAAAGTCCTCAGCAATTAAGAAACAAAATGTGTTAAATGTCATGTTACAGCCATCTTACTCTGTACTTACAGTCTTTTCTCCTTCATATATTAACTTGTAACATTTAGTGGCTTTCTAAACACATGGCAATATATCTATGAGTTGGTAAAAATAAACAAAATGTTCAGGTTTATATATGGCTACTTCTAATGAAATTTTTAAAGTTGAGCTCTTCCTCCTTTAGCACTGTGCTTAGCAGAATCCAGTAAAATATTCTTGTTTGAAAGATGGTATTATGCATCTAGAATTTACTATCACAGACCAGTGCCTTGACTTGCATATTCCAACTACCACCTTGAGGCTTGACCTTTTCTCTGAAGGCTGAACTTTAGCTTGTTTAGTTGCAAATCATCTCATGCTGTCATGTAAACATGTAGTTATATAAAATGGCTGCTCAGTCCTAGGTCAACTTGTCTTTCACAACATCTGTTAGGAATTAATTGATTTACATTCTTTCCCCACCCTCTAACTGTGGAATGTCAAGGACAAACTGAACTGAACTTGATTTTTAAAAAATTGAACAGTATGTAAATTGTATCCTTACAGAGGACTATGTAAGGGCTTTTTTATACAGGGCTTTTATTGTGCACTTGAGTTCCACAGAACTTTGCTGGTCTTCCCAGGGCCTCTTCTGTGTTTTCCAGCTATTTTTGTGTCCTTTTTTCTTAAGAATGAAGATAATGTGGTATTTTCCTGGATGAAACCATGAGTTGTTATGGAAGCCTTGCGTAAAGTCCAAATTCTGCTCTCTGACACAGTGCCACCTTGCATTCTGTAATGTAACACAACACCAGCAGAAAACATACTCAGGATTGGGATGCATCTAATTAATTTGTCTCATGTGTTTTCTTCTAAGCAACTGTTTGAGTTGCTCTTTTCATCTTATTTACCTATTCATTCAGTGTCTTTCTGCTTGCATTCTTATGCAGAATCTAGAAACACATTCTTGACTTGATTTGGTGTTGTGCATTTAGAAATTCTGTTAAGTCTGAAACTAAATATAGGCAGTAGCATGCATATGCTTTGTGCTGGGACAAACCAAAGGTTTCTCCTTGCTACTGAAGCCTTCAGATTCTATAAGCAAACCTGCCATACACACTTGCAGCTTGATTTAAGCAATTTTTCAGAAGCCTCTATGTTTTGGCTTGACCAAAATGAGCTTTATAAAGCAAGATAAAATGTGTGAAATAAAAATATGGCTACTTAGTTATTACCCACTGTTTGGGTAATAAGAACTAATAATTTCTTACTGGCTTAGGGCATGATCCTATACATGTGTAAGACAGAAAAAAATGGCTATAATTCCTGGTTGGATAGAGCCATACTGAGAGTTACAGGCATTTTTCTCTTTAACATGCATAAAAGTGCACCTCTAGCATTGTATATTTGAATGTATCCAACAAGCCAAAGCAAGGACTGTAGAAAAGGGACCTCCCTCCACCCCCAGACAAAAATAGCAATACTTGTAGCCAAGTTAACTGGTAATATTTTCTAGGAAGCAGCAGCTGACTGTACCACTTTGTTCATGACTTGGATCTTGCTTGTTCTGAACACACCAGCTTGGTTATATATCTTACGATCAGGGCATATGATTCCTCAGTTGGCCATGCATTTTAATACTTCACTCTTTAGTCCTCAAGTAGAAGGGGCAATTTTTCCAGTACCTTTCAAAGGTGTTTTGTAAGTCATTGAAGGTGGCCAACAACCTCTAACAATTTACAGTACAGGAAGCACTTCTTCACACAGTGAGGGGAATTGGACACATTCATAGAAGAGCAAGCTATCAGTGGCTACTAGCCTTGCTGGCTATGTGCCACCTCTGTTAACAGCATTTTGGCATACACCAAGTAAGAGCTTGCACAGGTGGAGGTCTTGCCCCCATCCGGCTCGTGGGATCCTGCAGGCAGCTGGTTTGCTGCCATCTGAACAGAGTGCTGGACAGGATGGACGATTGGTCTGATTCAGCATGATTTTTCTTGTGTTCTTATCTGCATTGGGCATTTAGATACCCCAAAAAGAAATGGCAGTTTCAGATCAGATGGGTGCATGATGCAAGTTTAAGGCATTACACAATGATTTAAAAATCTCAGGCAAACCCATCTTTGTATTTAAAATAGGAAAGCATATGGACAGAAAATTATGCTTTCTTTGAACTAGCCAACATAGCTTGATATGCTGGATTCTTGAATGCTGACATATGCATTAAATTAAAGCCATAAGGTGTAGAAAAAGGACTTCAGTCCTAGGGGCATTCCAGCATGCAGAAAATGGATAGTTATCAGATGCTCTCTTTTTAGTTATTAAAATGCACTGTACCCTCAAGCTTTTACTTTTTGGAATGCAGTCTTGAAATCTGGCACTGACCCAACTTGCTTCCTACAGCACTGCTGAAGGAGTGGCAAACATCTGATTTAATTGGGTAAAGTCACAAACTGCTGTGGTGCCAATTGAGTTAATACAAAATAGAGACAGAAAAAGTAACTATTAGAGCCACCTTGTTAATGTAGTTGTGCAAACCTTTAAAGTTATACAAAATTCTTCATCAGTTTTGCTTGATAAGGAGTTGTTTACAGCCCCACATTCTCCTGCTTATGCTAAATTTATTTGAATAAAATTCATTCTGGAACAGAAGGATTTTCAGACTGATAAAAGAGTTTGTGGGCAGATGTCTCCCCCTTGCTTACGAAGGATCATCTCACAGCATGATTTGCAGAATCTAGTAGTGTGTTTGTCTGGAAAGGAGAAAAAGAGAGAAATCTTCAAAGCCAACAACTAGATAAAACAAGATGTGTAAGAGCTCAGGACCAATTTTGTGTTTAACTTCTCCCTATCTGTCTTGCAACACACAGGGCCAGATTTCTAAATAGCTCAGTATGGGGAAGCAGATGGTAAAAATGAAAGCTTTCAAAAATGTTACCGAGTTTTTAAACTTATTCTTAAAGGCAACAAGCAGGGAATGGCACTGATTCTTTTGACACTTCCTTGGCACTGCAGACCCAACCTCATCATTCATTGGTCAGAGACAGAAGGATCACTAGGACACCACACCCCCCCTGCCCAGGAAGGACATCATGACAAGGGGGAGACCAACCCGATCCTATGTGTTAGTCACTCAAGCAGCAGCTCCAGGAAATTTAGCCCATCTTTCCCTGCCAGGAAGAACACACAGTTCCAACTGACACTTGCTCAGAGCACATGGAGTTTGCTTTATCTTTTCCTGCAGAAAGAAAACCTAAAAGAACTGCTGCCTGAACTTTGGGAGGGAAGAAAAAAAAGACAATCTTGTTTTTCCTTTTGAGTAAGCAAGAAGGCAGCAGCTGTCTCATTATTAATTTTTGTAAACCACCTTGGGAGCATTTTATGGCTGGAAAGTAGGGTAAAATACTGTAAATAGATAAACAAGTTGTAAAAAACAAAACAAAAACCCTGCAATATTAGTGCACCCCAAGCTCCCAGATAGTTTCTGGGTTCTAAAACTTATTTTGCAGTTGTTAAAATTGAGGATATAGTTGATCTGAAACCAACTTTAATTTTGTTGACTGACCTTCTCTGCTATAACTTCAGAAAAGTGAATCACAGCTAAAAATCCACTTGTGTTTAATCATAAGCTTGAGAAGTGGGGATTAGAACTAATTTTTAAATTCATGTTCCACCAAGCAGTCTTGAACCTCCCCCTTAAACTCTTTGAAAATCTAGTTCTAGGTCTTGACCCACAGTTGTCATTAAAATGCATCCAATTTCGCAAACCAGTTCAGGACTCTGGACATTTCTATACAGGTTTCCTGTACTGTCAATTCGGCACTTTTGCGCACAGCGAGAAGGGCAGGAATCAGGCACAAGAAAAGAACACTATGCTATAGCAATGCTATAACTGTTATGAATGTGGTCTGCACCATGCAGTTATGGTGATGAACACTGGGCAGATATATATACTGACAGTCATAGCCATAATGGACAATTCAGATTTGACCACCTATGTCATTTTTTTAAAAGATAGTAGAATTAGTCTCAGAAAGATTTTATGTTGATGTAGATCATGCAATCTATTTCATTATTCATGCTGCAACTTAAGAACATATTCTAGAGCAGGTTGCTTGGTATCTCTAAAGAAGTATGCTGTGCATTTCCAGAAGCTCTGGAATATTAAAAAAAAAACAACAAAAAACCCTCTAACTGAACAAAGGCACTTCATGAATTTTCGTTACATTCTTCTGCCCCCTGCTGGACAAATAAATTTTGCATATGAGCACAACAAAGAATCCATTTTAATTTCTTCAAGGTTAATTAATCTGGCTTGAACAAAATTAGTAAAATGTGTAGATGTTATTTAAGAGTTTATACTCTTTTCGGCGCCAGGTCAAAACCTTTTTATTTGTTATTTTAAAAACTAGTATTTTAATGTTCAGCAGTCGCTTTCTATTTTATTTAATTTATATTTCCTGGTTTTTTGTTATTTATTATTATATTGATATGGTTTGTTTTACTGTGTGTTGATTTTAATGATTGTAAGCCATCCTGAGATGCTATGCATAAGGGAAGGCATACAAAATTTTAAATAAATAAACGCACGCATACACATGACCACTTCTGTGTGTACGCAAACGCCAAGAATAAAACTTTACACATTCCACTGGAAAGGAGTAGTGCAGAAGAGACACTTTTCCATATGAAAGTACTCATAGACTTGGAAGAAGAGAACCAACTGAAGACAGAATCCCATAGAACAAGGGAATCAAAAAAGTGTAATCAAAGGCATTAAAAAAGGGAAATAAGAAAGCGGGAACAAACAGCACATTTCAGGGGAATGGGAGTAAAGAAAGTAAAATCAAACATGGATGGCAGTTATAGTTTTAAATGTATGCCTCAAGCAGTTTGCTACAAGAGGGCTCAAGTCCAATTGATTGGGTAGCCATAGAGGGTATAGCCTCCTCTTAATGCAATGAGCAGGTTTGAAAATGTCAGAGAAGCCAAGAGCAGTGTGAACATAAGGCCAGAATGTCTCACTTAGGCTGGTCTCCTAGCGGGGTCAAAGCTGAGACACCAGACTAAGATGGAGTAACAGTCACATCAATAGAAGAGAATGGATCTCTCCAATGGTGATGGGAGTGGAGACCCTCTTGAAGGGCAGATACTGGGCAGTGACAGTAGTTGAAGGTGACACTGGTGGAAGATCTTTCACAGACAATGGCAGTGATGCTCAAGCTCACCCTGATTAGTACTGCGCAGAAGGTGGCAATGCCAAACTACTTCTGAATATGCTTATCTTGTAAACCCTATGATGAAACAGTCCAAAAGAAACAAGAGATGGTGCCAGAAGATCAAATTCTCAGGTTGGAAAGCACTCAATCAGCTGCTGGGGAAGTGCAAAGGACAAATATGATCAGTGCTAATTATGTGACTAGATCAATGGAAATACAATTGGAATGTGAGAAGTATGAATCAATTTAAACTGGAAACCATAAGGCAAGAAATGGAACAGTTAAACATTGCAGGATTTAGTGTAAGCAAACTGAAGTGGCCTGGAATGGGACATTTTCAGTCAATCAAACACAAAGTGTTTTACTCTAGAATCACACACTCGGAAGAAACAGAGTGGCTCTAATACAAAGGCAAGATGTAGCACAGGTCATAAGGAGCTGTAAGGCAAAGTCTGACCAAGTGATTTCAATCTAAATTCTTGGAAAATCGAGCAACATAGTTATTATTCAAATCTATGCTCTATCAAGAGGTACATAAAAGTTTTTGAATTTTTCTTCAGCAAGTGACTAAGAAAAACACCAAAACAAGACATGGTGATAATCACAGGTAACTGTAATACAAAAGTAGAAAACGAAGCAGAATCCAATGTTGTGGGATAATTAGGCCTAGAGGTCAGAAATGAAGCAGGAGAGTGACTCGTAGGATTTTGTTTATTATAAATACATACTTCAGGCAACCAATCATACAACTGTATTTAGAAATCAAATAGACTATGTATTGGAAGTAAGAGATGGAGAAGTTATATTCGCATTGCCAAAAAAAAAAAAAAAAGATTGTGGTACTGACCATGTGTTTTGACTAACGGATACATAGTGTCAAAACATAACTTAAATAAAACTCCCAAGGAATTTAAAGTTCAAACAAGGAACAGATTTGCATTACCAAACTCGACTGACCATAATCCAGAGAACTGTGGACTGAAACCAGATAAAAGAATGCAAAAATACAAATCATGTAGCCCTATATACCATCTGACCAGGAGAAAATAAATAGCAGATACAAGCATTCTTCAAAAGTACTATATGAAAAGATAAAAGGATGACTACTGTAAAGTGGAATTCTATGAGGAAGAACCTGTAGTATTAGAAAACAGAAGTAACGACTGCAGAGTTTCATGACTTCAATTTCAACATTGAAAAAATTGAAATTGTACAAGATTTCGCATATCTAGGCTCAATCATTTGAATTGTGGTGTTGGAGGAGACACCTGCGAGTCCCCTGGACCACAAGGCGATCAAGCCGTTCAGTCCTAGAGATCAACCCTGACTGCTCTTTAGAAGGCCAGATCCTGAAGATGAAACTCAAACACTTTGGCCACCTAATGAGAAGGAAGGACTCCCTGGAGAAGAGCCTAATGCTGGGAACAATAAATGGCAAAAGAAGAAGGGGACGGCAGAGGATGAGGTGGCTAGATGGAGACACTGAAGCAGTTGGTGTGAGCTTAAGTGGACTCCGGGGGATGGTGGAAGAAAGGAAGGCCTGGAGGAACGTTGTCCATGGGGTCGCGATGGGTCGGACACGACTTCACAACTAACAACAAGGCTCAATCATTCATTCAAAGGCAGACTGCAACAAGAAATTAGAAGAGTAAGACTTGGAAGGGCAGCAGTGAAGAAACTAGTAAAGATCATGAAGGCTAAATACATTTCACTGGAGACCAAGGTCAAGATCAGGACCACTACTGCTTTCCTGATCACTACGAGGGGCGTTCAATGTATTCTCGGTATCAGCATGAAGAAAAAGGAATAATAAATTGAAATAATTTTTATTTTTCAATGTAATGCCCCATAACTTCAATACACTTATTACATCTAGAAATTAACTTTTCAATTCCCTGTAAAAAATACCCTTCCTCCTTGTCTAAAAAATGTGCATTAATTGCTGCCTTGAGCTCTTCATTGTCGGAAAATCACTTTCCACGAAGATCTTTTTTTAAATTTGGGAATAGATAGTAGTCACTGGGGGCCAGGTCCGGCTATAGCGTGGGTGGTTTATTTTTTTGAAACCACAGTCTCACACAGCAGCCTTTGAAGCACACACCGTGTGAATGGGTGTGTTGTCATGAAGAAACAACACACCTACGGCCAGTTTTCCCTGCCTTTTTTCTTTAATTGCTTCTCTTAAATTACGCAGAGTGGTTTCATAAGATGCTGCATTTATGGTTTCACCTTTTTTCGTGTACTTGATCAATAAAATTCCCTTTGAGTCCCAAAGCACTGTGGTCATGATTTTTCCAGCCGATGGAGTGACTTTGAATTTCTTCGGAGGGTCAGCACCTTTTTTATGCCACTGCATGGACTCCTGCTTACTTTCAGGGTCATAGTGATGAACACAAGTTTCATCTCCAGTAACAATCCGGTTGAAAATACTCGATGGATCTTCACCATAGAGCTCTAAAAACTCCCTACAGCACTCAACTCGCACTTGTTTCTGAGGCGCCATGAGCATTCACGGTATCCATCTTGCACAGACCTTTGAAAGGTTAAGATGGTCATAAAAAATAGTAAATATGGTACCAACGGATAGGTTTGTCATCTCTGCCCAAATTTTGATTTTTATTTGGGCATCTTCCAATACAAATTTCTCAATTTTTTTCACATTTTCTTTCATAGTGGCAGTGACCGGCCCGCCCGAGTGAGGGTCGTCTTCAGTGCTTTCTCTGCCCCTTTTAAATTCACTTGACCACTTTTGAACAGTAGATAATGAAGGTGCAGAGTCCTGGTAAACGGCCACAATCTCTTCATGAATTTTTTTTTACTTTTTCCTTGTTTTGTAAGGAACTTAATCACAGTGCAGTGCTCGATTTTCTTCAATATTGTCAAGTCGGTCATCATGGTCATCTTTCACTGAGGATTACTAGGGAACTAATGATCACACTTATTTGAAATTTTGCGTGTATACCCTCAGATAGTGTCATTAGCTAATGAAATAATTAAATTACCCACATCCATAGCAAATCAACCCAATACCGAGAATACATTGAATGCCCCTCATATGTATGGGTGTGAAAGAAGGGCAACAAAGAAAGCTGAGAGGAAGAAAGTTGATGCATTCCAAACATTGTACTGGAGGGGAGTTTTGGACTGACCCAAAGGAAAGCAAGTGGGTCTTAAATCAAATCAGGCCAGGACTTTCCCTGAAAGCAAACATACTGAAACGGATACTATAGGCACATCACAAGATGTCAAGACTCAGTACAGAAGATGATAATGCAAAGGCAGAAGAAAAGGAAGACCAAATATAAAATGAAACAATTCCATAAAGAAAGTCACAGCCTTGAGTTTACAAGCACTGAGCAAGCCTGTGAAAAACAGGACATTTTGGGAGGCATTCATTCATAAAGTTGCTGTTAAGATAACCTGATGGCATGTAACAACCACAGGCAGGAAGAGATGGCAAATGTGATAATTCACCTCAATCAGGTTCTTCATCTCCTGCTGTCTCAAGTTAAGCAGCCTAAAATAAAGCTTGTATAAGAAAAAAAATTGAAAAGTCACATGGTACTGTAACATTTTTATTATCAATTGACAAGTCACAAAGACATGATTGAAACAAGATGAAAGGCACCTAGCAGGGGGAAAATGAAAGATGGCATTTTGACCAGGTCTGTTCTTAAAAAGGTATGTGTTGGAGTTCTGCAAGCACATTTGAATTAGCCTTTAATTTGCCTGAGTGTACTAACAGAAAATGCTGAAGACACCCAGGGTGATACTGGTAAGAACAAGATCTGTCATTTTGAAAACATAAAATATACTAAATATTGGGAATTGCCTCTGGCTGTATTCGGTACAAGCAGACTCTCTGAGAAGTACAGATCAGAAACAGAAGAAAAAATTGCTTTCCTGCTTGAGCCAAACAGAAAGTTAATTGCAGATAATGCACTAGCTATCAGAGTCAGAAAAAGCCGAACTGATTAATGCACTTTAAAGCCTCCACACCTGAAATACTGAAGCAGCCTAGATTTAATGTAATGGGATATAATCCTTCTTGCCCTTTCTGAACTAGCTAACAGTCTGCAGCAAATCTGGACAAAAGTTTTAAACTACCCCAAACATTTAGATATCCCAGAAGCCAACGCTTTATTATCCGGATTCGTACTCCCCCAGAACCTCTTCGTCGCAACACGGCAGCGCTGCCACGCACTGCGTTTCGGGAAATATCATTTTTAAAGCGGGATTACCGCACCAATCCACGCGCGAGTTCTCTCCAGACAGGACCGCTGGCTTGGCACCCATTGGAGGTCGGCAGGGCAGTTGCCACCCTGGCCACGTGACGTGAAGGGGCGGGAAGAGGAGAAGCCGGGACGCGCTGCGCGGAAGAGTCTTTTCGTTTCCCTGGAAGAGGTTACTAAGTAACGGTGTGTATCCGTCCGCTCCCTCCCCCTCCCCCCTCCCGTCAATAGAAAGAAGACCAAGATGGCGGCGAAGGTGGCCGTTGGAACTGGTGTGTGAGAGGAACTCTTTCAGGCGGTTATCTCCTCTACCATTGAGGTCCAAAAGGACGCAGGACTAGTCGGCTGAGGCAAAGACCAGGTAAACGACGGTCGAGAAGGGCGGAAGATGTGTAATTCGTCTCCATCCCCCAAACCGTTGGCCTTGGAGTCCCCCGAAGTGGGGAGCGCAGGGTGGCGAACAATGCGGGCGCAGGAGGAGGAGGAGAATGAGGAGTGTGGGCCTCGGTGCGCGCGCGTTTCTCTCGGCTTCTTCCATTCGGTGGGTGGGGGAATGAGGGGGCGTGTCCCTTTCTCACGCACGTTACTTGCCACGCGCCCCCGCCTCCCTCCCCTGTCAAGGGCCCCACGCGGTGTTTCTGCTATGCTTCTCTCTGGACCTGCTGGGCGGTGAGAGGATCGCTCGCTCGGTAGGTAGGTAGTGGTACCTTGTTTCTAAGGCGCCTTCGCTTTCCTAACTGGCATAACGCCAGACTGCTTGTCTTGCCCGACTCCCCTCCTCCCTCCGTGATCTGGACTTTGCCGCCAGTCTAAGGGAAGGAGCGGGCTCTCTGTTCCGGTGACTCCGCCCCGCTAACCGATTTTTATTTTTCGACCTGCACATTTTTTACCTGGTAAAAGACAGGTACGCCCGTCCTTGGCAGTGACAGTAATAGGAGAGGAGCGTTAAAAAAGGCTGAAGGGGCGCTCTTTAATTCCGGTTCGTTGCAAGATCGGGACAGCTTATCCTGCACAGCAGAACACTTGGAAGAACACAGGAAGAAAACGGCCCTTCGTGTGATTGTCTCCCTTTTGGTGTCTGGTTAGGTGGAAGGTTCATAGGCCTAACCTCTGTGCTGTTAATCTGTCTCAAAGCTTGGCTGAATGGGCTTGGGAAGGGATTCTGTCTATTTGATCTTTTGAAGCCTGTACTGAGCTGCAGTTGGGAGTTTGCTTAGGATTGGCCAAAGGGATTATGAAGTTTAGATCTCTTCCTTTGTCCACATGCTGCATTTCTTATTTATAGTTTTGCTTAAAAAACTAGATCAGGACCAAAGCAAACTTCCATGCATTCCACCTTTGTATGGTACATGATAGAAAGAGTAAGTATATTTATGTGACTATAAAAAGTAGCTCAGTTTCATAGTTTCTCAATGATGGCCAGTGGATAAATTCCTAAGGATGAGGTACATATTGCAAAGCAGTCTAGTCAGATTTTTGTAGACTCCAATTTAACGCTGTATACCTTTGGTTACCTTTTTTATTTTCCACTGGCATAAGCCCATTTGAAAATTGGAATTTAGCTGCAGGCAGTTTTGTCCTAAACATATCTGCACAGTACATTTCACAACTCTTTGTAATAGTAACTTTATGTGCAGTTGATCTTTTTCCTCAGATCTTCAGCAGCATGGTGAGAAATACCACACTCTAACAGTAGAAATGACAAATATAGGTAGTATATAGATTCCAAAGATTGCAAATGTTTCTGTATAAATGAAAACAGTTTTTAAAGGTTAAAGAACATCCATGACTTTTGTTTTGAGAACTCTGTGGATGGCTATAAATCAGGCTGATGTAGTTATGTGTAAATGTTTAGCAAGTAAACTTTAATTGCTGACTGCAAAAGATTCTTTGTTCATTCTGATTAAATATTAGTGTTGGTTTGGGATTTATTGAAAGAGGGGGTGAACATCCAGTTGTAGCATTGATCATTGATTAACAACCCATTCTTGTTCATTTAGTTAAGATTCCTGGTGAAACTGTCCATCTCACTCCCACTTCAGGTGGTGAGGGGTATTAGGGCTGCAATGCTTACTTAATTTTTAGAAGAAAACTTCTGACTTATTGGCATTTTGTGATATTTACATTTATTTTTAGATGTACATAGATTCCTAAAAAACACCTGAAGCTACTGCACATCAAGTCTTTTGGGAGAGAGCTAGCAGCCCCAGTTTGCTGTTAGCTTGCATAGCTTGCATAATCCAAAATACCATTCACTGGATCTCTTCCCAGTTTGATTTTAACAGACACATTTTCTTTTTCCACTGTCTAAAATGGGGATGGGGTAAGGAAGGAATGTTCTTTTGTCAAAGGACCTCTTAACCTTCAGCAAGAGTCTCCAGCTATTTCCTCCTTGTTAACCTGCTTTGCATGATATGACAACCCACTGTGGGTTAATTTACCCATGGAGCTGTTGTGTTGTGTGTACCAGACCTGCCATGGGTTTTCATGTCATACAAACTTGGGTGGCAAGGTTGTTGAGAATTAGACAACCCTCAAACTGCAAATACCTTGTTTTAGGGTTATTTTTATCCTCAAACAGCTCCGGCCACCTAGCTTCACATGGCTTGACAACCCATGGCAAACCAGGTATTTGGCCCAGTGTGCCAACTTCTGTGGGTAAATTAACCCTTCATGCGAACCAGCTCGTCTCTAGCCATTTCACTCTCTGTGTGTATTAACAAAGAATATACTTGAAAATATTGTTAGGTCTTTTACAGCAGTATGCCTGTTTCCCTTAACTTTTTATTGTTCAATCCCTAATTCATAACAATATGTAGAGGTTTGTTGTCAAAGGCTATTGTGATAACTTTTTCTCTATTGACATAGACTTTTTCTATGTGGTAGAATAAGGTGACCAGTTAGTTATTGGATCTGACCTTAGATGTTGCCAACAGCTTATTGGAATCTTACATTGCACAATGTGATCTTACATTGCTGTCCATATTTGATGACAGCAGCTTATGGCATTGAACTGTGCTTTAACTGTGTCATTACATGTGACATCAGTTAATAAAAATTGCAGAGCTTAAAAAAATCCATATATTCTTTATATCTTTGTTGTGTCTGATATTGAAAGAGTTATTTGGACTTGACATTTTTGTTTAAAAAACTGTGAGATTTTAAATAGAATTTAAAACCACTTGAAACATAAAAATGGAGGCTATTAATTATACTCTAATGAGTTTGATAACCATTGAAGATAAACTTGTTAGATCACTTGGTACTTTTCCATTTAGCACATGTTTTTGTTTTACCCTGTTTTGGTGAGGTAGCATGGGCTTGTATAGGATATTAGTGCCAACCTAGGTGCCATCTCATAGAAGTTAAAAGATCATGGCAGGGCAGTAAAGCTTTTATAAGAGGATTCATCTGAAAATAGCTGCTTGGATGGTGAACAGGAAAAGACAAGCTGAAGAATCAAGTAAAGAAAATGCAAATGCATGTACACATGAAATCTTGGTAGCCTAAAGTACGGTTTATTTACATATATTTGCTAAGGATTTAGGTTTGTTGGATTTTAAGAAAAGCAGTTAAGGTATTGTTAGAACACAGAATGTTTTTACCGTTTCTGAATAAGGTACCTCAGTGCTTAGCAATCTTAGGTTTGCAATCTTGTATGCAAGGTTATCCTGTTGAATTCAGTAGGACTTCTGAGTAAGAAAGAATGTACAGACCTGCACTGTTAAGAGAGCCATCATGTAGTCCATGGGCAAGTGTCCTAGGAACCATAGACTTATTTGGATTTCCACTTTTAAGGTCAGAAACTGTGTTCTGATCTCAGAAAGGGCAGTCAGACATCTTGCCAGGTGTCCACCAAGGTTAGAAAGTGACTTGGAAGAGGAAGAAAGGGGACATTGTGTGGGAGGAGATTGGAGAGGGCGGGATATGAGATACTCTGAGCCTTCTCCTGCCTCCTTCCTTCTCCCTTCAAATCTGCAGGATGGGTAGGCAAAAATAGCCCCTGCCACTCCTCCGCCATCATTTGTGCTGTGCTTTGAATACTATTTCCTGAAATACTTTTATGTTCTTTTGATTTTTAAACTTGTTTAAGATTTAACATTAATGAAAGTGGTCTAGTTTAGACATAAAAGAAACCATGGTTTCCTGTTGCAACTGAATGAGCTTGTGCAAGCCTAGGACTTGTGCAGGCTTGTTCAAATAGCAAGAAAGAATGGTTTTCTTTTACATCTGGACTGACCCAATGTCTAAATGTCATTGCAGGTTGGAAGATTGAGTCACTAAGTGTGTTTATCTTTTGCAGATATTCATTGTTAGTGGTTTATTATATGACATGGCAGCAGGAGGCAGTCCTTTTGAAGAAGGAATGGATGATCGTGACTTACCCAACTGGAGTAATGAGAGCCTTGATGATAGATTGAATAACACGGTATAACTAAAAGTTCTGATCTATTTGTTGCAATGTAGTTGTGATGTCAAGGTCTTATTGACATCAGCATAAAATGACTGATTGGTTTTAGAAAAAACATAGTGCTTTATAATTTGGACTCCTTAAAGAGCCTCATCCACCAAAATAGAGATAAGTTATTAAAATGCAACCTTGAAATCAATATTATGATGTTACTGACAATGTCAGGAGATAGTAATAGAATGAATACTATAAAGTGAAAGTAGAACAATGCTTATGTTTATTAAAATGCTTCTGGTAGTTTCTGTGCAGTGATATTGATACTTTGCTAAGAATCTAACACTGAGAAACTCCTTTTGCCCAGTAATAATGATGTCAGTAATTGCAGTGTGTGTATGTTGTTTTGGTTCAATTCATATTTTGTGTATTTGGTCTTTTTTAGGGGTGGGGTAGTCAGCCGAAGAGACCAAACAGATCTTCAGAAAAGAACAGGAAAAAAGTTCCTGGTGAAAGTGAGACAAGACTTACCAATGATATCTCTCCGGAATCCTCACCAGGAACTGGACGAAGGAAGTCAAAAACTCCTCATAGCTTTCCTCACACGAGGTACATGACTCAAATGTCTGTCCCTGAGCAGGCAGAATTGGAGAAACTTAAACAAAGAATAAACTTCAGTGATTTGGATCAGGTTTGTGCTTTTGCATTTACTAAAGCAAATGAAATCTACATACAAATGTTAATGTCTTTAAGAAACAAGAGAAGGGTAGATGCTGGGTCCACAGACAGGCACTTAGCTTTTCACAGCATCACTTAGCTTTCCTTGTTGTCACAATAAGGCTGCAGATATGCTTTTTAAAAATGTAATTATGGAAAAAGCTAGTAAGGGCTTCTGCTACTGTTTGGTGTAGTGTACCTTCCTTTGTTCTCTATTCTGTTTGTTCTCCCCAACCCCCACCCTGTCTGCCACCCAGATAGAGGAAAAGAATACTTACGGACACATGGGAAATTACTCAGGTTGCTGCTAGTCTGTAGAGAGTGTGGCCAGGTTACTACATCGTCTCACTTCAGTGATGCTTTTCATCACCACATTTTCATACCTGTGGTAGGAAGGAAATGGAGAACCAGGGAAGTTTAAATGGGAGAATGAAAGAGAAAAAGGAGGTGGAAAAATTTGGAGGAAAAATGGCTGTTTGCATACTTTTATCCAACAGCACACCACCAGATAGCTTAACTTAAGAGCTGCATTGGAGTGAGGTTTGAAAGAACCATACATATTTTTTGTATTTCACTCTTGTGTAGAGAAGTATTGGAAGTGATTCTCAGGGCAGAGCAACAGCTGCTAACAACAAACGCCAACTTAATGAAAACAGAAAGCCATTCAACTTCCTGTCACTGCAGATTAATACTAACAAAGACAAAGAAGCTGCAACAGGTTCTCAAACACAAGAAAGTGGTAGATCATCACAATATAAAGATTTATTGACAGCTACCTTGAGTAAGGATTTACTACAGAATTGTCCATTTTCAATTGAAGAAGATGGAAGAGGTGAACCTGCTGTGGACAGTAGTCAGGTACTATTTGTTGTTCATTTATCTGATTCATCTTAAAGAAGGTCTTTAATGTAATGCATAATCAGTATGTACTTTCTAGGAAGTTTATTACAGATATAAGTGGAGGCAAGATACATATGTGGTATTATCTTTGTTAGAAATGTATTTCACATGATTTTTTTGTTTTATTTTAAAAAGTATACCTTGACTGAATGATAGTTTGATTCTAGCAGAGGGGTAGGTAACCTGGCACCCTCCAGATGTTTTGGACTACTGTACCAATCAACTCCATACAGCATTATTGTTGATATGTGCTGACAAGTTGTCTGTACCTTATGATGACTTTATGAATTACTTCTAAAATGTCCTGGCCAGGACAGCCCTGCATCACCTCCACTAAATTCAAGGCTGTGGCTTTTGTTATGCAGTCAAATTTTGTCTTCCTCTTCTTTAGCTTTGGACTTTCTTTTTAATATTTTCTAATATTTTAATTTTCTAATATTGCCACTATTTAAACTTTCTTTAGCATGATTATCTTCTGCAGTAAATCTTGATTTTTGGTGATATGCCCAAAGCATGACAACCTCTGTTTCCTTATTTTTGCTTCTAGAGGAAGCTCTAGCTTGATTTGATCTAGGATTCACTCATCTGTGCCAGACATTTATAAAGCTCTCCTTCAGCACTGTATTTCAAATACATCAATTTTCTTCCTGTCAGCTTTCTTCACTGCCCTGCTTTCTCACCATGCACAGTAACTGGGTTATACAATAGTGAGAATGATCTTGGCTCTGATGAAATGCTGTTGATTATCTTTTCTGGTTCCTTCATTGCTGCCCTTCTCAAATTTCTTGGTTTCAGTCTCCATTTGAACTGATGACTGAGCCAAGGTATGTAAAATAATTAGCAATTTCAATTTCTAATTAACAGTAGAAGTTCTGTAATTCTTCTGTAGTCATGATTCTTGTTTTCTTAATGTTCAATTCTAGTCCTGCTTTTGCAGCTGCTTTTTTGACTTTAGTTGCTGCTTTCTGCCAATAATATGGTATTATCTGCATATCTTGAATCATTGATGAATCTTCTGCCAATTTTCACTCCTTTCTCTGATCCAAATCCAGCTTTTCTTGCGATATGTTCTGCATATTGACTGAAAAGATAGATAAAATACACCCTTTTCTGATGCCTTTGCCTGTGGGAAACCATTCTAATTGTACAATCTATGTCCTGACTAGCTTTTGGGCCACAATATAGGTTATACATCAGGGCAATTGAGAGCTGAGGTGATCCTCTTTCTTTTAGGACCTTTCCTAGATTCTCACAGTCCACACAATCAAAGGCTTTGCTGTAGTATATAAACCAGATGATCTTCTGAAATTTTTTTGTGCACACCAGTAGCTAATATATATTTGCAGTATGGTCTTGAGTGCCTTTTTCTTTTCAGGATCCAGCTTGAATGGACATTTCTCTCTCCATATAGGGTGGTATTCTTTGTTGCAACACTTTGAACATCACTTTGCTCACATAGAAAACTAGTGTAACGGTCCTATGGTTGCTGTATTCTTTTGCATCTCCTTTCTTGGAATTTGGAACATATATTGAATATTTCCAATCTGTGAGTCACTGTTTTGTTTGCCATATTTGTTGGCATATTCTTGTAAGAATTTAGACTAATTTAGTTTCTGATGCTTGGGATAGTTCAGTTGGTATCCTATCTACTTTGGGTGCTTTATTTCTTTGAAATGCTTTCAGAGAAGTTTTCCATTTGCTTTCTAATATTGCAGTGTCTTCTTCATCGTATTCCTTTTTGAAGTAATCTATCTTTTGTGTAGTCTTTCCAACCTCTCTTTATTTTTATTTTTTCCTGGTCAGGTAGTGTGTTTTCCTTTTCTATTTTATCATCCCTAATCTAGCTTTGAATTTCCCTTCAATTTCATGGTCTTTTTTTCCTTTCTCTTTCTCATTCTCTAAATAGAGCCATGCAAATATGTTATTTGTGTGGATGTTAAATTCCTTAGGGATGTTACTTAACTAGTATTTGGCACTATGCTTCTGATGGTGATCTTTCTTAGCTTCACTCTGATTTTTTTTGTCTCTCAGGTGGTGGCCATGTATACAGTTGTCTGTTCAGTTGTTTGAAGTACGTATTTGTGATAATCAGGTCGGTGTCATCACAAAATGCTTTTAGCTGTTCTCCTTCATTTCTTACCCCAGGACAAATTCTCCTATGCCATAAGATTCTGCTATGTTGTCTATTGTTGCATTCCAGTTAACAAGGATTATCAGCATTTCTTGCTTTCAGTTGTTACCAATTTTCTCTTGAACAAAAATTTGTTTTCTTCCTCTTCCAAATCTCTTGTTGGAGCATAGATGGTTCTGTTAATAGAATATCCACAAATTCTGGTCAATAATTTTTGATTGGCTATTTGCATTATAACCTTTTACTTCCTGTGCCACATCTTGTTTCAGTATTAGAGCCAGTCTTCTGAGTTTGCCATTTCCAGAGTAAAGCACTTTGTGTTGTTTTAACTGAAAATGTTCCATTTCTGTCTACTTTAGTTCACTCATACTAAGAAGTGTGAATGAAATGTTTTATTTCTTGCTTAATGGTTTCCAGTTTGTTCTGATTCATGTCCCATGTTCTAATGTCCTGAGTTGTATCACATTGGACTTTGCTTTCACCTTGTGGATGTCAGCCAATAGACTTCCTTTGATCTACTCACATCATTAGCACTATTCATCCTTGTCCTTTGCACTTCGCCCATAGCTGATTGAGAACCTTCCATTCTGAGGGTCTAATCTTCTATCTCTTGTTTCATTTTGGATTGTTTCATCTTAGGGTTTGCAAGGTAAGAATAAGCAGAAGTCGTTTGGTATTGGCACCTTCTGCTTAGTACTATCCAGAGTTAGTTTGAACATCAGTGCTGTTGTTTGTGAAAGATCCTCCACCAGTGTCTCCTTCAACTACTGCTGCCCAGTATCTGCCCTTCAGGAGTGTCTCCACTTCCATCACTGTTAGAGAGATCCATTCCCTTCTGCTGATGTGACTGTTACTCCTGAAGAGGATAGGTACATCTTAGTCTGCTTAGTCTCAACTTTGACCATTCTGACTTGGGTGAGCTTGCTAGGAGACCAGCCTAGTGAGAGATTCTGGCCTCCTGATGACATTGCTCTTGGCTTCCCTGACACCCTTCATCCACTTCATCACATTAAGGTGTGCATCCTTGAAGGAGCCAGTCATCATAGCAAAGTAATGGATCGTGCAAGTTGTAGTGCAAAATAACTGGAAGGCATAAGGTTGCCAATCTCTTCTCTATCTTTTGGGCCCTGTGAGGACACTTTACACTTCAAGAAACTGTCTTTTGCACCACTTGAAAATTGGCATGCTGCAGATAAAAGAATCTGCCTGCAGCTGTTTATAGCCTTTATTTCCTAAGAATTTCTTTGTGCTTCATGTGCAGTCAAGGAGCCCTCATGGATGAACAAGATGGGAGCAGCTAGGCTTTAATGTGATCCCAGAAAAAGAAAGGGGAAAAATTCTAGGAATTGTAGGGTAGCTTGGTATGCAAGAGTATACTGATACCAGCAGGAGCCACATTGCCTACCCCTGCAGAGGCTTGGGTGCAAGTCCTTTTAATTCGAATGAACATTGTGTGCCTGGGTTAATTGAATATCTCATTGTAGTGTTTAAAACCATGCATAAATACTTAGGCTGCAAATTTATACCTGCTTATGTGGGACTAAGACTTGTGAAATTAAAATAAATGTACATAGTATTGTACTGTTAAAATATTAGTCATAGTGGTACACACTTGTTAGGGCCTATATGTGGTATATATAATTACCAGTAACAGTTCACACTGACATCCTTAGACTGTTAACTTGGATTCTACCTGTGCCATGTCTTTTGGTCAGTAAAACTTTGTGGGGGCGTTTTGATATGCTGGCTCAACCCACAAATCTGGACTTGTGAGATTTAAATTTTCACCTATTTGTTTTATGGGAGGACTTACATTCAGAACATCACTGTGGTATTTTTGCATTAGAAATTCATTTTTGTCAATTTACTTTTTCAGATTGTAAGCAGATTAGTTCAAATCCGTGATTATATTGCAAAAGCCAGTTCTATGCGGGATGATCTTGTTGAGAAAAATGAGAGGTCTGCTAATGTCGAACGTTTATCACATCTTATTGATCATCTGAAAGAACAGGAGAAATCTTATCTGAAATTTTTGCAGAAGATGCTAGTAAGTTTGAAAACCTAAATGTTCAAACAGTGAGACAGACTTCTTGATAATAGTGTAAGGGATGGATTTAATATGTAATGCTTTCCCCATAACCTTACTTTTACTACTCCATTTATATAGTTCTTTGTTTATGCCACTAAAATATTTCAGGCTAGAGAAAATGAGGAGGATGGTCGGACTATAGATTCAGCTGTGGGATCTGGTTCTGTAGCTGAGAGCACATCGCTAAACGTAGATGTGCAGTCTGACGTTTCAGATGCAACGGTAAGTTGCTTTTTAGTAATTAAGGTGCTAAGTTGAAGATGCTTTTCTCTGCAGATAACTAATGTTTTGAATCTCATTTTTAGATGAACAAGCTTATAAGTAAGCTACACTTTTTATAAACTTAATAAATTTCACAATTTTGAATCATGATGGCTTTGATGCCAGTTACTGCGAAACAAGAGCTTGTCTTTTCTGCCTTCTCCTTCCCACTTGCAGCTTGTTCTCAAGAACACTGGTAGAGATTAGGTACCTTCTGCAATGGCATGGAATGTGGTACAGGAGGCTACAGTAGAAAATGGGAGCAGAAATGTCTTGTACATGGTACCTTTTGGGATCAAATTCATTTTTTACTTCTACATGTACCGCAGAAAGACTAGTTAATTTTTCTTGATTTCTTAAGACAGAACTTTCCTCACACCAGCAAGTTCTAGACCTAAAGAGTCCCTCTTCAGTTCCAAAAGTAACAGTGCCAAACCCCTTAAAGTTTATCAATTTGTGGGATCACATTAAGCTTGGACAAGTTTAAAGCCGTACAGCAGAATTGTGTGAGTCTTTCTTCACTGCATAGCCTTTGCATAAGATTTTCTTCAGGGTCATGTATTACAAGCTGTTTGCCTTTCCTATTTGGTGCCTTGCTGTTGCTTTTACAATAATTATCCCCCTCACATCTAAAGGGAATATCACCAGTTCATACAGTACATATTTACAATTCTATGCATATTTACTCTAAAGTATGTTTCAGTGAGCTCAGCTGGACTTGCTCTCAAGAAAGGTGCTTAGGATTGCAGCCTTAGTTCTTTGTTGACCAGTCATTCTCAGAGGATGTATACATGTAGGCATCCTAACTTGTCTTCTTTTAGTAGTCTGAGTTTTGAGCTATAATACTAATATGATTGCTGTGTTGTCTGTTGTATTTGGAAGAAAAAACATTGATTAAAGGTTTCTTTTTCTTTTTTGTTTAATAATTTTACTGGTTTTTAGAGGAGTCAAATAGAAGTACATATGAATAATGACTAAATAATTGTTTTCTTTCAAAATTACACCATTCTCCTTCCTGACCCAAATTTCCCATATACAAATGAATGTTTTCACAATCACCTCCCCAGATTCCCCACTTCCATCCTGATAAATGAGACTAACTGATGAATGAAGGGTGAAAGGGTTAAGTACTGAACATACTGGGAAACCAAACTGCATTCTTTCCTGTGTCTTGGCTTGCAGTGGAGTATATAAACATAATAATTTTTAGTTGCCCATTAATGCTATATTTTTATTTTATATTTTTATTTATAGGCCACTCGGAGCCTTATAGCTGATGGGGCAGAATAAAAAAAATCTAATAAAACTCTGGATCTAGGTAAATCCAGAGTAACTGTTCCTTACGACTCTAGAGCCTATGGATTACTTAACACAGATCACCAAATTATTTCAGGGGAAAAGTATTCGGCTTAACTTGTACCGAGTCTTAACTTTTCCTCTACCTACTCATTGTTTCCATTCATTTGCTGTTTGGAAAACTTTCATATGTTTAATTGGCTTGGTGGTGTAGGAGAAAAGTGACGGGAGTGGTAAATTACAGAACATGAGATAGAATATCACAGATCTAAGCAAACATTCAACATTCTAGCATTTGCTTTCTTTAGAATGATATATCTCATGACAAAAAAAATGTTTAGTATTCTTGAATACAATTTAAAACAAATAAGTATTCAGTAGAAAGTTGTCATTGACCCTTGAACTGGGCACAAGTTTCTATGTACATGGAATGCTAATTGGATTTTAGTTTCTGTATTACAGAAAATAACCAGAAATGGGGATTTTCTTGAAAGTCAGAATTAGGAAGTTTTCTAATACAGGGTTTTCTTTGCAGTTAATTTGTACTGGAAAACTTTCAGTCTGCCTCGGATTTTTTTCCAGTGAAAATTAAGTAAAATTGCATAGAATTATTTGCAAAGCAATTTTCAGTTTGTGTGGGAAAATATGCTGGTAACATAAGAGAAAGCTAATTTAGAATTTTTATTTTGCTTGATTTAGTAAATAGAGCTTTAAAAAAATCCCTATGCCATGTTCATTTTTGGCCTGTTAAGTATTTGACCTTAAGTCACACTTTGTGTAATTTAAATGTTATATATTATATAAATATTTTATTGGAATACTTAAAAAAATTAAAGTTACCAGTTGAATACAGTCAACAAAAATACATATGCTCAGTGGTTGACTATGGGTTGTCATTGAAATGTGAGTCTTAATGTTCTCTGATCCCAGGCACACTAACAAACTACACTTTGTTAAACATGAGGAATCCTTGAAACGAACCCATGATTTGTTGTTGGGCTGTGAACTGAGGGCTGTACTACATTTAAATTGTTTAAGGAAAAATACTGATAACTGACAAAAGAATTGGCTTTTAGTAACAAAGGACTGTGCATGATACATTGACAACCACTCATCTGTTTCTACAGAGTTCAACTGTCTTCCACTGAGGTTGTTTAGGTACCTTCCCTTTCACAGTCACTAATATTTCCATTTCACACTGAGGGTTATATATAATTGATTGACATATATGTATTCTTTCACATACTTGCTAGGGATAATTGTCTGAAAAATATTGAATTACAACTTTAAAACTGTTAAGCTTCCTTAGCATTGTATTTAAAATCAACACACATTGATTTTTTTCCCTAATGAGCCTGTGAAAAGAAACATTTTTCATGGAAAAATAAAGCATAGGGAAATTTTCTGTCCCTCGTCATTGAACGTGGGAGTTAACTACATTGCTGCTTCTATTTGTATTGACTTCAAACATTACTGCAATCAAAGTGGGGAAAGCCATTTCACAGTAACTCCCACACTGATATTAGTAATGTATGAACCAGTCCTTACTACTTCATGTTTACATGTTTGATTTGTTAAGTGTTTTGCATATGTAGGATAACTTTTTGCATTGTAGGATTCTTCCCTAATTAATATATTGGTCACAGTCTAGGAGGAATATGTGCCAACCATGTGTGCATTAGAGTTTTTCTGATTAGGTATATCTCTCCATTACGTTCCCAAAGTAGTTTTAATTCCTTAAGTTTGCCAGACAGGTTGAGGATCCAATGTATCTACCTTCACCCTGCAAAATAGCATGATACTCACTATTTTCAGTTGGCCTGCTGCCAAACTGCCAAACTGCTTTTTCAGCTGTTGGGAATTTAAAAGCCAGTTGAGAAATGTGGGGGAAGAACCTGTACACAGGGAAGTTCAGAGAAACTCTTGTGCACACATGTCCTCTGGATACTAATCACTGGTCTTCACATTTTGCAGAAAATAAAAATTGAAATAGATTAATGATGTGATTTAAATAGTATGGTATGTTGATAAATCAGAAATTGAGTAGCCAGCAGTTTTTAAGTTTAAAATTATGCTTAGCAGAAGTGTGTGTTCATCTAACTTACTAAACTATTTGATAAAGGAGGTATCTTTTAGTCTGAGAGCTCGGCCCTGCATTGAGGACAAACTAGGGAACTCAGCTTCTCAAGGACAGGTTTCAGACATGGATGTTACAACAAGTCCAAAAGTGAAAAGTGACACAGCTGCTCTGAATAGCAGGGAAATCTGGCCTAGTAGGATTAATAGCCAAGAACATGGATTGCTGTCAAAGGTACATTACCAAATAATACCTTAGAAACCTTACAATAAAGGATCTTAATCTGCAGACTTACTTTCTCTCCAATAACTTTTGTGTTCTTTGAGTAGCTTAAAATTCATTAAGTAACTGCTTTGGTTCTTTCAAAGATTTACCTTTCAAAATACTTAATTCTAAGATTATTCTGTTTATTGCCTATAAAATTAATTTTTAAAATGTTTACTTAGAATTAATAATCAAAATTAGTGTCGCTTTCCAATCTTCTTGTTGTTGTCCTCCTGGCTATTAGAGGCATTGCTCTCACTTCTTTACTGCTGTTTTGCTTTCTTAAAATATGCATGCATTAACAGTTTTTCTAGCCCTCAAATAACAGATTCATTTATTGTGCTGATAAAATGAAATATTTCATATTCTTTGGGGCAAAATTATAGCTTATAGCATTTCACCAGCAGGTTACTTAAAATGTTACATATTTTTAAAATGTCACTTATTACTAATATGATTTGGATCCAGAGTGGCTGCCTTATAAATAGATTATTACTATCACTGCTACTACTATTACATTGTACTTACATCCTTCTTTTTCCTCATGTGAGAAACTCAAAGTGGCTTACATAACTCAATTTATGCTTATAACAGCAACTCTGCAAGGTATGTTAGACAGAGAGTCTGTGATTGGTACAAAGTCACCCAGTAAGCTTCATGGCCAAGTGTAGTCTAGAACCCATATCTCCCAGATCTCTAGTCCAGCACACCATACTGAGTCTCAAGGGCTCCTTCTGTAATCAGATGATCTAGTGGACTTCTTTCTTTGTGGATTAGAGACTTGCACATGGCACAGGAGAGACAGATTTTTATCAATTTCTTTTTCTCCCATTCTCTCCAGAACTAGGCAATTGCTGTTCTGGAGGATTTCCAACCCTTCAGAGCAAATACTTGGGACTGTAGCTGCTTGTGTGAGAGAGAACTCATTTCAGCAGGAACTTCACAGACAATAAGAGACATCATCTCTGTGCAACTCTGGATCCAAACCTACATTTTGATTGTAGTAGCATTTCAAATTGCTGTCATTTTTAAAGACTCTCTTCCCCCGTCAGTTAACTTAAACATTAAAGATGAACAGTTGCATTTTGTGCTTGCCTTGTAAATTTGAGGTTTGATGGTGATTGTAATTTGGTCTTCACTACTATTGGCAACTTTGTTTTTCATCTGTTTTCACTGTAACTTGGAGTCTTACATCAGTGTTGAAATGCAATTTAATTTGAGTAGTTTCAGTTTCAGCAGGAGATATCTATTGTACTGTCTCTCATTGAAATTGATGGGACCTGAATGTGCTTTGGCTAAATTGCTCTTCTCTGTGTTTGTATGAAAAGTGATACAATGGATCTTAAATTCTCACTTTTACTTAAACTCAAGCCTTCAGAAAAGGCAGGTTAATATCCAAATAAATATGACAATTTCCTTGGAATCTTCTTTGAAAAATGTTAGTGTGATAATTACAAAAATGTCTTACCTATTTAAATTTTAAGGTTTAGTTGGTTTCCACAGTAGCAAGGTTGCACATAGCCTTACTGTGGAATGCAGTAATAGGAAATTAGTATATAAACTGTCCTGCTACTGGCCAGTCTCTGCTTTTTATCAGTATTAATTTTTACTCTTATTTTCCAGGCTAGAGATCCTCAGCAAGAGGCTACAGAAGAGCTTGCAAATCTAAAGAAACAACATGATTTATTGAAGAGGATGTTGCAACAGCAGGAACAACTGAAAGCTCTTCAGGGGAGGCAAGCTGCTCTGCTTGCTCTACAGCACAAAGCAGAACAAGCTATTGCTGTCATGGATGATTCTGGTATGTTGAGATTTTATATACTTTAACAAAAATCCTCTCCATCAGGTATTGATTGCATCACTTCTGCATCTCTTATTTCTCAGATTCCAGATATCTGAGGAATCTTGTTTATGGAGAATTTAGCAGTTTAAATAGTGAAAATACAATTTCCAGATCTGAGAGATCCAGCCCAGTCTTTATTGAATGGTTGATTGTAGACTTGGTTTAAAACCAAGTCTGTATTCAGCTTGATTTTGAACTTAAAATTCAAGATAAGGCTGTTGTAATGGGCAAGTCTGTACTTTGCTATAAGGCACACTGAAATAAGCTGTGATAGTTTGATTGCTGCTGCCAACAAAGGATCGGGCTCACCAGATCACCATGGTTTGTCTCTTCCTTAGTCCTCCTGTCTACTCCTGTGTATCCCAGGCACAGCTCAGCTATACTTGTAGTGTGTTGAGATTATCCCTCTGCCCTTTTTTGCCTTGTGAAGCACTTGCATTGAGATACAGATTAAACAGACAGTCCATTAAGAATATACATGGGTGGGAGGAATGGAAAATATATAGAAGGTTGGAGAAAGTGGGGACTACTTTACTTTGTAAAATGAAGTGGCTGAGAGTTTTATTTATTTTCATTAGAAAACACTTAGAAAAAAGCCTCCTTGGCTGTTCATCACAGCTAGCAGTATTATTTCTAACACAGTTATACATCTGTACAGATTGACTTACCCAGGGATAAATATACATGACACCAATTCAGGACCGTGGTGATTTGGGGTATGTGGGGAATCTGAGTTTTCCTTTTCTTTCATGCTGAAATTCTGCTATTCCATTGGACAAGCTTACAAAAGAGCAATTTTGAGAGGTACTTTTCTTCCCCCCTCCCCCCACATAGGGGGGAATTTCAGTATAAAAACCAAAGGGGATATAAGCTTAAACCCCCTCTCTCCAAATCAGGATGGTCCTAAATCTCTGCAACATAGCCTATTAGCTGGGTTGCTCATATAACATATTGAGCTCGTGTGTACATAACAAGGGGCCATAATGATTGAATTCCCTGTTGGCGTTTTTTGTCTTGGTGGCAGCAACCATTTAAAATACTGGGGACATACTGCAGCCTGTAATTACATAGAAACCAGCTGAAGTTGGATTGTGGTTGGCCATAGACATGGGTTCTGGATGACTTGTTAGCCGCTCCAAGAACCCACCCTTGCTGAATTCACCTATAATTACAAGCTATGACATGCTTACACCATAGTTTGAATATGTAACATGTAAGTAGCTACTCCTAAAAAACCCTAAAGGGAACACTACCCATGGTGGCTTGATATGTGCAAACCAGGTAACCAACAGTATATCAATCATATGAAAACTCAGAAAGTTTGTTGAAAGCCGCATACAGTTATTGTGAGTTATATTACTTTCTCTGTTACGAACAACTTCTAGTAACTTCCAGAAACAGAAATTTTTTAACACAAGGGATGATCACAAAGGCTACTTAGACTCCCTTTGGAAAATGTAATATTCTCCAGAGCTTTAAAATCTTTCTGGATGCCATCACAGATTTTATATAGTCAATATAAAACTGCCAGATGTAGTTGTTCAGAATTTCTCTTTTTTTCCCTTTTCTGTAGTTGTAACAGAAACCACAGGGAGCATTTCAGGAGTGAGCCTAACGTCTGAACTGAATGAAGAATTAAATGACTTAATTCAACGTTTTCATAATCAGCTGCATGATTCTCAGGTACTGTTTTTTTCTTGGATTGTATACATAATATCAATGTTGGTGTGCCAGTCAAAGTCAATAGTAAATGGTTTGTTGTGGGGGCCCTGCAACAAAATGTTGCAGTGTGACATGCTTCAATTTAAGGTTCAAGCCATTGCTTTTCATTCTACAATGAATGTTTGAATTACTGAAGTGATATTTATTGAAATTCCCTCAATGTAGAATGTTAAATGAAGGTATCCGTGACAGGTCAGTGTTTTAAGCTTTTTTTTTTTTTTTTTACCACTTCCACACACAAAATTTCATTGAAAGCAAATGTGTTATAATTAGAGAGATCTTTCTTGCCACTTGGAATTTTATGTGAAACCTTTCAAAGGTTTAAAAATATCTATTTAAAAAACAAATAACAGTAGTCCTATGCATGCCTGCTCAAAGGTAAATCCCATTGAGTGCAACATGGCTTATCCACACCCTGCACCCTGGGTCCTACCAAAAAAGTAGATGTAGGATTGTGGTGCTGAACATTCTTGCATTAAGCAGCAATACCTGTAATTATATATGTTTGCTTTTAGGCTCAACCTGTACCAGATAATAGAAGGCAAGCAGAGAGTCTTTCTCTTACCGGAGAGGTTTCACAGAGCAGGAATTCTTCCATATCTGAGCATTTGTCTGAAGAGAAGGCACAACTCTTTAGTAAAATGATAGCACTGCAGGGCAAAAAGCAAAAAATGGACAAATTACTAGGAGAATTGCACACACTTCATGACCAGCATCTTAACAACTCATCACGTATGTAGCTTGCAACCTCATGTTATGAGTTAAAGTTGTTACTGTGTTTTTTGCCTTTGTGAGATGCTATGACCTACTGATACAGAATTTCTGCTGTATTTTTAGCTGCAAATTGTGTCAAGTCTTGTTTTTTCTTAATAAGTTGAGATAGAATTTTTATTGATTTTTTGAACTCATTAATTGATTAAACATGGTAGCTTTTTTTATCTGATGTTAAAAATACTTTCAGAGATGAACTGTTGCATCCTTTTTGCTTAAAACAACCTAAAATTTATTCATCTTATTTGCAGTCTTGCCAGCTTCAGGGTCTCCTCAGAGAAGTGTTGATCAAAGAAGTACAGCTTCAGTAGCTTCTGCACCTGTAGGTATAGCAGCAGCTGTCAATGAAGAACCTAACAGCTTAGCATCATCTGTTGTTTACCATCCAGATTCTGTAACCTCAGTAAATGACAGTGAAGAAGAAGACAACCTAAACCCAGCAGAAAAGCTTCAGTAATATATTTTTGTCTTAATTTTGTATTATTAATTATTCAGTTGGTTGGCTTTGCAGGACGTTAGTACCATTTATTAGATAGTCTTTTAACTCTATTTTAACATAGTTCTGTCATACACATTGCATAACAGTGGATTGCAATTCAGTTGTATGTTTAAACTGAACAAAAAAAGGCACACTTCTAGCTCATTGCTAATTTACGTAGCTTGATACTTAGTGTGTAATGTGTGCATGCACTTAGATTTTTTAAATAAGAAACATTATTCATGACTCTGTAAATATCTGTAAGTAAAATACAAATTATTATTTTGCAATGTAGCATTATTTATCCTGTCTTTGTCAGAGCCTAAATAAGTGTATGGCTTGGACCATTATGAAATCAGGAGAGTGTACAGTTATGGCAATATTAGAAGAAAAGTGTAGAAGTTAAGAGTTTGAGTTAAGATTGGAAAATCTCTGGTTCTGATCTCATCTCTGCCATAATCTCACTTGGGTGTGCCTCTTCAGATGACTTACTTTTTACAGAGTTATTGTAGGCTATGTATGTTAAATCTTCAGAATGCCAGTGTGCTATATAAATGCTAAGTATCAATGCCATATTTAAAAAGAACTATTCAAACATTTAACCCAATGAGTTTAGCTACTGCTGTGACTTAAAATGCCTAACTTACCTGCATTTAAAGTATGCCTGACTCTTTATGTTTATCCTGCCCACTGTATTTACAGTATTAGTCTGATATAGTTCACCCCCTTCTCCCAAGTTTTCCTAGTAGCTATATCAAGGAAACCCTGGTAACTATCCCTTTTCCAAACCTAGTTATTCTCTAGAAAACAGCCAAACATCTTTTTCTTGGGAAGTAGTTTTCCTGAAAGAAATAACTAAGATCCTTAGGTATGCTTCAGCTGTGTTGAGAATTTACAAGTAAGCTGTCAGTTGTATTTCTTTTCATTGCAGGAAGTTGAATGAAGTCCGAAAGAGACTGAATGAATTGCGTGAATTAGTTCGCTACTATGAACAGACCTCTGATATGATGACAGATGCTGTAAATGAAAACACAAAAGAAGAAGAAGAGTCAGAAGATTCTGAATGTGATTCTGAACATGGGAATCCACAACCTGTTACTAATATTAGGTTGGTTGGTTCAGCTGTAGACAATTAAAATAATACTGGTATAATGATTTAAAATGTCTTATGTTGTAAAAACGTAGCAATGCTTTAACTGCTGGTCTTGTCTGTAGTAACTAATACCTGACCAGGTATTTTTGAAAAATGTCTGTTTCTGCTTCATCCTCTTGTGTAGTAATGTTCAGAGTGATTTGGCTCTAATGCTGAATAACTTGGATGCCTTACTGAGACTTTTGACTTTTCATCCCTCGGTGTAGTTATTTTATGCATTAAAATACATCTCTTTTTCCTCAAACTTTTTTCCTAAATATTCATCACATCACTTCTGGTGTTCCTAATATGGAGTTTTCTTACAGATTTTGTCACTGGAAAGCAAATTTCTCATTAAAGGGAGGAACATAATTCCTTTTATATTGGCTCACAGTTAGGCAAAGCATAGCCTATAAGTTGCAGAAGTTAGCCAGGCCATACCTGGCATAAATATTTAAGGAAGAATTCAAGCCTACAATTTCAAGATTGGAGTCTTTCCTTTCAAATCCTTCTCAGAATTCCAACTGACTTTACTGGAAGACAGCTGCTTTACTGAGCTCAGTTTACCAAAAGTAAAACTATTGTAATCTGCTTCTGATATGTAGCAGCCTTACCAAAGCAGTTTGTGCTTCTTTTGCAGTGAACTAGTTAGATTATTTTTAGATGATTTTTGTCTATATATATATTGCCTGTTCTAATAATTACTGTAGGTGCAACCAAGTACAAGAAAATTTTACTTATGTTTGCCCATATACTGATACTCAGAATGTAATGGAATTCTCCCCTTACTACTTTGGCACTCATGCATAGACAAACCCGTATAAGAAGCACTGAATAGTTGCAATCAAGCTGTTCAAAATTTAAGCTTTCACCTAGCAAACTCATGGATGTATGACATGTTATCAATTAAAAAAAAGCTGTAGATAGGAAATAATGAGGAAATACCAACCTATGTAGTGTTCTTTATTAGTGTAATTTAACATGGCTATAATTTAGGTTATGGAAGATAATATGGATTGATTGATTCCCCCCCTCCATATAGTAATGATACAGAGTTCCACATAAGTGGTTCTTCCGCCTGCCCGCCCGCCCACTCTTGGGGCAGGTTTGAGAGCACTGTTTGCTATGGTGATGTCTTCCATTGGACATTTTTTAAATCAAATCAAAGCAAAGCAAAGCAAAACAGTAATTTTAAAACAATAAACATAATAGAAAGGTGGGCCTTCCCTTCCCTTCCCTTCCCTTCCCTTCCCTTCCCTTCCCTTCCCTTCCCTTCCCTTCCCTTCCCTTCCCTTCCCTTCGCATTATTCAAGTTACATAGTATGAATTGAACCAATGCTGGCAGCGTGATAGAAGTTGAAAAGTTTATTTGTTCAACATTTTGTCAATGCAGACTTTTTATAATACTTTAAATTTATCCTAGGAACAAAAAGGTTAAGGGTAACAATTCTTGATTATAATCACATTGCAACAAGTTGTACATTAAATTCTGGTGATGTGTTTTTAAGGAAAGAGCTTTTGTGTTGCAAGTTCCTCTTTCCCCAGAAAAATTCACTACACAGTACTAGAATGGGCTTCTTTGGTGTCAGATGTGAGTGGAAAATAAGGATTCCAAAGTAAGATTTTAGAAGATAACTGTTCATCTTGGTGCCATATTTTCCTTTGATTTTTTTAAAACGGAAGCTTTTCAGCCTTTGTGGGGGAAGCGGAGGGTGGTTTGGCTTGGACTAAGAATATTTAATTTGCTTTTTCCCCTTCCTAGAAATCCACAGGGCACCAGTAATTGGAGTGAAATGAATTGCAATAGCAATTTGCAGTGTGGAACTAATAACAGAAATGGAAGGCATCTTAATACGGCTTGTGAAATAAACAACCGCTCTACTAATGTAAGGATGCTGAATATGCCCTCAACTTTAGGTATGTATGAAAATATTGTTAGTATTTCATAGGCAGAAAAAGCATCTCTCTCTTCATGCTGTTTATTTGACAAAATTCAGTCTTTCAGCCTTCTTTTTGGTACTGTTATTTTTTTTTTTTGCAAAATCTTGCAAATTATGTTTGTAAAATATTCAGGGTAGTCTGAATATTTTACAATGGATAGGAACTGAATGTGGCTTAGTTCCAAATTAATGGCATTTAGTGTAGCTGCAAGTTGGAATCACTTACAAGCACCACAAGCTAAAATTAGCATCTTAAATAGATTTTAGTTGAGTAGTCATATAGAGCAGGTTTGCATATTACAGTAAGCCACCCTTAGAATAAGTGGGGGTGGTTGTCTATAAATAACCAAATGGTCAGGATGACTGTGGTTTGTCCCCCCCTACACCCGCTCCCTGTCCTTCCATACTTTCTGACATGTATCCCAGTTGTCTTTTTGGCAGAACTTCTTGTTTCCTCAGTTCCTGTGTAAGCACTCTTTCTGCAATTTGTCTGTTGGGGTTTCCAGCTATCAAGGGAAAGTATTCCCCTCACCAGTTCAGATTGCCAATGAAATTAAGTTTTAAGCTACAAGGGTTTTAAAAGTTATTTAAAATTTATTTGGGATCTTGCTCAAGGCCACTTTTTGCTGCTCAGGTCAGCATATCAGTATCTCTGTCTAGTCAGTACCCTTGTCAATTTCATCCTCTACTTCTGCACTTGCCTTGCTAATAAACACCTTTTAAAAAAGTTGCCTTCGTGTACTTCCAGTTTCATCTATATAAGAGCTCTTTCTCCTGCAACCACCAGATGCTTTTGACTGCCTCTTCCACCCTTCATGTTTGTCTCTTCCTTTCTTTGGTGTCTGTTGTTAGCTGATAGATAGATGTGAACTAAAGAGTGGTGAGGGATTGGTATGGTATGCAAATTTCAAGGCCGAGCTATAAAGTGAAAGGGAAATTATGCAGATTTCATAGCTGTAGTCTTTAACATGTGAGAATCTGCACAAGTCCAAAAGAACAATGTTAGAGATACTTTTAGGATGCTCTCTAGTGTCCATTCCTCTACATTTTTAGGAATATGGGTTAAAGAGCAATGAGAAGGGATGAGGGAAGATGCTGGTGATACTAGCAAGATCACAAGGAGTGATGGGATTTTTATTGCTCTTGTGAAATGGCTCTCTCATTGTTGTTGAAGCCTGAGAAACTACAAGGAGGTGGACCTGCTGGATTTGAATTTAAATAAACCACCCAAGAAGTCATGGGTACTCAGGATGACTTGTTCATGTGACCTTTTATGGATGATGGATTGTTGTGTCATGCAAATAAAATCATAGATTAATCTACAGATTAAATTTGCATATGGATAAAACAGGAAAGAAGGCATGCCTTTTTATGTGAGAAAATGGTACTTGATATCTGCAATTTTATGAGCATTTGTATTAAAAATAAGGAAATGAAATCCTAATTTTACATTGGAAGAACTGTTTTTAGCCATGCAAGATTTTGTTTGAAAAATTCTAACCAATGTTCCATCCCTAGTTATTATTTTCAGCCACTTGTGTTTTTCTTGTAGACTGTCACTATAATAGAGAAGATGGTACAGGTCTACCACGAGGTGAAGATGATCTTGATGCTGAAGCTGATAGAGCCAGTGAAACTTCCCTGTCCAGTCGCAGAAGTAGTATAGCTGATGAGCCTCCTGTAGATGTTGAGTTTGAACAGAAGATTAATAGACTTATAGCAGCAAAACAGAAACTTAGACAGCTGCAAAATCTTGTTGCTATGGTACAGGTATGTTTTAATTTAATTAAGAACTTTGTCTCATGTCAGTATAACAAGTCCAAATGAAATCATTTGGTGGTTACTTTCTTCCCAGTCTCAAACAGCCTTCTCACCCATCCCAGAAAGTCACCTAACAAAGTGCTTTGAAACTGAAGAAAACTGCAAAGAGTTTGAGAAATGACTTTAGCGAACAGTCTGCTGTTCAAAGTGAAAGTAAAGTCCACTGAGTGAAGATAAACACTTGAACTCTGCCTCCTAACATGTTTTTGAGTATAATTATTATTGTTTATTTGAAGCCAGATACATTTAAAAATACTAAATAAGACTGCAAATTGTTCAGGTGGGTTTCTCCCAGAATTACTCAATCCTTTCTAAGTTCATCACTGAGTTCCACATACATGCCTAGGTAAACCATATATGATAAGGCCTATGCCAGGTGTATGGCATAGGCCTTGCATTCCAGTGCATTTTGAAAATGGTGTGTGTGTGTGGAAGAGGGTTGGGATTCAATGATGCTACTGTTGAAAACACTGCTATTGTTTTTAGGAGGATGAGGTGGATCCAGAGACTGGAGGACAGGATAACATGAATCAGTTTTTCCTGGCAGAAGAAGAAAAACTGCATCAGCAACCAAACAATGTTCGGACCTCTGCAAACAAGTCACAGAAAGGTGTAGATCTGAATGAAAAAGCAAGGTAAGATCTTGCTCGCTTGGATTAGAATCAGGGATGTAGCACATCAGCCAATTGGATCTCGGGGATGTCTGTTTGTTGGAGTCCACAAAATGCTGAACACTGTCATGTAAAGACTGAATGACTTTATGAGGAAATGTTGCCATAGCTCAAGGCAGAACACATGCCTGCTTGCAGAAGCTTTCAGTTTCAGTCCTTGGCATTTCCAGCTGGGCCTGAAAACCTAGGGAGTCAGTGTTGACACTGCTAAGCTAGATAGACTGCTGATCTGACTTCGCGCAACATAGCTTCCTATATGGCTATGACTGAAATGGGACACGGTTACACCCAGTGCATTTCCCAATATCATTGGGATTCTTTCTGCTACCAGCCCCAGAACAACTTTGCTTCACTTACTATACTTCCTCTGATACTGAGGCACCAATATGCATGAATGACAGTTTCTAAGCTGTGCATTTCCGTATCACCTTTTCAATATAGAGGTATGCTTGGCCGCACATCCTACCTCTGGTAAATGGTATATTCATACCAGGAGGGGACACTAGGTGCAAGAGTACTTTTAGCCCTGTCAGTCTCCTGGTGATCTTATTGGGAAAGCTATGGAACCTAGAGGCCCGAAAAATAAACTTTAGTCTTCTATAGTAGATGTCCTCCAAATTAAACTGTAGTTATGAATCTATTCCAGATCATTTGGGGATGGTGGAGTGCTCATTCAGAAGTTGATCACAGCTTTAATGTTTTCTTTTAAAGTTCTTATTCAAGAATATGTAATAATAAAGATTTTATTATTGTAGGGAGAAATTTTATGAAGCTAAACTTCAACAGCAACAGAGAGAACTTAAACAACTCCAAGAAGAAAGAAAGAAACTCATAAAGATTCAAGAAAAAATTCAAGTGCTGCAGAAGGCTTGTCCAGACCTTCAAGTAGGTAGAAGACATTTGGAGTTCTAATATAGGAGAGGGAATGATGGAGTCTCAAAGGCAGTTTTATATGATGTCTCATTGCAAGAAGAAAAATGCAAGTATTTATAAAGAGAAGGGTATTGCTAGTCCATGTGGTTGCAGAGATTACTACAGCTTCTGAAAGATTGGAAAAAATTATGTATGTTGAAAAGAGTTGCTCAGATGAGTAGTCAGATGGGTAGTTCAAATGCTTATCAAATTTAGTTTTCTCTAAGTTGCACTAACAGAACATTAGTTTGAATATATCTGTCCTGTGTTGGTTCTAAAACCATTTCTCAGGTTGCACAAATTTGCTGAAATGTGCAATTAGACTAATAAAAACAAATTTTGCTACAGATATTAATTTGATATGAATTCTTACTGAAGTGCTTATACCATTGTGAATATAATATTTGATTCTTAGTTGTCATCTAGCCTGGATAATTGTCCAGGGAATACGTCAGCCCCAGCTGTGAATGAAATCAGTGCAGCAAACAAAGCTCTGTTACAGCCAGAAGGAGCCGGTACAGTGGATAGTGAGGTACTTTATGTTCATTCTGACACTGATAACTTTTCCTCTGAGATTCCAGAAGTCTTCCATAAATTGGAACTCACCACTGTAAATAACTGGTATACATACCTCCTTTGTCCCTTTATTTTGAAATATACTGGGAAAATTTTGAACTAAAACAATTGGAATAAAATATCCAAATGGGACAGTGTTATCCTTAATAGCACTGGGGACATTATAGTTGACCCAGAGTGGAGGGGTAGAGAAGGAATGGAATGAAAAATCAAGTGGTAAAGTGGGTTACTGTGAGGAAGACATCTCTTACCCTTCCCCCCCACCCCAACATGCATATTTCCTTCCCCTTTTGCAGAGAACCTGCATAGAAATGGGAATAAGCATATACATTCATACATAAATGCATAACTTTCCTTGCTAATGTCCTTACTGTCTGACATGGGAACCTGCTTTCTGTAGTAGTTTCATCCAAGACATCTAAAAATGATGTGTCCTTGATGTACCTTAAAACGAAATTTATCCTTAACTTGCATAAATTTGTAATGGCATGTATTTATTTACATTTCATCAAAATGTTTCCTCTTAAAAAAAAGCTTTGGTCCGAAATGCGTCGGCATGAGATTTTAAGAGAAGAGTTGAGGCAGAGAAGAAAGCAGCTTGAAGCTTTAATGGCTGAGCACCAGAGGCGGAGAGATTTGGCAGATACCACAACTGCTGATGCTGCATCTGTTAAAAGTGATGGGTCAGAGATTCAGTTCACTCCTCAACAAAGTAGAACAGAAAAGTAAGACAATGAATAAAATACCTTCTGCTTCTTCATTTGGACTGTGTTTAGGTACTGGAAACGTCAACTGTGAAGGTACCTGTTAGCTGTCTAACATATTTAGATGTAGGGTACTTTTAAAATAATTCATAATTACAATTGCATATACAGACTCTATCCCTTTATACTGAATTGAAGGAAAGGAGAAGAGGCCCTTCCTTCTGCTTATTCTAACAGTTGATCACTCCTGTAATATTGCTGCCTTTTATCTTTGTACATCCTTCTGCCATTGGCACAGTTAAAATTGCAGACTCTTATTTGATTTATTAAGGTTTTGTCCTTCTTTTGAGATGTAATAATTTCTAGGATTTATTTATTGATTTATTTAAAACATTTCTACCCTGTCCTTTGCCCAAGCCTCCAGATGGCTTACAAAAAAATCAATCAAAGATATAAAACACAATTAAAACATCAAATAAAAGCAATTTTACAAACAATGAAAGCAAGTTAAAAATAAAGGAAGAAGAAAAAAAGAAAATGCAACTGTATAAAATATTATTGATTTTCTTAAAATTACTAATTTAGTTATTAAAATGATGGGTAAATTATTCGATTTAATTATTTTATTTAATTTAAGCATTTCTTTGCCGTCCTTTGCAACAAGCCTCAGGATGGCTTACAGAAGATAAAAATAACAATGTAATAATATAAATATCATTAAAACATTCAACAATAAAACAAAATTAACAACAATATATCTTTTTCATAACTAAAGAAGAAAATGAAAATGCAACTGTAAAATTAATATTATTAAAATTAATGATATTATTAAAATGGTTAAATAAAAAGGTCTTTACCTGGTGCCGAAAAGAGTAGAGAGCTGGTGCCAGGCGGACCTCTCTGGGGAGCGTATTTCATAGTCTGGGCGCCACCGCAGAGAAAACCCTCCTCCTAGTGGATACCCTCTGTACCTCCTTCAAGAGGGTTCTTGGAGCAAGGCCTCCCCTGCCGATCTTAAGGGGCATGAGGGCATATAGGGGAGGAGATGTTCCTTCAGGTATCCTGGTCCTAAGCCATTTAGGGCTTTATAGGTTAGTACCATCACCTTGAATTGGGCCCAGACTTCAATTGGAAGCCAGTGAAGCTGATAGAGGACTGCCGGCCACCTCTGGGTTCAGGGATGCCTTGTTCAGGACGGGCCTGATCACCGACTCCTTTAAAGGGACAGGGACCCACCCCTCCTTTAGTGAGGTGTTGATAACCTTCTGGACCCAGGGACCAATCCCATTGCTGGCTTTCATAAGTAACCAGGAAGGGCAAGGCTCAAGTAAACAGGTGGTTGGGTGTACCAGCCCAAGCATCTTGTCCCCTTCCTTAGGCCACAATAACTGAAATTCATCCAGCAATGATGGACCAGGTGGAGCTCTGGATGCCTCCCATTCAGGAATCAGATGAATTGTGGAGTCCAGCTCGTGGCAAATCTGAGGGAAATAAAAAGGGATTGAAGTAAATGACCTTAAAGCAGCTTCCATATTGTTATTAGTAGCCACCAGCAGAAAGGCACGTAGTGTGACTTGTCTGACCCAGGACCCATCCTGTGCTTGACAGATGAATGGGCGCATTGTGGCTCTGAAGCCGCATAGTGATGACAAATAGGAGCAGATATGTCTTCACTCCAGCTGGTGAAGAGGTGCTTTGTTGTTTTGTGGGTTTCAAGCCATGATTGCCTGGTTGTTTGTCAGACGTGTAGGCCCTGGAACAAGCAAGCTACACTATATAAGTTTTCTGTGCAGTTTGGGTTGTAAATCCACCTTGTATTTATTCAGACAGATGAATACAAGCGGTAAGAATTCCAAATGAGCTAAGTGGGGGTTCATGCAACAATGCAAGCAGGCACCCTCCCCTTCATTTTGACTAGAAGGCACTTGGGGCAGTGCCACTGGGGTCTACTGTTTGTCTACCTTAAACTCTTTAAGACTTGGGAAGGCACTGTATGATGGATGCCACCTCTTTCTCAACTTGGTCAAGGCTTGAGGAGATGATGTTTGGCGGACTGGCCTGCATCACCTCCTCAAGCCCTGTTTAGTTGTGTGACCATCCACTGCTGATCCTGGCAGAGCAGGAGTGTGTAGCCATGCTGTCACACTGTGGCTTATTCTCCCATCTGTCCTCTGCTGTAGGTGAAGGATGAGCCACACTCTGACTAGTTTCTAGAGGAGGCAGAGCACTGCCAGCCCAGGGAATCTCTTGAGAGCTGTATCAAGTGCCAACTGAGCATTTTAGCATAGTTGTCTGTACATCCAGAGTGCAAGTCTTTCTGCTGCATTTTCTAAGCAGCTTTGTATGATTTGGGGCTTCCGTGCCAATGCTGCTGCTGTTAGGTTATGAACGGATATACTTCACTTTTAAAAAAGAAGAATTCAAGCTATAGTGCTCTTCTAGAGAAGCAGTTGTGAATTGAAAAATACAATAACTGGGAAAGTAATAGGAAAAGGCACGGCTATTTCTCTGATGTTATTTCTAATTGCAGAATTCCTAAAAGACAAAGTACAGATAAGATAAAGCAAATGTTGTATCCAGAATCTTGATAATGATTCAGGAAATTAACATTTTCAGTTTGGTTCTGGTGCATGCAAAATTGTTAATTTTTTATCATTTCACTTCATTATGCTTTAGCAGTAGAATGACTGTTTTTTTTAATACCTAATGCTAGAACAATGGCAACATGGGGAGGATCTACTCAGTGTGCACTTGATGAAGATGAAGGCGATGAAGCTGCCTATCTTTCTGATGGACTTGCTCAAGCAGAGGAGGAGGAGGAAGAACAAGAATCTAGTTCCAATGAGTTGTCCATGTGTCCAAATAATGTAGATCAAAGTTCATGCTGTGGAAAGGAAGATAAGGAGAGGTTAGTTACATGTCTATTACAAGTTGCAAAGTTCTGATAAATTCTTCCAGCTAAGAAATAATTCTTTCCTTGACTACTTTTTAAACTGTAGCATCAGGATGATGCTAGTTTTCTGTTTGGTGTGGTAAAGCTTATTCTTAAGGGTAATACGGTAAAAAATGATGAAGTAGGAGTATAGGTATATCTGGTACACTCTTCCTGTTACTTCACATATCTGTTTATCATTCAGTTTTCAGTTTTGCAGCTGTATAACATCAAAGGCACATTTCAAATATATTGTGAAATGGTGAGACAGATTGTAAGCAAGCAGATATGCCTCCTCTCGTTCTATGAACATAACATGGTACATAGTGCAGAAATTCCATGTGCAAGGAGGTATTCACCCTCAAAAAGAGGGAAGGTGAGATCGTACAAATCAGGAAACAGCATGTTACCTGTATGGGCAAAGGGAGGAAGCATGTTGGCTTTTTACTAGGCCTGTGTACCTTTAGACTTGAAATGCCTATTTACCTTTTGCTTCATAGCCAGATGTTCAGTTTATCGAATGTTTTGTACAAGAGCAGAATTCTGAAATGTGTGATATGTTGTCATAATTATTATTCCCAGCTGGAAGAGCACTCGTCCTCTTTCCACAGATGGAAACTACCGTCCGTTGGCTAAAGCAAAACAGCAACAGAACATCAGTATGCGGCGGCAAGAAAACCATCGCTGGATGTCTGAGCTTTCTTACGTGGAAGAGAAAGAACAGTGGCAAGAACAGATTAACCAGCTGAAAAAGCAGCTTGAATTCAGTGTCAACATTTGTCAGACTTTAATGCAGGACCAACAGGTAGCATTTAAAAGACATTTGCAGTTTTTTCACATGTACAGTATATCACAGAAGTGAGTACACCACTCACATTTTGTAAATGTTTTATTATACCTTTTCGTGTGACAACCCTGAAGAAATGACACTTTGCTACAATGTAAAGTAGTGAGTATACAGCTTGTATAACAGTGTAAATTTGCTGTCCCCTCAAAATAACTCAACACACAGCCATTAATGTCTAAACCGCTTCCAACAAAAGTGAGTACATCCCTAAGTGAAACTGTCCAAATTGGGCCCAAAGTGTCAATATTTTGTGTGGCCACCATTATTTTCCAGCACTGCCTTAACCCTCTTGGGCATGGAGTTCACCAGACCTTCACAGGTTGCCACTGGAGTCCTCTTCCCCTCCTCCATGACGTCATCACAGAGCTGGTGGATGTTAGAGACCTTGTGCTCCTCCACCTTCCATTTCAGGATGCCCCACAGATGCTCGATAGTATTTAGGTCTGGAGACATGCTTGGCCAGTCCATCACCTTTACCCTCAGCTTCTTTAGCAAGGCAGTGGTCTCCTTGGAGGTATATTTGGGGTCGTTTTCATGTTGGAATACTGCCCTGTGGCCCAGTCTCTGAAGGGAAAGGATCATGCTCTGCTTCAGAATGTCACAGTACATGTTGACATTCATTGGTTCCCTCAATGAACTGTAGCTCCCCAGTGCCAGCAGCACTCATGCAGCCCCAGACCATGATACTCCCACCACCATGCTTGACTGTAGGCAAGACACACTTGTCTTTGTTCTCCTCACCTAGTTGTCGCCACACATGCTTGACACCATCTGAACCAAGTAAGTTTATCTTGGTCTCATCAGACCACAGGACATGGTTCCACTAATCCATGTCCTTAGTCTGCTTGTCTTCAGCAAACTGTTTGCGGGCTTTCTTGTGCATCATCTTTAGAAGAGGCTTCCTTCTGGGACGACCAGTTTGATGCAGTGTGCGGCGTATGGTCTGAGCACTGACAGGCTGACCCACCACCCCTTCAACCTCTGCAGCAATGCTGGCAGCACTCATACGTCTATTTCCCAAAGCCATTCTCTGGATATGACGCTGAGCATGTGCACTCGACTTCTTTGGTCGACCATGGCGAGGCCTGTTCTGAGTGGAACCTGTCCTGTTAAACTGCTGTAAGGTCTTGGCCACCGTGCTGCAGCTCAGTTTCAGGGTCTTGGCAATCTTCTTATAGCCTTGGCCATCTTTATGTAGAGCAACAATTCTTTTTTTCAGATCCTCAGAGAGTTCTTTGCCATGAGGTGCCATGTTGAACTTCCAGTGACCAGTATGAGAGAGTGAGAGTGATAACACCAAATTTAACACACCTGCTCCCCATTCACACCTGAGACCTTGTAAGACTAACGAGTCACATTACACCGGGGAGGGAAAATGGCTAATAATGCCCAATTTGGACAATTTC
>NW_025336481.1:34139103-34172208 GCF_004798865.1 Varanus komodoensis | reverse complement strand
TTTATGTAGAGCAACAATTCTTTTTTTTTCAGATCCTCAGAGAGTTCTTTGCCATGAGGTGCCATGTTGAACTTCCAGTGACCAGTATGAGAGAGTGAGAGTGATAACACCAAATTTAACACACCTGCTCCCCATTCACACCTGAGACCTTGTAAGACTAACGAGTCACATTACACCGGGGAGGGAAAATGGCTAATAATGCCCAATTTGGACAATTTCACTTAGGGGTGTACTCACTTTTGTTGCCAGTGGTTTAGACATTAATGGCTGTGTGTTCAGTTATTTTGAGGGGACAGCAAATTTACACTGTTATACAAGCAGTATACTCACTACTATACATTGTAGCAAAGTGTCATTTCTTCAGGGTTGTCACATGAAAATATAATAAAATATTTACAAAATGTGAGGGGTGTACTCACTTCTGTGATATACTGTAATTTTTCCTTGAAGTTGGATATCATGGCTGGGGGAGACTCTGGACTGAAGGTGTAGGATGCAGTCACTTGTCGCATTAACTTGGGCTTATCTCAGTGCTTTCTGTTGAGGTTGTCAAGGTTGTGAAACCCACCCACGTGTTCTCTGAATCTCTGTCCTTTCTTCTTTGTAAAATATGGCTGGGCAAAATTGAGGCCATTGCTAAAGGGAGTTGGCACAACTTTGAAGAGGGAGTAACTGAGCATCTCAGAGAACCTTAACTTTGTGACAATGATGACAGTTAATATAGGCTAGTTTCCATCCTCCCTGGTAGCAGAACAACTTGAGATTTTTTGACTGCTCAGTCTGCTTTTCAGGGTGGTTGTGAACTGAGGTAGCATTAGTGGCTTAATGGATTATCCTCATTTGGAAATTAACTTGTATTTCTCAGAGGCCTTTGACACTATGCTTTATGAGATATTGTTGCAGGGTGCCTTGAAATAGAGAACTCCACTTTAAGATGGTTGCATTATTTTCCAAAGACTATTTTCATTTTTAAATTTCACTGCCCCTTTTGTCCTCTGGAACCTTTGGTGTGGTGTTTCACCAACATCACTTATGCAACCATTATTGTTTAACTATTTGTGAAAGATGTGAGAGAAGCAGTGCAGAAATTTGGACATGGGTGTCAGCAGTATGCTGTTAATATTTCATTAAGTGAACAAAAGGATGCTTCTGGTTCAGTCCTTAAACACTGGCAAGCAGTGGTAAGCTAAGGGTTAATAAATATGCAGTCTTTATTTATGAATGTGCAATGACTGATATTGTTAATATTTTTGTGTTTGTAATAATTTATGTTGTATAAAACCTGAGTGTTTTGCTTTATTATATACTGTTTCATATGTGTGGAAAGGGGTACAAAAGGTTTTAAGTAACAAATGTTAATGAAACTAATTTTAGTTATCCTGACTTTTTTTTCTACAGACACTCTCCTGTCTGTTGCAGACCTTGCTTACCAGCCCCTACAGTGTGATGCCCAATAATGTTGCTTCACCACAAGTACACCTTATAATGCATCAGTTAAACCAATGCTATACTCAATTGACCTGGCAACAAAATAACGTTCAAAGGTATTCATTTCAACTTTATACATTTTGATTTCTCAAAAATGTTGAACTGGTAACTTTAATAACACAGAGAAATGTTGTATTTTGTTTACTGTAATTAAAAGAATTCCCGTCATGCTAAACTTCTATTTCCAACCCATAGGAAGGAAAGAACAGACAAGAAACAGTCCAGACAATAAACACAGTGCTGCAAGTTGTTATACTAAAAAAGAAAGAAAAGCATTTATATGTCATTTTTATGAACATAGTAGAAATGGTAACACCATAATGGGAGTGACTTGTTTATTATTTGATAGCATTTTTATTGGAATTTAACCTTGGTTGGAACTGTTATATTCTGTTCTTAAAACTGCTTAAGAGCTGAAAATTAAAGACACATGCATTACTGCTTATTAATCCTTCCTCACATCTCTGTTTTTTGGGCAGCATCCAGTAATGTCTGCATATGCTGCTGCTGATGTAGCAGGAAGCTAGTGTTTCTTAAAGCAGCTAGTAATGAGCAGAATGGAGTGTTAGGTGCTGTTGGTATTGGATACTGCCCTTTATGTCTATTAATTACATTTATTTGAAATAACAGTTTGCCTAGAAAGCCCTTTTGTAACTTCCTGTTAAAAACTTGCTGTTAATTTCACAGGCTGAAGCAAATGTTAAATGATCTAATGCATCAACAAGAGCAACAGCAGCAAGGAACACCAAAAAAGGAAAAAGGCAGCAGGGCTCCACCACCTCCATCACCAACTGTGTTTTGTCCCTTTAGCTTTCCTTCCCAGACAATGAACCTGTTCAGCATGCCTGGATTCACAAATTTCTCTTCCTTCCCACCAGGTAGACATTTTCAGAACTCTTAAAGGGTGCACAAATTGACTAGCAGCTGATCTGCAAGGGGTTTGGTTCTCTGCCCCAGATAAATGTCTGAAAATTGTTTTCAACAGAGTGGAATGTAGCTACAAAGCTACAAAGTGAAAAATATATTTGGAAGTATTGGAGGACAGTTCGCTTTGAAAAAATAATGATGTGATGATGAAAAATGCTATTCTCAACTATTTATTCAAGCAATAGATTAACTATTGTGGCCTCATGTTCACACATGTTCTTAACATCATACTTATTTTTAAAACTGTGGGTCAGAAAGGAAGATAGTGCTCCTTAAAAATCCCAGTATTCACAGTAGACTAGGTATATGCACTACACATGCATGTATTGTACTAATTTGGAATGATTTTGAAATCATTAAAACCGTTCCATTTAATTAAGACAGGATAAAGACTCTCTTTGAAGCAGCTAAAGATAGGGCTGGCTATATATCTTTTGTGAGGAATTTCTGAAGGATAGTAACTACCAGCCATAAGGCCGCAGGTAGAGATTTATTTATTCATTTAAAACATTTGTATGCCGTCCTTCAATATCACGTCTCAGGACAGCTTACATGATTAAAAGCAACCCCATAAAACAATCGATAGAACAATACAATAAAATTATCAAAACCAGAAACAAATCCAATCAAAACCAAATATAATAAAAGCAACTGTAAACAGTAAAATACTAATTTTTAAAATAACAATTAAAAAGGTTTTTACCTGGCGCCGAGACTATATGACTGTGTACAAATCTATACAAACTCAGGTTTACAGGCATCTAGTCAGATGTGGAAGGAATGCTGAGATGTACATTGCCCTTGGGCTTCTGCCCCACAAAAAAAATCTGCTTTCAAGGAGAAGAAGCTGAGGCGCAGCTGGGATCTTTTGCATCCTGACAAGATTTCCTTCCTTCCCTCCTCATCTGCCAGAACAACTCCTCCCCCACAGCACCAGCTCTGAAGTGCACTTGGAACTTCAGAGCTACAACTGACTCAGAAAGATCCGCACCAGCTATAAGGGCAGTCTATAGTTAGAGTCCCACTTTGGAATGTGTTTCCTTGGTTGGAACTGATAAACAGACCTATTACTAATGATGTCTAGTGGCCATAAGATTGTGTTCTTAGGAATTTCAATATAGTAAGCAATACAGAAGAATCATAAACAAATAATAAACCAGAACTTCAGTGTGGCAGCTAATACTGTAGTTCTTATCTGTAAAGATAAAGTGGTAGATAATGTTTCTTTACCTGCCACTTAAGGACAGCACATAAGCCTGGAGTTTTTGGCCTACAACTCTCATTGACCCTAACTGGATTGACAGGAAATGAGAGTTGATGAAAGTTACAGGTCAAAAACAGGTGTAGGGCCATAACTTGTTTTTCCCTGACTTGAACAGTGAATATTAATACTTAAAATGATACTTCAGCACTTTAAAACTTCTACCTCAAATGCATGTGATCAGAAATAGTCTATGTAAAAATAGACTGCAAAAATTGTTACTTTTTCTGCACTACTCAATGTATATCCTTATCCTTCTATATTTTGTTAGCTATTTTCAAAACTTACTGTCTTAATAAAAATATAATAGAAACACATATGCATTGCCATTCAAATTATGTTAGCCATGCAGCTTACTGGATAGCTGTGATAGGATAGGTTGAGAATTTATTTCTTTCATAGGCTGGTTATGAGGATAAAAGGAAATAATCCTATGACTTCTGCTTAGTGCCTTGGAGTAATCTTGGATTCATTTTCACACATTGACTGACCTCATGTTTTTTAGTGTAAACATTTGAATCATCCAGGAAACATCTGCTTCTCACTGTATCTCTTTTCACAGGTATCAACTACAACTCAATGTTTCCACCTGGTTTAGGTGATTTTCCACACAACTGTAATGCTCAAAACAGTGGACATCAACCTCCAATAGAACATACTGGGAAAACTGATTTTATGGCATTTCCAAAGCCTTTTGAAAGTAATTCCACTGCTGGAGTAGAGAAACCAAGGTACTTTAAGCATAAATTGAACTTCTGTTTATGACCAGAACTGCATAGAAATTGTGCTTATGATATTGGATTAAAACTAAATTTCAGTGTTCAGAATCAGGACCACCGGGTACACCCATCAGTGTCCCCTCCCAACTTGCTGCTATCACTGGAAGACAGCAACAGCCAAAGCAAGCAGGGAGAGAGGAGAAATGACAGGCAAAGGCAGAGGTGGCTGGTAGGCAAAGAGGCGGTAACACAGAAGTGGTGGGTCCATGGCAGGACAGCAGAACAGAGAAATGGGGACAAGAATGACATGAGAATATGTGTCCATGTAGGTGAAGGGAAAGATCCTAAGCAGGGTATGTTGAGGAGGAGGAGGAAAGAAGGAAATATAGAGAAGTGGGGGCGAGAGAAGAAGGGATTGCTTAAAAAGGCAAAGTATAAATGTGGCCGCATATCTGAAAAACTTGTTTAGCCCTGTTGCATTTTAATATTGATGTTCCGTTGTTTGAGATAGAGACTATTTCATAAAGAAATGAATGTTTCCCTTTTACTTGCTTTTTCCTGAGGTAGCTTTTTGAGATCTCCAAAGTGAAAGCCCCTCCAGAACACCCACATGACACATTGGAGTGACTCTCATTGGTTCATCTCCCTTTTTTGTTTGCATCTGAGATTTTCAGTCATCTTTGTTTCTTTCTTTCTAATTATTTGAGTGTTTAGTTGCTTGTTTGGAATCCAGATGCACAGCCTTGCCTCAACAATACCCTGGATGGTGTCTCCTGTCAGAGTACAGGTGGCACCATTGCTGGATATCAATAAAGCAAGACTATAAAAAGCTTAATTTGTTGCATTGCTCCTCATTTTATGGCAGTTAAATTGTGAGTTTTCAAGTGAGAAGTGAGGCCTCAAGGGAATCTTTGCTGGCAAAAGTGCTTGGTGTGTAGATCACATCCTTTCTAGAAAGATTGTCTAGTTTTTCAGGATTGGATCTGACTGTTCTTAATGTCTTGCGCCTTTTCCCAAGAGTCTAGCTGCTCAGGAAACTGGAAAGGTGCAACCCACCCAATTCACAGGGTTTTGACAGCTGTCAGAACTCAGGCTTACTTTTAAAAGGGAGCTTTTGATAGGGCTGATTGGATTTTTTTAATAGATTTGTGCACATTTCATAGCTGTATGTATCCCTTTCAAGACCTTGATTAAGATTGGTCAGCTTTAATGCTTATAAAGAGAGGTATAGAACTCCCCTGGAGAAAGATTGTGTAGTTTCACAAAGTTATTCTTGTCTTTTAACTTTAGTCCAGAGACAGTGTTATATTATGATTGCACAATTTCCTATTTCAAGAGTGCAAAAATGCAGGCTCAGGATCCCAGTTGGGTGTTCCAGGTCTCCTGGTATGGCTCTCTAGGGATGCCAGAATTCTTTGTTCCCTGGCCACCAGTCATTTGGTGGTTACCCAGCTTGTGTGTTTTCCCCCCAGTTCTGACAGGATAAAATTCCCAGCAATAAGGATTTTAAGCTAAAATATGCTCGTTTTTTTTAAATGCCCCATCTGTTTTGCGTTCAGTTGCACCCAGCACTGGAATGTGGCTCCCAAAAGCTCTGAAATGGAATTTGGCCATTGGATTGAAAGCAGTTCTGCATCTCTGCTTTAGCAATCTAGTAATGCATTGCTTATCTTGGAAAATTTCTGGTTTCATGCTGCCATACCAGGGTTCTGAATCATATTTTGAATCTTGCTATTTCTTTCTGCTTAGAGGTCAGTGGCAGCCCGAAGAGGAAATGGTGAATAGATCAATTTGGTTAAATGAACATCAGGATGGAGGAAAAGAGAAGCAGTTGTTCCTCAAGACTGGACCAGTGCCCAGTGCATCATGTGGTAATCACAAAAATCCATTTGACACCAGGAGAAGAGAATTTGATGAAGAATCTTTGGAAAGTTTTAGTAGCATGCCAGATCCAGTGGATCCAACAACTGTGACTAAAACATTCAAACCTAGGAAAGCTTCTGCACAAGCCAGTCTAGCTTCAAAAGATAAAACACCAAAGTCCAAGAGTAAGAGGAGGAGTACTTCCCAATTTAAAAACCGGCTTAGAATTAATGGTACGCACACATTAAGCACACATTATTTGGGATTGTTTTATGCTTGTATCACTATCTGCATTTGCTCCCTTTTGAGGACAGAACAGCTATGGAAATACTGGTAAGTAGCATATCAAGACTTTAGCCAGGGTTGCCCACTGCCTGAAAGCAAGCTGCATTGCCATACAGCAGGATGGAAGTTTCCTTTTCCTTGCCTGGTAGACAATTCCCTTGATCATCTCTAGACCTTAGTCTGGTAGTGCAACTAGGTTCTCCATCTACTAATAGCTAGCTCAGAGAACCCTTCTGGTCAGCCCTCCCCATGTTTATACCTAAAGTGCCTTGAGGCTACTCTGCAGCATTTTTTGGTATGTCTGGAACATGTGCTCTAAAATCCATAGTCAAGTAATAGATAAATATTAACTAAAGCTTAAAACATAATAAACTGAAATAAAATTCTCTACTGGCTTTTATAAGCAGCTAATAGTGTGTGCCATAGTTGCAAATGAAATCTTTCAGTGCAACCCTGTTTAGTCTTGTAAAAATTCTGCTAAATCTTTTGACAGCTGTCAAAAGTGCATGTTCACAAATGTGTGTGTGCATACTTCTTGCCTTTCTAGAATATCTAAAAGCTTGGGGAAGATTGAAAAATCCAGAAGACACTGATAACTTTGAGGGGCAGTGCTTAAAAATTGATAGGATCACACTGCTAAGGGAAGATAATACCACCCTCTTTTGTGGCTAAAGATCTGCTTAGAAGTTTGCTTTTCTCCTGACAGCTCCTGACAACAGTCAAGTGAAAAGCAAATAACACAATCTCCTACAGCCTTGTTTTGTTAGTATGCATGGATACTTACCAGGACATTGTTTGGGCAAGACTTTGCATTTTGACTAGTTGGAAAGAGGATACGTGTGCGCCTCTGAAAGACCAACCAAAAGAGCAACCCCACAAAACCCACAGAAATATTTGTGCAGCTTTCTGGCACCTGCAGTTTTTTGTTTAAAAGCTGGAGAATCATTGACAACCGTTCCAGTGTGCTGCTTGGGCACTGTAGAGAGACTATCTCTGGCTCTCAGTGGGAACCATTGTGAAAAGACTCCAAAAGGGAGGGGGAATGGTGGCAGTGACTGAGAAGGGGTTGCAGTCAGAGTTGGGAAAGCAAGCCAGTGACAATCCAGTTGCAATTTGTAGAGCAGCCTTCACCAACGCTCACTTGCTTACCACTTCCCTGTATGTAAAATGTGATCACTTTTCCATGTTTGGATGACATGACCGCTCTACGAGTCCAATAATTGCTACAGAACATGAGTTGTCAGGGTTGACTTGCTGCCCCAAAACAAGGCAGCCTGTGGGAAGGAGTTTGGGTCCACACAACATGATGACCCTAGTTATGCAGGATGGTTTGTCAAGGAACCTAGTCAATGTGTGAATGCATTTCAGATATTTTGATAGTCGTCTACATAGATTTCATTACCAGGACACAATGAATTATTAAACTGAGTAGAAGTATTTAATCTCAGAAGGTAATTCTTGAGATTTGATTAATGTTGTGTTTTAAAATAATGTAACGTGGTTAAGATTCTAAGGCCTGCTATGCAGGTTGATACAAGAGGTCTTTCTAATTCAGTATTATATTAGTCAGGTGCCTCTGACATGTTAACAAGCAAAGGATTAAGGTGACTGCATTTTCTTCCTTGTCCTCAGCATTTAATACTGTTCTATGGTACATGGCCTTGGAAAATTGAGGTTTCAATTTGTATTCATGGATAAAAAATGTTGACAAACCTGTCCTCTATCAATTTAATCCAGTCTTGTTTTTGATCTAAGTTGGGTTACCCCAATATTTATATCTTTGTATGTATGTATAGATCTGTCCAGAATCTGTTAACAGAGATTTTCAAATTGTGTTAATTAATCTTAAACTGGGATGTTTAATTGAATGTTTCAAACGTTTAAATAACTTTTTTGGGCAAGTTGTAAAAATAGATCTTTTCATTTTAAAGGTTTTGAAAGTGCGAGTGTTTCTAGTACATGTGAGCCTTACAAGAACAATAGAAGTAGGCACTCAACGCAGAAAGAAGAAGTTGTTCAAGCAAAAGTATTCAGTAAAAAGAATCGAGAACAACTAGAAAAAATAATTAAATACAGTAGATCATCAGAAATGTCCTCAGGTACTTTTTTAAAAGAAATGGTTAAAAGATTTCCTTCTGAAGTTGATTGGTGCACACTTAAATTCTGTGGTTAGAATTTTCTGGAAATTTTCTGTTCCGTCCTTGCAGTTGTTACTTAGCAAATAAAATCTTCACTAAAGATCTCTAGATGGACAAAATTGTTGTGAGAGTATGTATTTAGACTCTTCTCTAAACATTTGCATTCTGTTAAGGTCTTTTTAAGAGAAATGACAACTGAATTCAGGGATGCAAGTATGTAGCCTTGTCTGAAAATGCTCTATTGAGGATTGGGAGCCACTGCTGAATAGAGTGAGCTTCAGTGTGGGGGAATCCTTAAATATCAGGCAAAGTGCTTGGATGATGCTTCAATTTACAGGCATTCTCCTTTCCACCTCAGCCCCCCACCCCCATGTTGTAGCCCATCCCATTCAGCAGGGTCCTTTAAATCTTAGTCTCTTTGGGTAACCTGGGGTAACTGCTTTGAGAAGGAAAGAGAAGAAAATTTAGCTTTCACCTGCACCACATACTTAACTCTGGACCACCAGCCTACTATTGCAAGTAATTTTTTAAAAACTCTTGAATTAGAATAGGGACATAACACTTCCCTTTGAAGAGCAGAACACCAAAATAAAAAAACCATACTGCTCTATTCAAATAGGCAGAATAATCTTAATCCATACGTAATAGCTTGACAGAAGGTTGGTTTGGACATAGCCCTAATCATAGTTTAGAATTATGAGAGTGAGCCTAGGCTTCTTCACTCTAGTCTTGCACACTTCAGAATTGTTTGCTCTTGCAGCTTGCTGTGTTGTCTGAACCTGGACCACTATGGCTAATCATAATTTATGAAGCTAATTTGCTTGCTTAATCTTAACTGCAGTTTATGATTCACATGGTTAACGGAAAGCAGAAGCTTCCGCTCTTCTCACAGGAGCTCAGGAGGGGGCAGAGAGAAATATATGAGCCCAGGGGGCATCTGGGCTTCTCAAAACAGTAAACCTTGATTGAGCTTTGCATCTAAATGCAATCAGTCAATGGCTCATATACCAGTGTGTTTGTGGGGTTTTGCTCTGTCTCTTTCTCTCCACTTTTGGGATTCTTTGAAATTGTGGGAGACTAGCTTAGTCTTCAAGTTGACTAAATTTTATTGAAGTATTATCACTTTAATCTTACTTGTGAATAAATTGTAAAATCTGATTTCAATAGAATTATGTTAGTTGTCACAGGTTTAAGCCAGAAAACCTATGCATGTACTTTATGGAATATTCTTGTAGAATCTTGATTTTTTTTTTCTTCCCAGATTTTTCTTGTAATATATTGTCAGATTTTGGAACTTTTTTTAACCTGACATGGGCTCTCTGGGGATTTTTTCTTTTAAAAAATTCATTTGAATTACTAAGTAGCCTTTCTCCCATTATTTCATTAGGCCTTGCCTTTATTTCTGATACACATTTTTGTGTTTATCACTGTCTGTCCTTCCCACCCACACCTTTCCTGCAGCACATGCTAGGAGAATACTGCAGCAGTCTAACAGAAATGCATGCATAGAAGCACCAGGTAATGCACTAGCTGCTTAGCTTCTAAAATTACTTAACTAAGTTTTCTGATCTTTTATTGTAAGTTTTGCTTCCATAGCTTGCTTTATTAAATTAGCAAAAGTACACTAATCCAAATGATTCTGCAAAGTAATGTAAGCAGTTTTTACCTACTTACTTCCTGATCAGCTACTTTATTATCACTGAAGGTTCACAACCAGCCTTGCACATCTTGAACTTAGGATTTCCATGTCAGAGAGGTGACTTACAGGCAGACTCTATTCTAGTATCTTTCATGTTAGAAATTAAGCACAGACTGTTAGTACATCTGATTCTAACCATTTGTATCTTAAGATTGGCAAGATGTAGTATAGAAGGTTATTTTGCAGAGTCTGCTGTTTCAGCTGTCATTGGACCATCAACCATGGGGTAGATAAGTATCCCATGGTAGCTGACACAAAAAAGCAAGTGTATTGCTATGCTTAGCACAAATTTTAATCACTCAGATCTTTCTGTTTAGACGAGCTTTTGAAAATTCATATATTGTATGTACAAATCTAAGTGTGTTATCGTAAAGGACATAAATTGATTGCTGCTGAAAGGCAAATACTCTGTTCTGCTTGCTGAAACATAAAAATTGCATTTTAGTATACTAGTACGTAGTATGCTCAAGTAATATCAAGAACAAATACAAGAATAATTTGGCATCTTAAAGATCATACATTATGGCAGGAGTTTTCAAAGGGTGCCACATCAAGTGCATGAAATGGATGGTCAGACAAGTAGACTGTTTGATCAAGGATTAAAAGAACTGCATTACTATTTTCATGGGTACTAGTGCCAAATGGCTGAGTTTCATAAGTTATTAACCAGCAAAGTGTTGACTCTTAGCATCCATACCTTTAAAAAAATACTGTTCCACTGTGACAAGATTGCAGTGTTGTTTTTTAATCAGCTACATCGTGGCATACATTCAGGGTTACAGTGTCAAGTTAGTAGTATTTCACTGTATTTAATGCTAACGGTGAAGTAGTATTCCTACCCCTGCCCTGCCTAAAGTAACTTTTAATAGGGGCTGCTGTACAGAAGTTTAGTAGGCATATTTATTTAATCTCACAATATAAAATGTGGGAATCCATCTGTCACTGTAGTTTAAGCTAGGTTTTTTATAGAAGTACACTGACTTGGATTGCAATTGTGTGCTTATTCCCCTCATGCACAAGGGTTCTTCACACATACAATTTCAGCAAAAGCTATTCTTGAGATTGGGGGCCCCTCTAGAACTCTACTCCTGCAAAGTACTGGGTAGTGCTAGTGGAAGAAAATACCACCCTTTCACTGTGTGCATGAGCAAAAACACTGTCCAGCAACTCATGGGAGGGGTGGAGGAACTAATCTCATCCATTGCATACCTCTTCCTCAAAGTTTCTGAAAGAAATGTCAGTAGAGTACAGTGTTGGCATGTACTAATTTCTTTATCTTTCTACAGAAACAGGCAGTGATCTCTCTATGTTTGAAGCTTTACGAGACACCATTTATTCTGAAGTAGCTACTTTGATATCTCAAAATGAATCTCGCCCTCATTTTTTAATTGAACTTTTTCATGAGCTTCAGATGCTAAATACAGACTATTTGAGACAAAGAGCATTGTATGCTTTACAGGTAATTTTAAAAAGATTATTACTTTTAGTTTGTTAAGCCTTTACTGTGAAAACTCTTATTTAACAAAACTGTTGCTTTATATAGGATATAGTGACCAGACATGCTTCTGAAGATAAAGCAAAAGGAGAACATCCAAAAGCACTGAGCTCAGCAGCATGGGTAGGATCAAATTCAGAACTTACTCCCAGTGAAAGTCTTGCAACTACTGATGATGTAAGGTTTTTGAACATTTTACTTGTACATTTACATTTTTAAAGCACTTTGGATTTCAGCATAAGAACGTATTACCAATAGATTTCACAAATCCAAAAGATTTGAGTCACCATACCTGGTTAAGAACATACTTTTAGAGTACATTCAGCTGAGAATTACGGAAAATTACTGTCAACATATTAACTGGGTATGCATAACATGGTGACCTGTTGTGGATAACTAGTTGTGGTGGGTTGATGTTTGGTACAAGACAGAGCAACAAGCCACCCGGACAATCCATGGCATGTTCTAGAGTCCTAGTAGTTGTGAAGGATTGTTGTGTTATCTGAACTGGGAAGTACTGAGTAAGCTGTGTGCCAAAAGCAACCAATCACTGGCCCTGACCAGTAGTAGCCACTCCATCAAGTGCCCAAACAGCACGCTGGAATAACGATCACTGGCTCAGTCTCTCAGGCTAACCACGATCCCTATTTTTTTGTGTGCACTGGAGGTTTGTTTTTATCTTTCTTTTTGGATCAGGGATTCACAATTTGTTCTAATTATTTATTATATTTCTATATTGCCCAATAGCCAAAGTTCTCTGGGCAGTTCACAACAGTGAAAAAAGCATAAAATACTGTATATGACAAATTAAATAGTTAAAACTGCAGTATAAAATAAGAGAGCCAGTGATGTTGTGGTTAAGAGTGTAGGTCTGGGACAATCTGGGTTCTAGTCCCTGCTCAGCTGTAGAGCCAACTGGTGACTGAACCAGTCACAGAGTCTGAACCCAACCTACCTCACAGGATTGCTTTGTGGAGATAAGATTGAGAGCAGCAGGAGGAGAATTATGTAAGCCGCTTTGCATTCTTTAAAAAGAGTGGGATATAAATCCTATAAATACAATATAGGATTTAAAGAAGGCAAACTAAAATTTGTGGGAAAACAAAGTCTTCACCTGGTTCTGGAAAAATAACAGTGTAGGTGTTGGATGAGCTTTATCATTTCATAGCTGAGGTGCCACAATAGAAAAGACCCTCTTCTTAGTAGAGGATGCTCCATGCTACCAAGTCTACCTGTGCCTTTTGTGTCATGTCTGGATCCAGTAGCAACCCCAAACTATGAATTTGTCCCTTTGGGCAGGGTGCAGTTCCCTTCAGAACAGGTTGAGTATTACTCAACTGGTAAGTGAAACATCTGTCTCTGCTTTATTTGGATTGGATCTCAGTTTATTGGCCACCATTTAGTCTATTATGATGCCCAGGCACTGATTCAGAACAGTCACTGGCTTTGATAAAAAGGAGAGAGGGAGCTGGGTGTCATCTGTATGTTGATGATACCTTAGCCCAGTGATGGCAAACCTATGGCACAAGTGCCCAAAGGGGCACGCACACAATCGCCCCAACAGCCATGTACATATTCGTAAAGATTAAGGGCACCAGGCAACAATTAAGGGCGCCAGTCACTCATTAGCTGCGACTCGCCGAGCTTTTGCATGGCTGGTCAGTGAGCTGCCAGGAATTTGCTTGGACTGTGATTTTAGCAGAAGGTAGGAAAGGTAGGAAATATACTCAGGTAGGAAATACGCTCCGATGCCTTTTGCAGGGCCGGCCAAAAACTGGTGGTCAATGGAGTGTTGCCCCCTTGTGCTGGTGGTCAGCAAATTCAGGTTTTATTGCAGTGTTGGCACTTTGCGATAAATAAGTGGGTTCTGAGTTGCAGTTTGGGCACTCAGTCTCTAAAAGGTTCACCATCACTGCCTTAGCCCACATCTCTGGATAACCTTCCCCAGCAGTTTCATGTAGATATGGAAAAATATGAGGGATAAAAACTGTATAACTCTGATGATCATTAAACGTGGGTGGTGAACTAATGAATGTGCCACTTGAGCCCTTTAAGGGGTGGTCAGTAACTCTGATTTCAAAGAACATGGAAATTGATCTCTTTTCCAAGAAAAGGGGGATAAAGTGGGGAAACTTGCGACTGCAAAGTTTTAACCAGATCACAATCAGTTTGGGGAGAAAAAAGAAGATGGGTCCTCCTGTGGAATCTTCTGGGATAACTACTGGGGGACTGGGGAGGAAGATAACTCATGGTAAATGTAATCATCTGCACGTGAACAACCCAGCATGTGTCACTTATTCACAGGGTAGATTGTTGTGTCCTGCAAACTCACCCCTTGTATAAAGGCAGAGGAGAAGACTTTAAACCTTTGCATAAAAGTGTTGGTGGCATCTTCCATAAAATTGAATTATTTCAGTCTTTGAAGATTTATTAATGATTGAACTATGCTAGAGGCAAGGTCAACTCATGCTTATTCATCAAAGCATCTTTCAGCCTTACCCAAGCTCTCTGATACAATTCTCTCAGATCTTTGTGGCTTGACTAAGGGACCTGTCCTAAACACTTACTGGCGAGTATGTCTCATTGAATAGTGGGAATTACTTCCAAGTAAGCCTACATAGAACTGAGCTTCGACGGATGTAAGCTTGAACATTCTCTGTGGCATCTCCTTCTCTTTTTTCTCTCATTATAGCATAGGTGACTGCAGTCACTTTTATGTCTTGTGGATCTTTGCTTAAAAGGATTCACAGCATGACTTAGCCCTGGAATGGACTGTTGCTGTCAACAGCATATGATCTGTTACTTTGTATGGGCATCCAATAATGAATTGACTCCCATGATTGCTTTAGGAAGGGCAGGAATTGTGTGATAGAGGATCTTTGGCTCAGTCCTATTATTCTCTGATTTTACCTGAAGTTATCCCTGCACAGGATAGAGCTCTCTCCTCTAATGCTGGAGAAGAACTAGATTTTTCTTCCTAGTAGATGTATCCTAGCTTGGAAAAATTCAGTACTTCACCCAGTGAATTTTCTGAAGAAAATAAAAGAAATCTGAAGAATTAATTGGAATCAATTTTTTTATATTTTCTAGCTTCACTCCTAAGCTAGTGCATATATGGAGCATAAGAAGCAGAAGGATTCACTTCAGCTGTAGAATTTTAGGATCCAAATCCTTAGTTTAAGATCTTGAATAGTAATATGTAAAAATATGAGAGAGTTTGGGAGTGGCTAATTGTCTGTGGAAAAACTTTTTCTATTTTGTGTTTTAAGGAGACATTTGAGAAGAACTTTGACCAAGCAGCCTGTAGAGAGTGTGAACAAAATGATGCAGACAATGGCAGTACCATGTCTACATCTTCAAACTTTGAGCCCTTTGCTACTGATGATCTTGGTAAGCATAGACCTGGCAGTTGGAGTTTCAACTGTTTACTGATAATTAATGTTTCACCAGGGCACTGATTATACCTAATAATCACTATTACTTCTTTAATTTTTTTGTATTTAACCTTGACATACTAATGCTTGATTTTCAAAACCCAAAATATATATTGTAAAAGTTGTTGTTGCCTAAATATAGGCAACACTGTGATTCATTTAGATCAGGCGCTGGCTCGAATGAGAGAATATGAACGGATGAAAATGGCAGCTGAAAGTAACCTTGATTCTGAGGATGGTTATTGTAGTAATCTCCAGAGTGTTCCTGCCCCTAAATTGGAAGGTATTCATTTATCATAATTATACCTTGCTCTTTTGCAAAGGAAAATATATATCCTTGTAGATACTGTCCCGGCGTAATCTTCAGAAATAAAGCTGTTCCCTGGGATTATAAATGTTTTTGTGGAAAAAGAGTGATTATGAAGTTGAAATATTTGATATTATAGTCTTAATTATGCTTAACTGCTAAAATAAGCTCATGCTTTATTATGTATTTTATATATAAATATATATACATAATATAGCTTTATTATATAATCAGAAATTATTTCTTTTATTGAAATTGCAGCTTTGTGGAAAGAATATTGATTTGAGTTAAACTTTTTTCTTGAAAGGTTCAGAGACAGTTGAAAGCCATTGTGCAACACAACCTGCTGAAGTACACGCTGTTCCCTGTCCTCGAATAGATACTCAACAGCTTGACCGACAAATTAAAGCAATTATGAAAGAGGTTATTCCTTTTCTGAAGGTAATCAAAATTTTCATTTGATCAGTGCAGATCAGAAGAAAGTTGACTTGTTTTTATGAAAAGCGGTAATTAGTTTCTCATGTTATTTTCAAGAAGAGATGATCCTTCCTGTTGCTTTCTTTCTGCTTTCTTTCCAGGAGTGCATATTTTAACCTAGCCACTGGTTCTGGCTTTGTGCAAATTCTGGTTGTAGATATATTAAGGGCTTTTTTCCATGCACAACTATTAAAGCTCTTATTATACTGTGTATTGTTCCCTAATCTACAAACAATGTCTGCATTACTTCCTGAGAAAATGGTAGATTTACTGCTTGTATGCAAAATGTTTATTTATTTGTTTGTTTGTGATAAATAATGTGAATAAAAAGCAGGATATATTAAAAGGTCCTTCACTTGGTATGTGCATTCTTTTAACTGAAGTGTATTCCACTTTTAATTCTTCCTAGGAGCACATGGATGAATTGTGTTCTACTCAGCTCTTAACTTCAGTACGGCGTATGGTCTTAACACTTACGCAACAAAATGATGAAAGCAAAGAATTTGTGAAAATATTTCATAAGCAACTTGGTAGCATATTGCAGGTCAGTATACAGTCTGTGGTGCACCTTTGTTTTAGTCCTCATTTTTTTTGTTCAGTATGGTTAGAGTAAGATGAGATTGTTGTTGGCTTTGTTTCTTTGATGTGATAGCTGTTTTTACCACGTCAGTGAGTCTTCTGCACAGAACTGCTGAGTCAAGACAGAGTTCTTCATAAACAGTAATTGATTTTGAAGATTAATATAAAATTTGCTACAGCTTAAATACTTGAGCAGCACAGTTTTAAAGTAGATATCTGATGTGAAATGGCTTTTTACTTTTAATGTGTCATTGTTACGTCACCTCCATGGTGGCATCTAGAAATATGTTGAGGAATCTATTTTAGGGGTGGAATTCACTGGATGTGGCTTCCTGGACTTTGGTCTACTTTCTTGCTGCTGTGAATCTGAGTTCCTGTATGCCCAGCATTTGAACAGCGCTTTCCAAGAATTGAAACGCTGCAGAAGCTTTTGTTTGTGCTGCTGTACTTGATGCAGAAGAAGGTTGCTGGTTGCACAACCTTTGTTCCACTAGTGTTTCCAACAAGCAAGAGCTGAATATGAGAGAAAGTCCTTGAGCACTAGAGGGATGGATTTCTTGGAGCCTCAGCTCATCCCTTTTTGCACCTCTTTTAGTTCTCTTGGTTTTATTTTAAGGTGGTTCAGAGAGGAAATTACTTCTCCCATTTGTTTCAGTGCAGGTTGCACAGGAGAATGTCCTGCTCAGTTGTATCCTCTGTCTTTCTGCTTTTGATTTTCAAAAGCTGGGAAAAATATGGGAAAATATGCATGAAAACAAAAGAGTGTGTACTGTAATGGTTAGGGTTTTGGACTAAGTCAGATCTGAGTTTAGGACCCTCTTCAACCGTGAAGCTCACTAGATGACTCTGGGCAAGTCATCTAGTTAAGATGATAGTTATGAGGGTAATATTGGATTGGAGATATTTTCAGAACCACCTTACTGAGTGAATGACACAGTATATGCCACTTTGAATTCTTAGGGGATGAGTGAAATATATAAAAGTAATAAATAAAACCATTTTTTTGCAGGATTCACTGGCAAAATTTGCTGGTAAGAAATTGAAGGATTGTGGGGAGGACCTTCTAGTGGAGATTTCTGAAGTCTTATTCAATGAACTAGCCTTCTTTAAGCTTATGCAAGACTTGGACAACAATAGTCTTACAATAAAGCAAAGAAGTAAAAGGAAAGTTGAAACAGATGGAATGATACAGTCCTACACCAAAGAGGTTCATTATATTTTAAATATGATTAATTTCCTCAGAAAATGGAATCTTGCATTATCATTAAATACAATGCTTTTTATTTCTAAATAGATATTACCATTTATGCTAATATCAATAGTTGATATGAACATTTAAATTGAACAATTTACCTGTCAATATTTTTCAAGACATGGAACTGAGCTTTCTTCAGTGGTCATTGTCTAGTTCAAGTTTCCCCACCTGGTGCCTTGTAGATGTCTTGAACCACAAGTTCCATAATCCCATTAGCTGTGTTAGCTGGGGCTGTTGGCATTGTAGCCTAAAACATCTAGAAGATAGCAGATTATGGAAGTCAGACTTTAATGTAGGTCTACACACTTCTTTGCATTGTCCAGATTAATGGGTTCTTTTAGGTGATATTTTAAGAGCAAGGGCTATATAGAGGCTTTGGAAACTTGCTGCTTATGGGTTTCAAGGAAGGTCATGTCAAACTCTGAAGACTATTCCTATCTTTTATTTCACTTTGAATCTCACTTAGACATTTCAAGAATCTTCCAACATGCCATTAAGTTGTATGTTTATAAAAGTAAGTGCTAGAAATACATATCTCTAAACTAGTAATTCATAAATAATTTATTCTAATTTAACAAGGCGTATCTAAATGTCCAGAGCAAAGAAAGCACAAATGTAACTTTTTGTATGAACTATTTCCAGTGTCATAGTGGTATTAAAACAAAAATAAAAGGGGGAAAAAAACAAGAATAGGAACATAAGACTTGGGGATGAGTTGAAAATGACAGAACAAATGGTTCACATTTCACAGCCTTCCTCAGTTTCAGAGTTGAATCAAGCCCCTGAAAAGGGATGAGAGAAAATATTCCTCATAGAGGGTATAGTACGATTTCTGTATACCTGCTTCCCTTCAGATATTTTTGACTTAAACCCCATGAAGCCCAGCCAGCATGGCAATTAGTTTGGGAAACTGGGAGTCTTAACAGATCTGGAGGGCAACAGTTTGGGGGAGGCTAATTTCTGTCTATATATTGTAGTATTGCAGGATGTATTTTGTGGACAAATCAGTTGTTCCTAGTACTGAAGCTTACTAGTTCCACCAAAGTATGCTGAGGCAAAGAAACAGTGGGTAATATCTCATTACCAGTACCCAGGGCTTTTCCCCTTTTAAGAGTTGATTTAATCTGCCATCTTAACTATTTGTTGCTCACATTTTTAAATTAATTTCTCTATAGCCAAAAAGAGCACTGGAAGGCGAAGTCTGTTCTTCTACTGAAGATATTGATGAAGACAAAGTAAGTTTTTTTAAAAAATTCACAAAAAGGACAAATATATAACCCTGCATTTTTTCTAATTGATGTTGCAGTTAAAGATAATTTTAATACAATATTATTTCCCACATAGTATGAGGAGACATCCACAATGGATTAAGTCTTCTTAAACCCACACATTACAGAACTCTACCAGGACTGTGCTTGCCTTCTGAACCCATATTCATAAGGCATTATAGGTGGACCAATAAGCTACAGCTGAAACATGCTTTTGTCATAATGTGTTAAAACAGGTAACACTGTAAGGGTAACCTTAAGGGTCACCCTACCCTTTTGGAGTAGTAATTCATTAACCTTGATAGATGTCTCCTTGCATCAGATGGGAATGGAAAGCTGGGTGCTTACTGTGAAATTCCATTTTGATTTGGTGTACAGGAGGCATTTATAAAACCCGCTAGCAGGCTGACCACCTGTGTTGACAATAGTATTTATTACAGTTTTTTCTCATAGATAGTGCCAATACCCAATAGTTGGGTTTTCCCTTTTTCCATTCTACCTGTTATTTTTTTACTTTTTTGAGCTGCTTACCCATTTTTGCACACCAAATCTGAATGGAACTTAAGTATACAACTTTTAATTTCCTCAGAAGTTTTAAACCTAAATGGTTTGTTTTTATTATTTCAGTTAAATTAATGAATATAGAACTGAGAAGTACTTAAGCAAAATATTTAACAAGTACTTTGTCTCTTACTGGAACCATACTGAAGTCATTATCCCACTCAACATATGATGGCCAATGAGCAGAAACTGCCATTTTGATCTTTCTTTTTTAATAGCATAGGGTAGCAGCAATATATTGTATTTTCAACTACAGAAAACTAACCCATCCCACCCCCATCTATCTGTTGGCATTCTAGAAGGCTGGAAGTTGCTAAACAGCTTTTTCCAAATATAAAGCGTTGCAGTTCACATCACATTTGTTTATTCATAAAGTTTAAGCGGAATTGGAAAGTGCTGATGCTTATTAAATGGACAATTTAGGATGTTCTTGCATATTTATCTACATTAAATACATTTAACATTTATAATTTAGTAATTTCACATAGGTTTAATTTATTTTATGTCTAGGATAAAGATGAAACTGAAACTATTAAGCAAGCTCATGAATCTGCAATATTCAATAACAAAGAAGTTCCAGTGGGTACAAGGTCAGATGCTTCAGACCATGAAGAGAGTGAAAGTTGTCCAGTGTCCATAAGTAAGTAGCTTCCATTGTTTCAATTGCAGCTTTTCAGAACTAAGTTTCTGTCATAGCTTTACATATTGTTATTGTTAAAATGAGAATTTCTGCATGGTCGCAGTTCTGCCTTTCAATATCAATTGTCTTTAGATAGAAGCATCCACATTATGTTTGTTCTATCCTTTTAAAAATGTATTACTTGAAATACTTTACTATCTGAATACTGCCCCGTTGCACTCAAAGTAGAGGTCAGAGTAAAAGGAATATTACATGTATCTTCAGCAGGTTTTCTTTGCTATGGCAGATAAAGCAAACCTTAGTTTTAAAATGAATTTGCAATTGCAACTATAAAGAATTCTGTGTGCTTTGTTCACTTACATTCATAGACGACTTCTTCGGATTACAGGCTTAGACTTCAGTTCTGAGCATACTTACCTAGAAGTAAGATCCTTTGAACATGATACATAGGACTGACTTAGATTAATCATGTGGTGGAATGGCTGTTAATCACCCATCCGAGCTGGCTGTTTTTCTTATCTAAGAGGGTTTTCTTTGAATAGTATTGTCTCTAGCAATGAAGGCTAACAAATACATGGGAAGAATCCAAAGCAGCACAACCCATTGTGTTTCATGATAATATTTGAACTTGTTTTTCTTGAACCCAAGCCATCATGAACGTCATATTGACAGACTACTTTGAAATTGACATTTGCTATCAAGGATGCGGGATGGGGACCCCTTAGAAATCCCAATACCTAATTCCCGGCATGTGCCTAAGTAGCTTTTTTAGATAATCTTCTCTTCCACCATCCAGTTTGAATGTGTATTTGCATGCAGTGCTTTATTTACATTTTGCAACTTGCTCCAATTATTTCAGGCTTATCTAAAGCAGAAACCCAGGCTTTAACTAATTATGGGAGTGGCGAAGATGAAAATGAAGATGAAGAAATAGATGAATTTGAAGAAGGGCCTGTGGATATACAAACATCCCTCCAAGCAAACAATGAAGCTACAGCTGAAAATGAAGAAGAGCAGGTATTGACAGAACAACAAAGTAGAGTGGTGACTCACCATTCCCTGGATAGATTTATTGACCTCTTTAATAATCTTCTATTGTGCATAGATAGGGAAAGCTCTGCAACCTGAGCCGATTAGAGCATAATTTCCCTGTTAGTCTGCACTGCAGAAATTTTTGCAACTTTATTTGTTCATATTGGGTTAAAAATCTAGCTGAATCCATGCATTTTTATTGTTTTCATCAGTCTAAATGTTATTTTCTTCACAGGTTTCACAGGCCAAATCTGAGAATCCAAATGGTTGTCAGATATCTGAGCAGGAGTCTATGAATGTTGTAAATGCTGAAGGTAAAAGGAATGCATTTATGAGAGACACAAATTTGCAGTGCAATTGCAGGGAGGGTTAGCAGGGAAGAGAGAACTTGTCAAACTTTTGTGGTCATGGTTTGCACAACATAGCCCAGCATGGCTATTGGTCATGGTGATGTGTGAACCCAGACAGCTTCCCATAAGGAGCGTTATTTTTAGATGACAATCCACCTTGGCAACCCATGGCTTTTCCTAGAAATTGTTCAATCAGTTGTGGTCAGCTGTCACGTCATCCAAATACAGGAGACTGGTTCCATTGTGTGTTGCATGGAGTCACTTGGCAGGAGCAGCAAATACCCTCGTTGCATTTTGTGATCTTGCTCATATCACCACCAGGGAATGAACAGTTACAGCTTTCTAGTTGTAAATTGAGTTCCATCAGTGGCCAAAAGTTGCTTAGGATAGTGAAGGGATGACAGTTATTCCAAAGTACTTAGAGGAGGAATGATGAGCAAAGGAGGGGCTCCAGTGGCTCCAGAGCCATGATGTGTCTGATAATTTGTTGGGCACTTTGTGAACCCTGTGGCAAATTCACCACACTGGATTGCTTTCTACATGGCGTGGCTTGTGTTGTGCAAACCCACCTTTTTTGAATGCTGTTATACAGCCTGGGAAAATCTCTGTAGTCTCAAACTTTGTTATATACAACTTACTCTTATAATGGTTTAGCATCCACACTTTCAGATTTGAATATGTTCCCAGAGTTCACATCTGATTTTTGCTCATGTCCTTTAAAATAGTAAGATAGAGTATAATCACAGAATTATGGACTGGACAAAAAGTGTTGATTCTAAAGTATTGTCAACTATTTGGGTTTAGATTACCTCACAGTAGCAGCTGGAGGACCACAAATGCTCAGCATCTATTCTGTTCATGTACGTGTTATGATGTGTGACATTCAGCATAATAGGGCACAAGGCATGCTTCAATGGCGTAGTGGTTTGTTATGTCCTTTCAGACTTTAAGGCTGCAAGTGAGCCCCATTAAACTCAGTAGATCTTAAATCTGAGTAGCTGTAAGACTTTTCACTGATTTGAGCATTTTAGCGGGTCTCTTCATTTGGCCTGTTAAAGTGTTTTTATTGCTTCTTAGCTGCTCTGTTGTAAGTTAGTATTTTGTGGTCTGTTCCTTGCATATACAAAGCCTCTTTACTAGAACTTTACTATCATTGCTGGCAATACACTAAAATACTGTTTGAATTTTTTTAGGTGATCAGACTTTACCTGCTGTGGTGCCTCAGTATCTTAATATAATGGAAGATAAAGAGTCCTTAGCTGTTAGAATTGCTGAGGATCATAATGTCACTACTGTATTGACAATAGAAGAACCAGATTCTGTATTATCAGAAAATGAACATCACATTTTAGACACAGTACATGGAGAAACCAAATCTTCATCAGGGACTCCTGAAAGCTCTGTGGTTGGCAGTCCTGATACAGAGTCTCCGGTATTGGTGAATGAATATGTATGTATAGCTAGACTTGAAGTTTTAAATATTACATTTCGTAACTTTCACAGCAAAATGCCATCTGATCTGAAGAGTGCTTAGTTTGAAAAGTCTTCCCAAATTTGTTTTGCTTAGTGTCCCTGTTTTAAGATTTAGGTCCAATTTGATGCCTTTCCCTCAGTGATGTTACACTTTCAAAATTTGTCCAGAATATGAATGGGTGAGGGGCTTACTTGTTTTCTTCAGAAGCCATATGGGAGCCCTGTTGTTTTGCAGCTACAGTGTCTATTCAGCTTTGCCTTAGCAAGCTCTTCACTCAGACCAGTTCTTTTGCGTATATTCAAGAGAGCAAGCTTTCCATTTATTTTGGACAATGATGCAAATAGAAACATAGAAACAAAACAAAGTACTTTTCAATCCCATTGATGTTAGTGTAAAATGTTTAGGAATGTGCTTAACTCTCCTGTTGTAACTGATATAACTTACAAGTGCTTAAAATTGACTAGGTAACTTATTGATAATGTATTCTTTTAAATGTTCTGTCAACAGGAAACTGGTTCTGGAAACATCAGTCAGAAATCAGATGAAGATGACTTTGTAAAAGTTGAAGACTTGCCTCTTAAACTTGCAGTCTTCTCAGAGGTATGTTTAAAAATTAAGAAATGGAAGGCCGTAGGGAGGTTGGAGAAGGCTGCATGCTGGCTGTTGTACTAGGGACGATTAATTGACTTTTCTTCCATTCATGTATGTGCTGATTAAAGAGCTCAGAGTCATATAATGAACCAGGTTGCCTGGGACACTTTCTTAGAATGTCAGAAATATGGATACCCACTGCTAATTTTCATCCTTACTAATTCTTGATGAATGGTGGACCTCAGTAATGGATGATACTGTGGTGGAATACTGTATGGGGTAATACTTTTAATATATATTTTGACTTCCTTTGATAAAAAGAGTGTTGTAAATCTTTGGTAACTGCTGCTGCAATGTTCAGTAAATACCAGCTTTCAAATTGAAAAATATTTTTAACTTGAAAAGAAAATTGAGAAATGTACAGAGCAACATTTTTTTTAAAGTATTGAACATAGAGAGTGGGTAAAGAAGTCAGTTGTGGGAACTATTCTGAATTTATCAATTTCCAGGAAGATCTAATGAAAAAAATGGTAGCAGAGGCTCAGAGGCTGAACAGCATCACTGAAGAAATATTAGCTGATTCAGAAAGTCATGTTGAATTAGTAGGAGATCCTCAAATGTTGAAGGAACCAGGTGAGAATCTTGAATTGCCTTGTTGTTTCATATCCTACTTAATTTCTCAACTAGTTTACTTTACCTAGTCTGTAGATTATAGCAGATTCTGAAACACCGAGAACAAGATTTTAGCTGTTTCCCTTTATATAGAAATGCATCATTTTTAGCATGTGTCATGCTAGAAGAGGTGATGTACCATAGCTAATTGTAAGGCTGTGATTAATCAGCAAACAGACTTACCCATGCAGGTGAAAGTTGGTTGGCCATCCTCTGCATTGTTACCCCCTTTCCCCCTTATTTTCTGATCCAGCCTTTCCCCCCAAATGTAGGATCTTGAATGTACCTGTAAGCTCTGCTGTATTTGTTTTAGTGGATACAGCCGGGGGGGGGGGGGTTGCTTGTGTACATGGATCAGCTATTTGTATTTACATAAACAGGGAAGAGTGAACAAGAGCTGCATGTGCGTCAGCATACATCTGAGGACCTGAACCAGTAATGTGTTTCTGCAAAGTTCAGAATGAATCTTTGGTCAAATTATTTCCAAAGTAAAGATGCATTTTCTATTGTTGCTAAATGGTTGCTATTTTCTCTTTTACAGAGACTGTTGGAGCCCAAAGTGTGTGAAAATGACTTCCAGGGCCTATGGTTATGATAATACTAAACTTCATGTGTTCTAATATGTATAAAATGTAAATTAGTTTTTCACACACTGCCTTTTAGAATAGGCTTGCTAACTTTTGCCCATAAACAGCTAAAACTGAGCTTTCAGTCTGGCTGCACAGTTCTTTTCTGTCCTGTCTTTATTTTTATTGTGATATTAGCAATTTTAAAATGTAGTTTTAAATAAAGTTTGACTTGTATGATGTGTTTTGAACAATACATATTAAGCTCTAATAGAGTCAAGTGTTAAAGATTCAAGGAAACCATTTGTATTGGATTCTTTCTGTACTTGCTTGCTTGTTTTCTGAAGTGTAACATTTGTCTTCACAATAATACTGTAGTCTGCTGAGCATTAATAATGGGGTAAATCCAAAGATATCCTCAGAAGGTGCCTTCAGTCATGGAAAAGCTGTGTGATGTTGGGTACTTAATTACACCGTAATGTTCCTTTTTCCACAAGTGGAAAAATGAAAGTGATATTTGGTTTAATACCGTACAAGATCTTGGGCAGTTTTTTGCCCATGTGCATGGAGAACAGCAACAGTGTCTGTCTGCTTTCACAGAACTGAGAGCAAAAAGGAATTTAAGACATACTCTCAAGCAGGCTCAAATACAGTTAAAACAGTACTTTGCTTTTCTTGATGTGAACATAACTGAGCACTTTCTACTTGTAACCACAGTGTCATTCCCCCCTCCCCAAAATCCAATGCTAAATGATACACACAATTATTTTAAAGGTTCATTACATACACAACGGAGCAGCAAGAACCTTCTTTGTTAGTGGAGATTCAGTATATACAGAAAGCATAATTATTTAAGCATTACTATGAGGGTCAATATCAAATCACAAGAACCAAAATCTTCATACTTGGGCATGAATAACTGGAAGTTGTAGTATACCACTTCTGTAGTTTTTTTGAGAAATTTTATTTTATGCTGTTGGTAACAGATAAACCTAATGTGACTGAAGTTACAGATTGCCACACAAAGATCCGTGATCAAGGAATAATCTATGTAGATTAGGGAAGGTACATTGAATTTCAGTACAATGTGAGAAGAATTGGACGACTTCTGTTCTATTGCTTCTCTCCAAAGGCAGCACAACTGAGCCCACTCTAGAACAAGGGTTCATTAGTGACTTTTGTGGTGGAGTCTGCCTGTATCCCCTTAAATTTTGCTGTTATGAACACATTGATTATGAGCAGAGGGAAGGAGAGTAGTTAACTGAGTGACAAATTGATTGTCTAATCCTACCACATGATTTACCAGTGGGCCTTCCTATCACAATAGTTTGGAAGGGGGCAAGAATGGGACTGCGAGATTGCCATTCTTCAAGTGCCACCAGGGTTCATTTCATTTTGCAAAGTTGTAGAAAATATACAGAAGCAAGAACTGCAAACTGAATATCTAGGCATTTAGGTGCATCCTGACTGAGTTTGTATGTGTTCTTGTCAAAATCTGGCAGTTCTTTAGTTATCATGCATTTATGCGCATTGACCTTAGATGTGGCTATCCAACAAAGAGTGAAAGAAAATACTGAAGGGTTGTCAAACAGAACACTGCTTGATGTGCTTAGGCAGTTATTCTGTTTTCTTACACTTCCCTGGCTTCTTACTTATCCTAATCAATCAAGTAATCCATAGTACAGGACAATTTTATTTTACCTTTGACTTCTTAAACCAATTTTCAGTAAGTGTTTAAATTGTTGGGGGAGGGCAACAGGATATACACTTCCCCCCTGTATAAATCGTTAAATATACTCAGACAAGCAATGGATCTAATCCATGTATTTACTCAAAGGAGGAGTAGAATGTTTCTTATCCAACTTCAATCTAGGTTTCTTTTTCTCTCATAAATTAAAACCAGCTCTGGATGTTCACTGACTTCACTATACAAGTGCAGCTGCCCAGCCATCATTACAGTAGAATTTAAATTTACTGACTTGCCATTTTTAAATTACTACCTTTAACTTTGCCATTGCTAGGTTTGGAAATTTGACGTCCTCGTTGGAGTCACTGATACCACTTTCCAATGTATGTGGTCTGTTTTTGGCAAAAGGAGGATCACACCCTGTGATAAAGGGAGATTTTGATTCATGGATGAATAGAATTCTTAAAATTTCATTGTTAGTGATAGGTTCCTTGACATATTCTTCCATATACTTAGACACTTCTATTTTTTTAAATGTATTTCCACTAAGCAGTTAAATGAGATTGCTAAGTAGTTAATGGATCGAACCATCAATTGGGGATGTTCTACTTTTGACTCAGCTGTTGAAATCCAGGAGGATGTTGCACTGTTGGTAAATTTAGATCACTCTTAGACTTTCTGCAGTGGTATAGCAGTTCTTTTCCTTGAATGGTTCTCACATGGTTGATAGTTGAATCTGAACAGTGCAGACTGTACAGGCAAGGCCAGTAATGTGAATTTTTTTCCATGGCATTGACTACATAGCTATTTGAGATAAATCCATGGAAAAGCAGGTTCTGTACAGCTGTAAAGATGTTGAAAGGGCATCCAACATAAGGCATATCAAGGAGAAAAGATCAAGTATACTGACTGGTATTTAAATATTCTAGGAATGACATGCACACTAATGTGTTGCTTCTAAGGCATTACAAACTGTTACAACATACAGCTTTAGTCTGTTCTAAGCATACCACTTGAGGAAGGAGAAAGATTGATTTTAAACAACCAATGGATGTCAGTGCATTAACCAAAGATTTAAGGCAAAACTTAGTGTAAGCCATGGAGCTAATATTCAAAACAGTGGCTATATGAACTCTCTTCAAAAATATTTCGCTTAGAGAAAGAGAAAATTTAAGAGTTGAGGTTACAACCCCTGTTCTACATTAGAAGTGGTGGAGGTACAACACAGGTAATGTTGACTAACAGTTGCAGATAGTGGGGGGAACATGGCTGCTATCACATCTAGTTCATCTTGGAAGTTCAGATTTTCCTGCTAAGAGCTCTAGAGACTCCAGTTTTGCCAGAATTGGAGGTAAAGTGTAGGAGCAAATGTTTTTGAGTCTTTGAGCCAATCTAGAGAAAAAGACTTGTGCTGAAGTATTCGAAACCTTTGAAACTAATAAGACTTCAATATACATCAAAGACAAAAGTTCTGAACTACAAGTTGCTGGCAGAGCAAACAACTGACTCACTTCCAGGTCTGTACATGTTCTTAGGCAAGAAGGACATTTGATGATTGAATCCTGCTCGCCTGCCTCAATCTTCTAGTGCACACATTCCAGTTTGAACTTCACCATATCCACCAACACATTGCAGTTGATGTAATAGTAATTGTGTGCCCTATGCTTTCCCCATTTGGTAATGTCTCCACACAGTGTGCAGCTGCCTGTGCTCACACTTGAGGTAGGCAAAAACAAGTCATCAGCCTTCACACCGGGCTAGCAGATCGGCATATCAAGTGCAAGTGAACGTTCTTCCCCATAGAAGCCTCATGCCATGTGCTTGGCCAAATGTTTCAGCACAGTGGGGACTTTGGGAGTAATGTCCCAGTCTTCCATTAGTACTTAAACCATGAGTGTGACCCAAGGTGAAATAAGCACAATGCCAAGGAAAAAGAAAAAAATGCAGTGTAAGATGTGGCTGTTTAAAGGTATGAAATGCAACCCTTGAAGACTTGAATCAGCTTCTGTGTAAAGGTTATTGGATCCTAGAACGTTCCATGGAAGAGGAGAGGAGGAACATACAACACACAGGCTTTGGATGAAATGCAGGTGGTTCAAATGGACATTAGCACTGTGTCCAAGAGATGTGGAGACAGGTCTGTCATTTTTATTTGCCCCTTGCTCTCATAATTCCTCTGTAAGGAATTCCTTAGGAGTCCAGTTCAATAGAATAACTGACACTTTCAAAGCTAGTGGGAAGCAGCTCTGTACAAGTTGCAATGATTATTCAGAGACACCAAGAAACCACAGCAAAGCTGACAGGTTTGGAGAGGTGAATGTAGGTTGCATTAAATCATATACAGCATCTGCATTGATTATGTAACTTCTCCCTCACTTCAGCAAGCAGGGCTTAAGATTTTCTTTACAGCAGTGGTAAATGGAGAAATGAACAAGAGAAAAGGAACCGTTGAAGAAGACAGCAAGAGCCTCAGCAGCCAGTCTGGTTCTCTGGGTGAGAGCCAGCAGACTTGGCTTTTAGTCTCTGCTCAGCCATGAAAGCCACTGGGTGATTTGGGCCACTCATTGACTCTATGCCTAATCTGTCTCCCAGGCAAACCTTTTCAAGAGGAAAAGATGCAGGGTATAAATGTAATAATATAAAATCAAAACTAAATCCCTTTTTGTTGCTTGAGAGCTTCTGAAACCTTGGTACAATTCATCAATGACAGCTTCAGTATGATCCAAGAATAACAGCTTAAATGCAAACCCTCTTGACTTCAAAGAGGCACAGTAGCGCTCAAAATATTATGTCACCCTCCATGACTGACAGCAAAATCTTGTAATCGCTACTCAGACGGAAGCCCAACTGATTTACTTCAAGTGTGGCTTGTTCAGAAGAAACAGTATAGAATTGTGATCTTATTTATTTATGAACATTTTTATGCCGGCCCATTCGCCGAAGCCTCGGGGCGGCTCAAATCAATAAATTAAAATAATTATAATATAAATTAAAATATAAATATAAAATTAAAATACAGCAACACAGTATAAAATAAGCCGCCCTGGCCAGATAAAACCAATAATGTTAACAGTTAAAATGCCGCTTGAATAAAAAGGTCTTCGCCTGGCGCCGAAAAACAAATAACGACGGCGCCAGGCGGACCTCTCTGGGGAGCGCGTTCCATAACTTAGGCGCCACCGCAGAGAAAGCCCTCCTCCGAGTACCCACCCTCCTAATTTCTTTCATGGAGGGTTCCCGGAGAAGGGCCTCCCCCGCCGATTTCAAGGGGCGGCTGGGCATATATGGATGCAAGCGCTCCTTCAGGTAACCAGGACCCAAGCCATTTAGGGCTTTATAGGTCATCACCAACACCTTGAATTGGGCCCGGACTTCAATGGGGAGCCAGTGAAGCTGACGGAGAACTGGAGTCATGTGAACACAACGCCCAGTCCCTGTCAGCAGCCTGGCCGCTCTGTTTTGAACCAGTTGAAGTATCCGGACCGTCTTCAAGGGTAGCCCCACGTAGAGCGCGTTACAGAAGTCGAGACGGGAAGTCACCAATGCATGTGTCACTGTCGCGAGGCAGTCATACTCCAGGTAGGGGCGCAGCTGGTGGATCAGCCGAAGCTGGAGGAAAGCGCTCCTCGCCACTGCGGTCACCTGAGCTTCTAGTGAAAGCTCCGGGTCGAGGAGCACTCCCAAGCTGCGAACCTTGTCCCTAAGAGGGAGTGCAACCCCATTCAGAACAAGGTTCAGTTCACCCTCTCCAAAGCCAGAACCACCAACCAACAGGACCTCCGTCTTGTCTGGATTGAGCTTCAGTTTATTGGCCCTCATCCAGCCCATTACCTCGGCCAGGCACTGGTTCAGTACAGCCACTGCCTCACCTGGATTGGTGGAAAACGAGAGGTAGAGCTGGGTGTCATCAGCGTACTGATGATTCCGCAGCCCACACCTCCTGATGACCTCTCCCAGCGGTTTCATGTAGATGTTGAACAGCAATGGGGACAGAATGGACCCCTGCGGCACTCCATGGCATAGCTGCCATGGCGCAGAGCCATAGTCCCCCAGCACCACCTTCTGGAACCGGCCATCGAGATAGGAGCGGAACCACTGCAAAGCAGTGCCTCCAACCCCCAATCCCGCAAGCCTGTCCAGAAGGATACCATGGTCGATGGTATCGAAAGCCGCTGAGAGGTCCAGGAGAACCAACAGGGACGCACTCCCCCTGTCTTTTTCCCTGCACAGGTCATCGTACAGGGCGACCAAGGCAGATTCAGTACCGTACCCGGGTCTGAAGCCGGACTGAAATGGGTCCAGATAATCAGTTTCATCCAAGAGTGCTTGGAGTTGTCCCGTCACCACTCACTCTAACACCTTGCCCAGAAACGGGATGTTGGCCACTGGTCTATAATTAGTGGCCATCTCTGGATCCAGTGACGCCTTCTTCAGGACCGGTCGGACTACCGCCTCCTTTAAAGGGGCAGGCACCCGACCCTCCCTCAGAGAGGCGTTAATCACTTCCAAAATCCAGGTCCCAATCCCGTGCTTGGAATTATTTATTAACCAAGACGGGCAAGGGTCCAATAAGCAAGTGGTGGGACGTACTCGTCCAAGCACCTTGTCCACATCATCGGGCCGCAATAACGGAAATTCATCCAATAATTCTGGACCAGACGGCGGCATTGGCGTCTCCCTTAAAGCCTCTGTATCAATAGTGGAATCCAGCTCGTGACGAATCTGAGCGATTTTCTCCCTGAAATGCCTGGCAAAGTCGTCACAGCGGGCCTTTGAGGGTGGAATCAGGTCTTCTTTCGGACCTGGACAAACCAGGCCATGCACCACTCGAAAAAGCTCCGCTGGACGGCATTGTGAGGAGGCAATGGAAGCGGAAAAATATCTCTTTTTCGCCGCCCTCACCGCCACAGCATAGGCCCGATAGTGGGCTCTCAAGTGTGTTCAGTCAGATTCATCACGTGATTTCCTCCACCTACGCTCTAGCCGTCTCCCAACCTGCTTCATTGCCCTCAATTCAGGGGTATACCAAGGGGAAGAGCGGGCTCTGCCCGGTGGGAGAGGACACTTAGGAGCGATCGTGTCTACAGCCCTGGTCATCTCCCCATTCCACAGTTCGACCAGAGCCTCGACAGGAGCACCCGTCTTGTCAGCCGGAAACTCCCCCAGGGCCTTCAGGAATCCTTCCGGATCCATCCGGCTCTGGGGGCGGACCCACACAATCGGGTCTGCACCCTTACAGAGGGAGAAGTCGCTCTCGAGCACAAACCTCACCAGGAAGTGATCTGACCATGACAGGGGAGTCGGACATAAATTCCTCACCCTCAGATCACCCTCTTCCTGTCCCGTCGAGAAAACCAGGTCCAGGGTGTGTCCACGTTCATAGGTCGGGCCGATGACATGTTGAGACAGCCCCTTGGCCACCATGGAGACCATGAAGTCCTGAGCCGCCCCGATCAGATCAGTCTCGGCATGGAGATTGAAGTCCCCCAGGACCAACATCCTGGGGGTCCCCAACACCAGGTCCGAGACGATCTCCGTCAGCTCAGGCAGGGAGACTGTTGGGCAGAAGGGTGCACGGTACACCAACAGAATCCCCAATCTGTCTCGGTCGCCAAACACCAAGTAGAGGCACTCCAGCCCCGGCCTCGAGGGGACCGGAAGTCCTGTGAGGGAGATGGAGGTTCGGTAATCCAAAGCGACCCCCCCTCCCCTCCCCTCTGGGCGCGAACAGTGCTGAACCAGATACCCGGGCGGGCATAGTTGGGAGAGGGCAACATTCCCCCCCTCTCCCGCCCAGGTCTCCGTTATGCAAGCCAGGTCGGCCCCCTCATCCACAATCAAGTCATGGATGAGGGAAGATTTGTTTTTGACCGACCTGGCGTTAAGCAACAGCACCGTCAGGCCCGAGGGGCGGCTGACAAAACTCCCTGGCACCCTCTGGCTGGGAGCAAAACCAGAAGTAGGGACAGGTGTCAACCATCTGTCCCTCCTTCTTCTATGCAGACACGTTAAGCTCCCACCGCTATAACGTCCATTGCCCAAGACTACCCCAATGGCAGCGCCCGTACGCTCCCCAGGAAGCGCAAGCGGCAACATGGCCAGGGACGACTCCATAAAACAGCTAAAATTATAAAAACAATTAAAAACTTACACTGACACGCAGCGTAGCAGGAAGGCTAAAAATCACGCAGGCAAACAAAGCCCCCTGGCCAGCCCAGCCCCCCCCCCACTCGGCGCCCAAACGGCGGCGACCCCGCCCTTTGGCCGATACCCTTCGGCCGCCGGCCCCGGCCGCTGCCGGCGCTTTTCAGGGCGCGGGGCTTCCTCCCTCCGACGT
>NW_025336481.1:33994301-34139003 GCF_004798865.1 Varanus komodoensis | reverse complement strand
GCAGGCAAACAAAGCCCCCTGGCCAGCCCAGCCCCCCCCCACTCGGCGCCCAAACGGCGGCGACCCCGCCCTTTGGCCGATACCCTTCGGCCGCCGGCCCCGGCCGCTGCCGGCGCTTTTCAGGGCGCGGGGCTTCCTCCCTCCGACGTTCGCTGCGCCCGGCCACGCCTCTCACACGTGCCGGGCGTGGCGGCAGTCAGGGCAGGTGGTGGAGTCCGGGGTGCGGCGTTTGCTGCCTCTGCCGCGCGTGCAGATGTCGTGTGCGCGGTGCCCCTTCTGCCGGCGCTCTTCCCCCGGCCGCCGCCGGCGCTTTTCAGGGCGCGGGGCTTCCTCCCTCCGACGTTCGCTGCGCCCGGCCACGCCTCTCACACGTGCCGGGCGTGGTGGCAGTCAGGGCAGGTGGTGGAGTCCGGGGTGCGGCGTTTGCTGCCTCTGCCGCTGCCGCGCGCGCAGATGTCGTGTGCGCGGTGCCTCTTCTGCCAGCACTCTTGTAAAGTATTTCATTCTAACCTGGGAGTCAGAAACCTGAGGTCCTCCAGATGTGGCTATACTATAGCTCCCATTGCACCTGACTGCTGACCATATTTGCTAGGGCTGATAGCAGCCCTAAAACAACCAGAGAGCCATATGTTCCTGGCCCCTATTTAGGCACAACAGTGAAAACCCTCTTAAGGATCTTGCCAAAGACCATCTCCATCTTGGAGTATCTCCCTGAAGTTCAGACAATTGTGTCAGAAATGAGACGATGCCCCATCACCTTGTAGCCTAGTTTGGGAGCTTCTAGAGCTATGTTGGAAACCAAATGCTAAATCAGATGGATCTTTGGGCTGATCACCTTTGTTCTTCATATGTCAATCAAACCATGGACTGGCCAGAGGTTAGATGACACCTCATGCTGAACAGGTAATAGTCTCCTACCTGCCTCCAACAGCTGGGAGGAGGAGGCTGCCCCTGTCACTCCAGAGCATCTGTTGTCCAATATATGGTCCAAGGTTTAATAAACTGAACTGTCCCTGGCTTCCCAGCATGTGCCAAAAGACTAATTACCTCCCTCAGCATTTGTAGCTCAAAACTGTTGCAGCAGCTGAAAGAACTATTTTCTGTAAAGAATTAACCATAACCTCACGAAAGACTCAAGTTACTTTCCACATTCTCCCTGGGAATCTCCATTCCTCCTTCCTACACAAACACACTGGCATTCATTTCTCTTTATTTCTTGGGTTTATTGTATCCCAATTATAAGCGTCTGAGAGGAGCTTTTCTAATGGAGGTTTTGACACCTGCTAACAAAAGCAACATGACCGCATCACTTGAGATACCTGGGATGGCTACAGACCCAGTTGCTAAATACAAACACCCAACTGGGGCACTAGGCTGCTCTGTAGTGGAGGCTGTTAAACCCTGAAACGTGTTCTCAAGGAGGTATTTGTTCCAAGATGAAAGCAGCCAACAAAGCTTGCTTAACACCACCGAATGCAAATGATAATTATTGAAAGCAGTTTTTGAGACTTTGAGCAATCGGGACTCTTTTCCAAAGAGGAAAGATTGCCATCTTTTTTTCTGTGTTGTATTTCCACTTATATTCTCATTGTACACCAGCAAAAGTCATCCTCAGACACATTGATTTTCTAGGAAGTGCTCTGAGAGGCTGGAAATGAATTTTGCTGCACAAACCACCTGCAATGGCCTAGGTACCATTTAGCAAGGAGGCCTGCCTGTGTACAAAGCACACAGAGAAGACTACAGGATTCCCCACTGGACAACTTCCCTAGCTGGTTTCTCCCGCGTATCCCCAGAGATCATTGCATCCTTCATCCTGCTGCTCCCTTCTTCAGCAGCCTTTCTGCAACGAGTCTGGGGAACTACCAAGAATGCTCCCACTGCTGTTTCTGACTGCAGGAAGGAAACAATTTCCCAAGCCCTTAGGAGCCTTGGGAAAGGCATTTGCAAGATGATGCTGATGCTTGAGCTTGTACACAAATGCAAAAGACCACCTCTCCACTATTTAGCCAACCTTCTGTATTAGGACCAACACTTTTCAACCTATTCATTCATGATCTGGAATTACGACTGGGTAGTGAAGTGCCCGTTTGCTTATGACACTAAACCTTTTAGGGCAGTTTAAACCAAAGGGGATTATGAGGAGCTCCAAAGGGAGAATGGGCATCAAAATGGGAAATGCAGTTCGATATAAGCAAGCATAGAGTAATGCCCATAATGCTGGGGCAAACAATGGCATCTGGTATGCTGAGGGAATCTGAACTAGCAGTGACTGAGCAAGAAACGGGTCTCGGGGCAGTGGTGGACAGCTTGATGAAAATGTCTGCCCCCTGCTCAGGGACTGTGAAGAAGGCAAACTCTGTGCCGGGCAAAATTATTAGGAAAGGAACAGAAAATACAACTCCCAAAATTGTACTTCCCTTAGACAAATTTTGGTGTGACCACCCTTGGAATATTATGTTCCATTCTGGTCTGGTCACTTCACCTGAAAAAGGCCATCACTGAGTTAGAAAAAGTACAGGGAAAAGGCAACAAAAATGATCAGGGGGCTGGACAAGTGGCTGCAACTGGAACTGTTCGACTTGGGAGGCACGTAAGGGAAGACATGATGGAGGTGTTTAAAATAATGCACGATGTGGAGAAAGCAAAGAGGGAGACATTTTTCTGCCTCTCCCGTAACACTTGAATCCAGGGTCATCCCATGAAGCTGACTGGTGGGTGGTTTAGGACAGATGAAAGAAGTATTTTTTCACAGTGCAAACTATGGAATTCGCTGCCACAGGAATGGTGATGGCTACCAATCTGGACGGCTTTGAAAAGGGATTGGATGAATTCATTAAGGTGGAGGCTATCAGTGGCTACTAACCTCGTGGGCTATATGCTACCTCCTTCACCAAAGGAGGCATACCTGCACACGCCAGTCGCTGAGGAGCTTGGGCAGGTGGAGGTCTTGAGGAATCCTGTGGGCAGCTGGCTTACCACCATGCATACGGAGTGCTGGACTAAATGGACCTTTGGTCTGATCTAGCAGGCCTCCTCTTGTGTCCCTGTCAATGTCCTCCACTTCCACACCACAAAGTGGAACACGCACAGGCTTCTTCTCTGCACTGCCATGAAGTGTGTGCACATTTCTCTTCTATTCATGGTACTGCCACAACCATTCTCCTTCCTTCTCACCCTTGGGAAAGGTGTGCACACGTGTAATTATACTTAAATCCTGCAGCCTTCCCAGCGTTGTGCCCTCTGGATGCATTGGTCTGCAGTTCTGAGCCCCACGTCACAGAAACTTCATTGAACAAGGGCTTGGACCAGCAAGGGATGGCTTATGTGTGAGTAAATGCTATTAAGCGCAGAGTAACTCCCCAAATGTGCACAGCAATAGGTTGCATGTACAAACATGATAGCAAATAGTTGGAATCCTTTTAAAAACTGCTGTCTCAAAAATGGCCTTCTTGCTCATACTTTATTTAGATTATGATGCTTAAACAAGCTCTTTAATGAGATGGAATAGAAAAAGGAGGTCATAAACAAAATCTCACTCTTGGAGTTGGGTAGTTGCAATAGTGGTATACTATGCCAAACAGATGGGTTTAATTGATCCTACTTTAAACCTGTGGAATCTGACTACCAAGGAAACTTTGCTTGGGCAGAGGCAGGTTTCTAGTCAACACAAAGGCTGACAAAACATGAAAAAATGGTTATCGGGGAGGGCTCAGGCTGCTCAGATACACCGGCTTATTTGGTATGAAGACTACACGCAGCTACATTTTCTACCCAGTCCTGGTTAACTGAGGCTGCAGCACTATCAGTACCTACTTGGAAAAAAGCATTTGGTGGGATTAACTTCCGAATAAAGATGCACAAGACCGCATTTGATCCTCAGTTAAAAATACCAGTTGAGAAATAGGGAAGATTAGCTGCTTGAAGTAATAGCATATACCAAAGTCAACCTGTTTGGAATCCTTCCTTCCTGGAAGAAACTGAAAGTCTCCCAGCATGGCCTGGCTCCTTTTTTAGATAGGTTACCAGGCCTAGCAACTGCAAGAGTTGCCACGGGTAAGAATGTTTGGGTGTGCACTGGGCAAGAATTGCCTTGAGAAGACTGAGTGAAGATATGATAGCATTCTTCAACTATTCTAACTCTACTATTTTATGGTTCTAAGATTCCATTTATAGTTGGCATGAACATAAGAGAAAAAAATGATGAACGAGGGGGAAAAAGTAAATGATGTGTTATGTCAGCCTTTCCCAACCTACTGTCTTCCAGATGTTTTGGACTACCTGTTCTTGCATTTCTGTCCCTTCACTATGCTGGCTGGAAGATGGTGGGAATTGTAGTTCAACATATTTAGAAGATGCCGGGTTGGGAAAGCAGGTTTGGACTCAGTCATATCCTGTTAGGGTGGTTTTTGTTTTTGGAGTAAAAATGCTGATCTGAAAATTCCTAAGAGTGTTTGTGTTCCACATGGAAGACAGATTCTGATCAGATCTTAAGATTCTACCCAAGACCTTCCTGGCCATTCCTGGCTTGACTATGGTGATCATTATCTTCTGAGTCCCTGTTTATCGAATCCTTGCATTGCAACAAGCACTGACATTCTCCAGGAAGTTAGATAGCACCAGACAGACCATTTTCCCATTTTTATTTGTGATCAACAATATGTTAAAAGGACACTCTTAATACCAGCTTGCAGCATTCAATAAATTTACAGCTCCAATTAGTGACCAAGAGGAAAAATAGCTATTTTCTTTCTGAGGAAATGCTCCCCACATTTAAGTAAGTGTACCACAGAAGAAAAATCCAGAGGAGGAGATAGGACTACTTTAATGCACGACACAGTTATAGCAGCCAACTGGCATGGTTTCCCCTCTAGGGAACAAGAAACAATGGGGTGGGGAGGGGAGAGAATAAGGTGGCTTAATTATGCTACAGCCAGAAATGCCAGAAGTCACAACCGTTTATGCCACTCCTGTGCCACATTAGGCAGCCATGATCTGAATAAGGAACGTAAACACAATCCTATGCATGTTTTGATGTATGGGATGGGGCATGTTGGGAATTCTGAAACTCTAAGAGTTTAACTCTAAGAAACTATAATTTTCTCTCTAAGCACATCCACAGTTGTACCCTTAAAAACTTGTGTGCTTATATTGGAAGGTACTTTGCTGTAACCGAGGAGCAGAGCAGGCTTACTGGTCCTTCCCTCTCATTCAGCTCCACCGTTCTCCTGCCAACCCCATCACCACGCCTCTCTCTCAGAAAGGGCAGGAGATACAGTAGAAAGCTTTAAAGTTGGCAACTTAAGGGGTTCTCCCAGGCCTCAAAGCAAAACAAGAAAAGCACAACAACCAACAGTTTGGTTCGTGCTGTGGCAACTTCTCTGGACAGAGGAGAGCCACGCTGTTCCTCTCCAGGGACACAAAGCCTTAAGGAGGGAAAAAATGAGGAAAAACATCCCCCATTTCCCTAAAATCATCCACTCCATCTTTTTTTTTCTTCCTCCACACCTCCTACTCCCTTCCCAGACCAGGCTGTACCTTCCTGAAGCACTAGCTTGTCTGAGGTGTAAACAGAAAGGAGAAGGAACTGAGCCACTGTTCAGGCCAGGACAAGGGCAGGGTCACTGAGGCAACTGTGAGTTAGTGCAGCAGGCTGAGGGCTTTTCATTTGGAAGACCGCATTGACAGATCTGGCACGCAGGCCTGGAGCCCAGGCTGACTGAGCAGCATGGGACTCGTGTCCAGGCAAACGTGCATAGGATTGTGCAGTAAGATAAATATGAGAGAGCATGTGGAGAAGCACGCCCGATTCCTCTCAGGCACGAAAAGCAGGCATTGGAAAGTAGGCCCTGCCAGGAGGGAAAGGTCAAACCATTGTTTGGTCTGCAAGCAGTTAAGACACATCCAGGCCCAGGAGCTCATCTTCTGATGCACTGCAGGCTACAGAGATGCGTGGCACAAGCACGGCTTCTGTCTTATTCCTCCCACTGATCATCCACCATGCACGGAACTTTCTCCACGGGCAAGTACAGTCCTCACCAGGGACTGCAGGGATCAGGGCAATCCCTCAGGTAAGTCTCTATGTGGGCTTTGGAAACCTCCATTAGTGTAGTGGACACAGTCAACTAAATGAAGCACAGAGAGTGTGATACAAAAACAGTCTGAGTAAAGAAATATGAAAATAAATGGCCTTTTACGTAAGAAACTAAAACTCACTGATGACTTACGATGGACTGTTATGCCTTCCCAAACCAAAGGTAAAACTAAATGCAATGCTTTTATTTCGAGAGGTCCAGGGATAATACTCCCCTTAAACCAGGGCTGGGCAAATTGTGCCCCTCCAAGTATTTTGGTCTACGGCTCCCATCAGCCCTGGCTCACGAAGACCATGGTGAGGAAACATGGGAGTCCAGTCATGCCTGACTCTAGGGGGCGGCGCTCATCTCCGTTTCCTAGCTGAGGGAGCCAGAGTTTGTCCGCAGATGGTCTCCGTGGTCATGTGGCCAGCATGACTAAACACCGAAGTGCACGGAACACTGTTACCTGCTCACTGAAGTGGTACCTTTTCATCTACTTGTGTTTGTATGCTTTCGAACTGCAAGGTTGGCAGGAGCTGGGACAGAGCAATGGGAACTCACCCCATTGTGCAGATTTGAACCGGTGACCTTTTGATCTACCAGCCCAGAAGCACAGCGGTTTAAACCACTGCGCCACCTGCGGTCCCTTTTTTGTCTGAATACAGCCCCCCAAAGAGAAAACTCCTCCCACATAAAAGGCCATCATGGCATTGAGAAGGGCGTAGCATTTCCTCTGACTTGCCAGTGTTCTCCCTGGAGAGAAATGCCTCACACAGCACAATTAACAGTCATCTTCTACCTCCAGCCCAAAAATGGTACAGGAGGAGCATAGTAGCATACAGTACCAGCATATTAAACCATTTTTTCAACCTAACAGGCAAGTGCCATTTTTGAGAAGCTCAAAAAGCTCTGAATTCAAGCAGTAGCCTGGACTGAAGGCAAAATGACAACACCAAAATTCTAGATATTTTAGTTTAACGCTCTTTCCTGCCAGTGACTAAATCTTAGGCTAGGTATTTTTTAAGATGGCCGAGAATCCACCGAACAATGGCTATCAGTGAAAAGGTTTGTGGCCATCTGAGGGATGGTCCTGGGCAGGCTGGATTTAGCTGCTAGGACAGAGGTTGTGCACCCCTATACAGCTGAATGTATGAACTAACCTTGCACCTCCTCACTTTCATGATGAATGAAAGATCAAGAGGAGCTAGAAAAGCTGTTCTACCTTTGCAATCTCACAGCTTTCAAGTAGAAAGATGAATCGCCTGGATTTAGATCTCCTATTTCCTAACACCTTCCACCGATCACTCCATCTCCACATGTTAAGCAGGATAAAAACACTCCTCTCTGATTAACATTTGCAATTAAAAAAGGATTGCCACAAAAAGCACCTGGGGCAACTGAAGTCCATTTTACCAGGTTGTATGAGGTCCAGTTAAGAGATGCTAGGCAAAGAGAGGGAGAAAAGGTTTACCTTGTTGAGGATGGGCTTTGTGGAGAGAACGTTGTACATGGCTGATACCGTCATTTGCTGGGAGGGAGAAAAAGAACAGATTGGACATGTTTGAAGGCTGGATCTGAAACAAATCTGCATAAACAATTTCTATACCAGCCTTACAGCAGCTGTATGGCAGAACAACAAAATCTAATCTCTGTTAACATCACTGAAACTGAATACAACAGGAATGGGCAAGTTCTGGCACTACAGATATTCTGCCTTACCATTGCCACTGTTATTCCTCACAGCTGATAGCCACTATGTTGGCTAATCATCAACCAGTTCTGGCATGCAGATCTTTTCTCAAGACCTGCCCCTTCTCTCAGGCTTCCCAGAACTTAACACAGGCTTTCCCCAAAGTGAAATTCAGCCAGCTACCTTCAGTATCACACCGATACAGCTGCCACAGCAATGTAGCAAGCATGTTTTACTGCTGACTAGGTAATGTCATGGTGCAGGCTCTCTTGCAGGCTGTGATCCAAATCCCATTCTGGAGAAGCTCTCAGGTACTATAGTCTATTTAGGTGGGGATGAAGGTGAAAAGGGCAAGGCCAAAAGTAACCAAACAACCAATATTTGTCTTCCTGCCAGTAGCTAAGCCTTACAAGAGGCATTTAAGAGTGGAGGAAGCCAGGAAACCACCAAACAATCAGAGGGTGGGGAAGAGGGTAGAGCCAGGGGAAGGAAGCATGGTCTTCTAGGGAACCCCGGGCAGCCAGACCAAGATCATCAAGGGGTCAGACGTGTTCTCTGGGCCTGAGGGTCTGTCCCCCTGCATTGCACATCACCCTTCACAGAGTTACCTCTTGCTTCGTTTGATTCAAGCAGCGCATCGCAGGGTGTCTTCGGTCATCCAGAATAAACGGGTCCTTCCAGTGATCATAATTGGTCTCCACAACATACCAGATACCTTTCTTTAAGTTCAAGCTTGAAATAAGAAGAATGATGAACATCTATTTTCTATCCATGATGCAGCATGATGTCTTTTATTTCTCATAAACAGTATGCCCCAAACATATCTAATGTCATAAATGCGGCATCTTTTGGAAAAAATCAGAAGTCATTTTAAATAGTGTTTCCCTTGCCTCTCAACAAAGTAAAACTAATGTCAGCTATAAAAAAGGAGTGCACCTAAGCAACCCACACAAAGCTATTCAATCATGTTTAGCAAATCTCATCACCTAGCAAGGCCTCAGCAATTATAGGCTCAGCCTATAAATACATGTAAATAAATTAATAAATAAGATAAAATCACAGGTAATAGATGTGATTACTTAAGTAGCTTCATTATCAAGCATACTTACTTCCAAATGTCTAAGGCAGCAGCTCGAGAACGGGTAATAATACACCCTTCTTCAGATTTATTTCCGCCTAATATGAAATAGGCCGGGGCCAGTAATTTTGTATTGGCCAGTCTGTCCTTTGCAGCTTCGTAACTAAAAGTATCAGGAAAAAAATAAGATGGATGCAATAACTGGATATAACAGAGAGACTGACACCCTCCAAGAAACTCCATGCATGGCCACCTCTAACTGGTCTGGAAATGTCCTGTGGAGGTAGCATGCAAGAGGGAATAGGGAAGGGTCCCTCTGGGGCAAGACACAAAAAAGAACAGAGTGGAAATTCATTCCACTGCTCCCAAAAAATATAGACAAGAAGCCAAGAGACACTGGTAGCACTGTCGGAAAGGATGGAAATCTTTTGAGATCTGGCAAGAAAGCACAGCAGATGCAGACAATGGTAGCTCCTCATGTTGTGACCCTGCATTGACACCAGAGCTTGTGCTCGAGGTAAAAAGGTGCCACTGCTGCCAATCCTTCCTCCACTGAGGCTGCCGAATGGCAAACCCAGGAAGATCTGTATCTACAGCAGGTGATGAGAGAGAGAATTTTTCCTTCTCTCTATGGGGAGTGATCATATTTGCTACTTCCCTGAACCCACAGGTTCCCCAAGCCAGAGGTATTAGTTTTTGTCAGTTCAGATCATACATGAACTGCGTGACTCTACCAGAAAGCACTGTGCAGATCAACATAAAAGTGCCTAACATGCCAAACTGCATGGGTCAAACTAGCCATGCTGTGTCAAAGTACATGGATTTTTTCACTTCACATATTAACAGAAAGGAATAAAAATATCAAATTGAAGCTTTAAAGTTCCCTCTGTGTTTCCTTCACTGGAACAAAGACGGCTGCCAAGACCCTAAGATAAGCAAGAACTTTACACTAAAAGACAAGGAGCACCACAAAAATAGGACATGATCAAAATAATTACATCACTAGACATAGTGGTGGATAAAATACTTCAGAAGTTAAGTGTTACCTTGTGTTATTTTCCAGCACAGATCTAGTGAGAAAACTCATCCACCAACCATCTCTCTGGCCAATCACCCACTCAAAGACTCCTGCGAGAAATGCACATCAAAGAGTGTCAATACCACATAGCCTTATCAGTGTCCAAGGCTATGATTCTATACATGCTTAGCTGGGAACATGTCTCACTGAACTCAGTGGGACTTTCATAGAATCACACTGTTAGCATCTCATACTGCAGCCCAGATTTTGTTTGCCTGGGTGGATGAGTTTCAATGGGAGTAACTTCTAGGTCAAGGTTTGAGTATGTTGTCCTACTGGGCCATGTCACATTGTGATCATGTTGTACAGTGGTACCTCAGCTCACGAATGCCTTGGTTCACAAACAAATCGGGTCATGAACAAAAATGTCATAAAAATTTTGACGTGAGTCCTGAACTCTGCATTGGGTGGCGACCAAGTTCGCAGCCATCTCACCCAACCCCCCCGAGTTCGTGCAGTTCCGTTCATGCAGGGAAGGCGTGTGATCAGAGGCGTGCTCCTGCAGGAAAGACGGGCGCGATCTCGGCCATTTCCACCCCCAACCAGCATGATTGTGGCCATCTCCCCATCCCACCCCTGAGTGGGGAGATGGCTGCGATCGTGCCCATCTCTCCCTCTCCCAGCATGCTGATTGCACCCGTCTCTTCCTCCTTCAGTGCGCCCGCGTTCTCGCCCATCTCTCCCCCCTCACACCCCAGAGCACTGGGATGACGGGCGCCTGCAGGGATGACAGGCACGATCTTGGTCGTGCTGGGGGGGCGGGGAGATGGCCGCACTTGTGCTCGGGGTGGGGTGGGGGGAGATGGCCACAATCTTTGTTGTCACTTTGCTTCACATTTTTCTGATTTAAAAAATGGTTACAGAACGGATTAACCTTATTTACACTGACCCTTATGGGGAAATTTAACTTGGCTCACGAGCAATTTGGGTCACAACCAGAGACCTGGAATGGATTAAGTTTGTGAGCCAAGGTACCACTGTATTTATTTTTATGATATTTCTATACCACCCAACAGCCAAAGTTCTCTGGGTGGTTTACAACACATAAAATGCAATATAAAATACCAGCAGCCATAAATATCATTCATGCATTTAAAACCAAATTTAAAACAAATGTGAAAAAGCTACAATAGCTTATGCAAATTATATGGTCATTGTTTAAGCATCTAACAAAACCCCAGTGTAATAGTAACAAATGGAATGCTCTGCGGTAGAGGACAGTCTTTGCCCAGCACTAAAAAGATATTAAAGTTGGGGCCAAAGAAACCTGAGTGGAGGGCAAGTTCCTTAACTGGTGGGCCACCACTTAAAAGGCTCTTCTTGTTGCCACTAACCAAGCTTCCCTTAGAGGTGGCAGTTGGAAACAGGCCCCGGACTGTGATCACTTCGAGTAGATTGTGGTTAGTAGAGGCCTCCCATCAGGCATCGTCCCAAGCGATGTAGGGCTTTCTAGATTAAAACCAGCACCTTGAAGTAGACCCAGAAGCATAGAGGCAGCCAAATGAAAGCAGGTCAGAGTTTGTATTATGTGTTCTGACTGTCCATTATTAATCTTACTGCTGTGATTTGCAGCTTCTGAACAATCTTCAAGGGCAGCCCACACAGAGTGCCTTGCAGTAATCTATCTCAGAGATTACCAAAGCATAGCTTACTGAAGCCAGGCTAGCTCTGTCTCAAGAGGTGCACAGGTGTGGATGCCAGCCAAAACTGGTAGAAGGTGCTCTGTGCCATTGAAACTGTGAGCATCTCAAGTGACAAGGAGCACCCCCATGCTATGAGCCAGCTCCTACAAGCACAGCTCAATCCCATGTAGAACAGGTTGAATTCCCCCATCTGGTGAGAAGAACTGCCCACTAACAGCATCTCAGTCTTGTCTGGATTGAGCTTCAGTTTGCCAGCCCTCAACTAGTTCACTGTCACTGCCCATCTACAGTCTCATTCGCTGAAGAGGAAAAGAAGAAATACAGCTGTGCATCATCAGCACACTGATGACAATGCACTTCAAAGATCTGGGTACTCCACTCAGTAGTTTCACGTAGATGTTAATCAGGATAGGGAACAAGACTAACTCCTGAGAAACCCCGAGAAGAGTCCAAGGGACAGAGCAACATCGTCTTCTGAAACTGGCTGTCCATGTAGGAGTGGAACCACTGTGACGCCATGCACCTCACTCCCAACTCAACAGTTGCCCCAGAAGGATACCATGGGATACCGATAGGGTTACACTCTTCCATCTTTCTCCCAGCATAGATCATCATACAAGGTGACCAAAGCTGTTTTGGCACCCAGACTGACTGGATCCAAATAATCCGTCTCATCCAAGAGTGCCTGGAGCCGGTTGGTCACCACGCACTCAAGAACCCAACCCAGGAAGAGGACATTTGCCTAAATTATTGAAATCTTCTGGGTGCCAAGAGGATTTACTCAGGAGGGGACTCAGCACTGCCTGTTCCATTCCTTACCTGCTGTTTTTATTAGCCAAGGGGGCAAGGATTCAATATGGACATGGTTACATAAACTTGCCAACACCTTCAAGCTATATTAGCTGGAACTCATCCAAAACAAGCAGACTAGATTGTGCTCTGGATATCTTTCCTGATCCACTGCAGTAACACTAGAGTTCAGGTCCCAGGAGATGTAAGAGATTTTTCCCCAGAAGTACCTAGCAAATATACTCCAGGATGTGGTATGCCCTGGACAACCCTAGAGGCCTCCTCTGGGCAGCAGAAAGAAGACTGAATGAAGGGAGGAGGTATTGCTTCTCTGCTGCTCTGGCTGTTGCCAAATATATTTGTCTATAGGCACATACCAGGACTCAACTGTCACCACTAGGAGTTTTCCTCCACCTGCACTCAAGCCATCTCCTATTTTGTTTCATTACTCTCAGCTCTGGGAGATTTGAGCTCTACTGCAGGGAGGGCACTTAAGGAGTGGTAATGTCAACCACCTGGTCATCTCTATGTTCCACAGATCAACCAGGCATTCCATAGGACCACCAGCCATATCAGCCGGAAAATCCCCCAGATCCATCTGGGACCCATTCAGATCCATCAGTCTTGCCAGCAGACCATGTTAGTGGGTCCCTCACCCATGCAAGCAAAGTCTGAAGATTGGGAAAGTTGCTGTTGGTCTAAATCTCATCAGGAAATTATCTGACCATGACAAGGGGACTGATTCAAAGTCCTCCAGCTTCAGGTCAGCTTTCCCATGCCCAGCTGAAACAAAATCTAGAGAGTGCCTTGCTACATGTGTTGGGCCAATGACATGTTGGAACAGTTCCATAATTGTCACAGAGTCCATGAAAACCTGAGCCCCCAGGTAGGTACCCTCAGTTATGGAGGTTAATATCCTCCAGGATCAGCAGCCTGGTGGACCGCAACTTCATAGCCAATACCACCTCTGCCAGCTCTGAGTGAAGCAGAAAGCAGCAGCACTGGAAAGAAAAGGCACACACATCTGCTTTGCATTTTCCTGAATTCTGAACTTAGGCTCCAATCCTACCAACTCACCTGTAAGAAAGCCCCACTGAACTGAAGAGACATTACATCTGAAAAGACTGCTCAAACTATCATAGGCGCTGTTTTATTTTTTGCAGCAAGTCTCTTTTGAGTCTTGGAGAAAGTCAACCAAGAAATTTAATAATGACGAAATGAAAAAATACCGATGAGAAACTTTATATCAGTAATTTAGTGACATTTTTCCATGCAGAATTACCCTGCTAATTTAAATCAAACTATCCTGCTAATAAAATGATACATTCACATTGGTTCTTTTAAATGTATGCACACAAGAACAGAGTGTTATGCCTACTCACCAATGTATCCTCCATCAAGACTGAATCGCTCATTCAGGGTTAGTGTAAAAATGCCCTAAAACATGAAATCAGGTCAACGTAGTGCTACTAAAGCTGAACAAATTGATATTTGATAGCCAGGAAAGAGAGATTAGGGGTGCAAACATCATCTGGGAGGCCATAAGATTATTTGGAGTCCCAGCTCCAAAATTCTGTACCCTCAAAGCTGAGGCTCCAAAGTATGTGCCCTGCCCCACACTGCCTCCTCTCCACCCCAATGTCTGCACTGGGCTTGGGGTGGGGAAGGGGACATGCTGAGGGAAGTGGAGGAAAAGAGGCGATAGATGGAGACTTACATCACTTATTAGCACTGAAGCCTCCTTTCCAAAAAGTGGCCATCTAGATAAGATATTGTGTGCTGCATTCCAAGCACAGGATGCACATACACTTTCAAGTTTGGAGGTTTATATGCATTGAGGGAGAGGTGCATTGAACTGCACTTAAATGAAGCCGATTTTGTCATAACTTACATAGTTTCTGATATGGAGCAACACAACACAGATGACAGAACTACTAACACTTGTTGTACTACGGGCCCAACCGGCTATACACACTGTGCGGGGTGCATGCGAGAATCGAGAATAGGCAGAGAGAGACAGAAAGTTGTTTGGGCTCATGGCCTACACATAGGGCTAATTTAGCTTATTAGATCCAAGTCTGAGATTTGGTCTGTGGACCAAGATACATCAAATACTGGGCGGGGGGGGGGGGGTCAAAATTAGGGTTTCCTTTTATACTTTTTTTGCTCAGATTTCCAATCAAATGTGTCCCTCCAAAATGTTTTAAGCTGCTTCTACTTGAGCAACATTAACTGCAGGCTGCACTTTTCACTGGAAAAGTCTGAAGATGAGGTATTTTTTACACCTGTCAAAGCTTAGAGCATGAAGCTTATGCCTTTGAGAGACCAGCTTTCCAGCACAGAGCCCATGGGATAGGACATTGGTTTGCTGAGGCTCCACGGCACGCCCAGAGGCAGGAAGGAGCACAGCAATGTTCTCAAATGACTATATAATATTGTAGGTATATGTGCCAAGTGACCAAATGGACTCTAGTTCAGGTCATTTTCAAGATGGTGTAAGGCTCTCTAGCTTTTGCCACAACTCTCTTAACAGGGCTACTCTCCTGTGCTTCATGAAGGGAAGGTTGCGTTTCACATCTGTTACAAAGGCAAGACAGGTGCATCTGTTATAATGACTGTTGCTTATGAACAAGCTGGCAAAGGCAAGGATAAATTGTCCTGGTTTTCAGGCAAACTATGGTTTTAGCAAGCCCTAGTTTCTCAAATTCAGATGCAGCGTCAAGTTCTGGGTTGTCGTTAACCAGGACTGGAAGCTTCTACTCTTCTCCTTCCCAGAAGCACAGTGAGTCTGATCTTGTGCCAGTTTATACCTAGAATATAAAGCTATGCTTTGCAGTGATAACAGAATAAGCCTAAGGCTGCCCAAACCAAAATCTACTTACTGGTTTCATTCCAGTTATCATTCCCACATAACCTGCAATACTGGAAGACTTAAACACTGTTTTGTTGTTCCTCTGAAAATCCAGCGACACCATCAATGGTTTCAGTTTCTGCGTTACATCCCAGGAACTATTTTGTACATCCCACCTGTGGGGAGCGAAAAGCAGCACACATTTGTGTATTTAATGTGAACTGCAAGGCACAGCTGCTTTAGAGCAACAATGAACGGGTGTGCTTCCTCATGTTTGAGCTTTTCCAGCTTTATGCATGAAAGGCTAACATTTAGGCTGTGTACTCCGCAATTAAAAATGAAAACAATCTCTTGCAAGAAAAAAGAGAATTAACAGTCATTTTGCATAAAAAATGCTGGATTCTGCTTCTGAAAGAGCATGGCAGTCAGTCATGGAGGGGGTCCTGGTTCATTGGTTGCAAGGCATTTCTTAGTCCTCCATTCCATTTTCACCTCGCCCTTCCTCCAAGGAGTTTAAAACTGCACAAGTGTCGCCCCCTTTATCCACACAGAGCCTCATGGGACCTTGGCAGCGGATGCATTATGGTATGAACTTTGTGGAACTTGGTCCACTTTGTCTGATGCACAGATGCTTCCCTGAAATTGGCAGATATACGTACACAGGTGGGTGTAGAAAAAGATAAAAAGGCATTAGTACAGAAGTTGGAGGGAAACATTAACAAAAAGGGTTGGATCCAGATCTAGTGCATGCAAGTGGACTGGTGGACTAGGATAAAAAGGGTTTCTATCTTCATTCAAATCACAGGCAACTCAGGTGAATTAAACTGCCATTCGGTAGTTTCACACCAGAATCTCCCTTTGTTCAAGTGTGGATTCCTTAATGCCAGTGAAGTGCCCCATGAGGAAAATTAGGATAAGAAAATGATTGAAGGGAAAAATGATGCTATTTCAGTACATACCCAAGAAACAGCCCAAAATCAAGATTTCTGGCATGAAACAGCGTTCCTGATCAAAAGAGGAAGAATGGAATTGAGTTTCTCAAAGGGAAAAAAATGATCATCATCACCAAAGCACACTACAGTGGCTAGTGTTTGGCTTACAGTGGCTTACCATTGGTGTTTTCTGCTATTATCGAGGTGCACACTGTGAAGACTTCATAGAAGATATTGAATGCGACAACATCACCTAAATTGCAGGATGCACCGGGGGTGGGGTAGGGGCAGAATGGAGAACTCTCATCAAAATGAATTGTCAATGGAGCAAAGAGAAAAAGCACTGATGAGAACTATGAGACACTAGGGCAATACAAAGATATCACTTGTCAGTCGCTATGCTCAATTCAGGTCACTCCAGGATGCAGACCTCAAGATGACACACAGTGACCGGCAGCTTCTGAGGCTACCAGAAGGCATCGTTTTCCATCATTCTCCCCACCACATGCACGTGCTTCCAGAAAACATCAGAAGCTCTCTCAGATACTATCTAGCAGCCCGGAAGGAGGATATTTGAGTTGCTCATATTGTTTCTTTTTAAATTAATTCTGTAATGAAGCTGGGCTGTCTTCTCAAATTATGTAATCCTGGAAGTGAATAATGTAGTAGCTTTACATTTTTAATCCAAGGAAGGGATTATAGGATTAAGGGATACACCCTGTCTCAAACATTAGGTTCCCTGCATGGGAAGGGGAGCCACAAGGTCTGTGCCTATCCCTGCACCAGGGAAAGTTACAAGTTTCACATTTGACCTGAGATGCGGTCTTCAAGAACAATTTCTACCATGCGTATTGAGAACTCTTGGGCACTGCAGCTATACTATGTACGTAACGGAACCTCAGCACATTTTGCTAGATTAGGTAAATATTCAGTTGTAGCCCACCATGCCTTAACATGCATATTGTTTAATTTAAAAGCCAGACATTACCTAAAGAATACTCTAGAGTAGAAGCAATGCCTTTGATCTCTTCATCGAAAGGATAGGGAAGGGTATTCCCTAACCAATTCTAGAAAGAAAACATAAAATAATTAAAATCTGAAAATACAGTATCTTGGCCTTCTGAGATTCTCCCATATAATTTCTTTTTAGCATTAATTATTTCACTGAGTGTAAGCAAGGCAACTTACAAGAGACTTATAGCCATTTCACACAATGCACAGAGACCCTAATGTTTTGCCAAAAGGAGGTATAGCCATAGCTGCACATGTAAAACACACATTTCCTGCATTTGCACAATAAATTTAAGTGTATACATAAAAGCATTCAGCATGCTATGTGTGAAGTAGCCTTCTGATGTGTTTGTAGAAGTTCTGAGATTCTGTGAACAAGACGAAAGAGACATTCAAATGCTTTGCACAAATAAGTTGCTTATCAAAAACTATTCCCAAGAAGCCAAATGTGATGCAGTGTGCCAAACTGAATGTTGTATCCTCATTTTTCAATTTAACTAGTCAATTAAAGACCACTCCAAATAATGCAACAGATGGCTACCCAGGAAAGAGCCTTCTCTGCAGTGGCCCCCATCTGTGGAATGCCCTTCCCAGGGAGATCTGCCTGGCACTTTCTTGGTATATTTTCAGATGCCAGCTTAAGATATTTTCCAGTAAGCATTTGAACTTTAACCTTTCGATTATTCATTTTACTGCTATTTAACTTTTTAATATTTAGTACTGTATGACTGATTTTACTGTTTCCTTTCTTATTTTATTATTTTACTGAGGGGTTGTTATTGCTTTTAATGTTTGCAAACCACTCCAGGAACATTTGCCAGTTAGATGGTTGAGAAATCTAAACAACAAACCATCAGAGGCAGCTGGCTGGCGACTGCATGAACAGAATGCTGGACCTGGTAAGCTTTTGGTCTGATCTAGCATGTTATGTTCTTATATTCTTACACTGCCTTGGAAAATGTGTGCCCCCCTCAAACTTTTTTGGCACCATCCAGACCCCCAGGAAAAAAGGGAAAAGGGAGAAGTGTTCTAGGAACCACACGATCTTGAGAAACTGCATTCTAAGCTTTTGCTCTTCCCAAGGTGGGTAAGTTCCTTTTGCTTCAGAAAATATTTCTGTGCCACTGGGATAGATAACACTAAATTAGACAGACCCTGGTCTGTGTCAGTAGCTTTCTAAGTTCCAGACAATGGCCAGCTGACCGTTGATGTGTACTTCATGATATTTCTTCCATTTTCTTCTCTTTCCAGATTTAGAAATGCTGCATTGGCTTTCAAAATGTTGTTGGACACTAAAGCACTGGATTGTTTATTAATTTGTTACATTTCTATCCCACTTTTCCTTTGAGGACTTCAAATTAGTGTACACGATCCTCCCCCTCCTCCTTTTATCCTCACAACAACCCTGTCACCCAGTGATCTTCTTGCCCTGGTGGAGACTAGAAGCCAGGCCTTCCCAGTCCCAGTCCAACGTTCTAACAACAAAGCCACACTGGTGCCTATAACACATTTGCCTCAATTCATGGAAAGCAATGCATGTAACTTGTATGTCCACTTGCCTGGAGTTCTGGTTCATTAGCAGTTAATAGAAGGCAACGCTCGGATGGCAGTTCAGCAAACTAGATGAGACTCACCAATTTAGCTTCCACTGCTGCCAGGACTTTCCCACTATGGATGAATGCTTTCGCTAAGTCTTTCATACTCTGAAGCATGGATATCAGCTAGAATCACAGATTAATACACTTCAGAGGAATGAAATGAAAAAAAAAAGACTTAAGCAGAAAGACAGAACCATTTCATATATGCAGGAAAATGAAGGTTCGTGTAAAATACTAATTTTGACAGGTACAAACCAATGTTTGTGTGTTTTTAACTTTTCTTTTTACACTCTCCACTGTCACCTTAAATGGTGTGACCTAGCCTTGGCGGGTAGCAGTGATACTGTAGTGGTGGTCTGCAATGTGGAAGGCACCCTAATTTTTTGAATGCTTTGTCCCATTGGCTTCTTGGTATACATTCTAGCTAGGCCTCTTTCCCTTTCTTCTCTTCATTTTTTAATTTATATCCTGTCTGTTTTCTTTCAAGGAACTCATGGCAGCTTACATAATTCCCCTCTTCCTCCTCTCAACCTTATGCTCACAATGGTAACCCCATGAGGTAGGTGAAACTGAGAGCCTGAGATTGGCCCAAAGTCACCCAGTGAGCTGAGTGGGGTCTACAAACCCAGGTCTCCTTAGTCCTTGTCTCACGCTCTAAACCACTACACTGCACTGGACCTCCTTCTGAAAGGTCTTCCTCAGATAAGGCCTCTTTCAGAGTCTTGGCCATTCCTACAAACTAGAAGAGGGCCAGATGGAAAGAGAGGAAGGGGCCTGTCTTCTTTATCATTATACAACATAAAATGTATGCCTAAATCCCATAAGCCCCCAGCAAAAAACATGGCAGAAAATTAATCTGCAGCCTAAGGTCACAATCTTAAAGCTTATTTACTTGAAAGCAAGTTTGGTTTGAAATGTAATTAGAGACATATTCTTGGATGTTTTCTCCTAAGCCAGCCTTCCCCAATAAGTTCCTTCCAGGTGTATTGGACTAGAGGGCCCACAATCCCCAGCCAGCATGGCCATCTGGTTAGCACCATAGCAGGAAACCCATTCAAAGCTTTCTAATCATCTCATCCTGTATCTCCATTAACCAAGTAGATGGACGTAGGAGAAACCCAGTTTAATAATTTTTCCCTAGTCAGGAATTTTTCCCTAGTCAGGAATTTGAATTCCCCATCCCCACTTCTTTGTCATGGCAAGGATGAAGCCTTTGTCACTAAGTGTTTCAATTATGCTAGCACAGCCCTTTCTTTAAACATATACCCCTCTGTTTTGCAACTGGAGGAAAAGCTGAAAATCCCCACTAAGTTTCTTACCTCTGCTTTTCTGGAACGGATCACTTGGACCCATCTCTCTCTTGGTGGCAAATCAAGATTGATAATGAAGCTTGGAATTGTTCCTTTGAACCTGAAAAAGGACGAATTCTCATTGAATTCACAAAGGCATTATTACCTATAAACCATCACCTTGTAACTGCTCCATTTAATTTTTCTAATCGATTTCTATTCTTTTTTTAAAACAAGTTTTATTATTTTCTACAAACTAAAAAGAAGAAACTAAAAACATCAATCATCAAAGACATCAGACCTGCTGGGTCAGTCCCCCATTTTTTTTTATAGCAATCCATAGACATATTCGGAATCAACACATAGTCCCGTTTCTCTAGCCAATAATAAAAGGAGTTCCAAGTTTGATAGAAGTATGTATCCTCTTTCTCCTTCAGAGACAAAGTCAGCCTGTCCATTCAGCACAGTCCAGAATCTTTTTTAAAATCAGTTTATCAGTGGGTGGTTCTTCACTCCTCCAATGTTGGGCAAATACAATCCTTGCCGCAGTAATTACATGTAGAATCAAATACGTTGCTTGTTTGCCAACATCATCAGACACAATGCCTAATAAAAAGACTTCAGGTTTAAATATTAAAGATTTTTGTAACATTTCCTCAAGTCACTTTATATATTTTAGCCCAATATTTTTTTGCCTTATCACAAGTCCTCCACATATGATAAAAAGTACCAGGTTTATGTTTGTATTTCCAACATCCATTTGACCTATTTGGAAACATTTTTGCTAGTCTATTTGGAGATAAGTACCATCTATAAAACATTTTATAAAGATTTGCTTTATATGAGGTTGCTGAGGTTACCTTGGTATTTCTTTCCCACAACTTTTGCCATTTCTGTAACTCAATATTATATCCAAAATTTTGTGTCCATGTTATCATAGTTTCCTTAACTTGTTCATCTTCCATGCTCATATTCAAAAGAAAATTATACAGTCTTTTAATCATTTTTCATCTAATTTTAAGATCATTTGGTCAAATGTTGTTAATTCCTTATAAAAAAACTCCCACATTTTATAACCTTTAACATATCTTGATTGCATTTGAACCTTATGCCACCAAGAGGTATCAATACCCTGCTCTTTTAATTCTTGGTTCAGTTTCAATCCTCCATCATTATCCAAAATATCATCATATCTCACAATCATATCAAAATTCAATGCATTTGATATACAAGAGCTTCCATAGGCAAAAGCCATCTTGGCAACTTAGTATACAGCTTTTTCCTTAATTTTTCCCATACCGACATTAATGATTTTCTAGTGGAATGATTTAAGAAACAACTATGTGTCTTATACTTTTCATACCAAATATAAGTGTGCCAACCCATTTGTAAATCATGTCCTTCAAGATAAAGGATTCTCTTAAGGTTATCCATTCTTTTAGCCACATTAAGACAGACGCTTGATAATACAACATCCAGTCAGGAAGGCCAAAGCCCCATTCCCTTTGGCCTCCTGAAGCATTTTTAATTTAATCCTTGGTTTCTTCTTTTGCCATACAAATCTCAAAATTGGGGTGTTTAGATCGTCAATTTTTTTAATCAATTTTTAAGGGAACTGGATTTCTTTCTATTCTTATAGCTCCATCTTCTGGTTTCAACCATCAATATTTCTCTGAAATTAATTAAACCTAGTAATAGTACTATTACTTAAACCTAGTAATAGTATTCCATTGTTTACAGTGTGGGACAAACACCCTATTCTGCACCCTATTTAGAGACTCTTTTTACTATTTTCTGAAGATTATTAAGAGTGCATGTTTAGGCAGAAGCCAGTCTTACAAGCCCCTGTAACCTCCAATTGTTCATGCTTGCTGGGGGATGCTAAGAGCAGAAAAACTTATTTCTGGCTAAACATGCATATGTTTCATGCTAAGGCATTCTATTTTTAGAGGCTAAATACATCTTTCCTAAACCTTTCCAAGGGTCCTCTTTATAATCTGTTATCCTCATTGTTTCTGATTTCCAAGATTGTAATATAGTTTGTTTAAACAATTAACTTAGACACACTAGTACAGCTGAAGTTTAACCAGTGATAAATACTGCCAATTCCCATAAGATTATAGGTTTCTGACAATGAAATGGTAGATGACATTCACCTTGTCTGCAGCAGTGTCATGATCCTGACTCAACATAAATCAGTTCATATTTAACTAGATTTAAAATCCTGCTTTTGCACACCTTTCATTATCAGTTCCTGACTTGTCATTTATTAAGTTACTTACGTTGGTCCCGATGGAGGATATGCTTTTGTTCTGCATTCTTCAGAAAACTGCAAAATAAAACAAAGTCCTTTATTGGACAAATATGTTATGTTGCATGAAAAATGTCTCCAGAGTACTTAATATCTTTTCAGCTTGGTAGACAATAAATTAAGAACACTAAGACCAAGTTTGTAATCTTATGAGCACATCTATCCGGGACTAAGTTCTATGGAACTCAGTGAACCTTATTTAGGACTGGATTGCAAGACTGCAGCATGCCCGGTTTCTCAGTTTACAGGGCCCCTTAATATCCTGCTTTAAAATATATGACACACCACTATGATGGATGGGACATCAGAATTACAATTAAATGGGTAGCTCTGTCAGTGTAGACTTGGAGAATTCTAGTTAATCTGGGCTTCTCCAAACTGGTATTCGCCAGATGTTTTAGACTTCAGTGCCTATTGGTTCAAGACAACATGGCTCATCATCTGGAATTCTAGGAGCTGAAGTCCCAAACTCTTAGAAAGCACTGAGTTTGGGAGCATGGGTATATTTTTAAAAAATACAGATTCATAAACCATGGTTTCATCCTGCCTTGTTTTGAAGTAACCACAGTTTAAACTACCCAAAATTCCAAGTTTGGATATATCTGAGAACTCTGATTAATTTAAAGGCAGAAGCAGATGCTGTCAATCTCTTCCTCTGGCAGTGTCCGAGAGGCAAGAACATAAATTAGAATCTCACTGCTGCTTATTCAGTTAAAGCTAAAACTACATCTTGCATCCAAAGTTACAGGCCACTCTATGACTGGCAACCAGCAAGATAACTAATGTTCTACCCACACAGCCTTAATTAAGCACTGTCAGTGGTACAACTTTCAATGCATTGCTAAAGCACCAATTTAAACATTACATTTATTCAAAGGTAACTCAACAGAAATGTTTATTAGATGGAAATCAAGAAAGACATGGCCTTTTATGCCCACTTCTACTAAGTATATTTAAACATTTTTTGTATTATGCAAGTTAAGAACTGCAAATTTAGTTCACAGCTTTCCACTAATCGAAACAGTTTGTGAGCATGGATTTCCATGATTAAACTGACATATGAGAGAAAATAATAATGAAAATAATATGATAATATTAATAGAACAGTTCCTCAACAGATATTAGCCCTCCTGCCTGTTTCCAGAAACTGTGTATACAGAAAACTCCTACAACCTAACAAAACAAATGAACAGAAATATTAAAGAATAAAAATATATAACAAGCAAGGCACCTTGCTCTGTCTGCAGTGAGATATCATTCTGCAAAATCTTAAAATAGAGACCAACACATGCAAATTGGGATTGCTTTGTACTGAAGCATAAACCCAAACTCCCTTTATGGGACTATGAATGAGTGACATCTATAATTGAGACAGTGTTCAAGAAAGTATTGTTGATGGTCTTGTTCTTCTCTGCTTTGGTCTCAAAATGACTCTTAAGCTGCCTGGTGCAAGGTACACTGGAGTCATCAACCAGCCCACCTTGTGCCTTTATCTCTAAGAGTACAATCTGAAGCCTTGTGCTTCTGACAGGTGGAGCCAAGCAGGGCAGGAGGTGGATAGAGATGCTTTTGCCTTCTCCTTCAATCAAAAATCTTAGCTCACCTGCAGGTAGAGGGTGGGATGAGCAGCAGGGAGGACTTAGGAACCTGCAGCCCCAGGCATCTCTTTCTCCCTTTCCCAGCCAGTGGAATGCCCCCACTTGGACCTCTGTGACATCAGCGGAAATCCCAGCTGCCACAACACAGAAGGGGATCTGATGTCAGATTCCTCCTCCCAAATTCAGACTGGTGAATATGGCCTCAGGAGGGAGAACCCAAAACTACTGTTTGTTCCTGGGACAATCTCACAAGGATTATAGGAGTCTTCTATAAATTAGAAAGGTCTTCTGCCACCTGCTCCTTTATAGTCTTTTTATTCTTCTAGACTTTTTAGTCTTAACACTTCTGTTGGCTTTTACTACTACTTTGGTTTTTACTTTTGTTTCAGCCTAACAGTCTAGAAAAGTAAGATTATATTATGATTAATTTTTAATTAAGATTATTTTATATTATGTCTTGTGTTTTTATATTTTATGGCATTTACAGTTTGCTTTGCAACTCACGCAGAAAGCATAGGCTATTGGGCAGTATAGCAAAGTGCAGATAGACAGGCTGGCTTGGAGATAGCAACCATTTTGCAAAAAGTCAGTTCCACTGTAAGGCATGCTGGCTTCACTGACAGGAGACTTCTCACTTTCATGAAGAAATAGCCCTGCCTCACCAGGGCTAACTTGACAGACTGGCTTCACAACTGTCTCATATAGGAGACAAGCAGCTTACTTTTAATGTGAAGCTTAAGCTCTCAAGTATTCCAGAATGCAGCAAGACAATTTAGAACTTCTCATTTATTTTTAATTTCTGCCTTATTAACACTCAGATTCAATCTCTTGTCTATGATCACACAGCTCTAGGTAAGTGTAGGAGTTTTCATTCAGGCCACAATTAAACTAGACATTTAACTTAAGCCAAATCTTTATAAGAGAGAGAATGCATTTTTGCTTATTTTATTTGTCTGTCTCTTGGCATTCCTTGGGTCTAAGAGAGTATTGAACTTTTGCTTTGCTTAGATACACAATACTGTCTGATGCTAAACAGAGACTTAGTTCAAATAACATGCTATCCCATACTCAAGCGAGTTGAGTGAACCCAGTTGTGCTAATAAGCCATAGCTTTTAACAACAAGCAACTCATGAAGAGAGCCCATGGTTTCTTGTTGGGTTATGAACTGCGGGTTGTTCACCATGGTTTGTTATCTTAACTGGGTTCAGACAACATGATAACCCAGATTTCAACTACAACCCACAGTTCAGTAACAAACCATGCTCAGTCCTGCTGTCTGAAGAAGAGGATGCCAGGGACAGAAAGACACTTCTGTGTAGAGACACAACTGCACAGAATACTACATCAGACAACGCCTCCCAGAACCCTTATCTGCTTTCAGGTAAACAACAAGATGGAATTCTGATGTTAAGACCTAGAGGGAAATCTAGTTATCCTAGCTTTCTTTCCACAAACTCTTAAAATACAATGACAGCATTAAAGTAGAGAGCATTGCCCAAAAGACCCTGAAGCTAGGCACATATAATGAGAACTACAGGATCTCAAAAGCTTTGCTCTACCAGCCAATCTGGAGCATGGAGCCAAAGCTCACAAAGACACATGGTTGCTTTAGGTATGGAAGCTGCTGCCCTGAGCAATACTCTATAATAAAACTGGCACCGTCGCTACTGGTTTTTCGGCGCCAGGTAAAGACCTTTTTATTTAAACATCATTTTAATTGTTAAAACATATGATCTGGCCAGGGCAACTTCTTCTTCCTTCTCTTTCTCCTCCTATATTTTTATTTACTTAATTTATACTGATAATTTTAATCTTATATTTGTAAATCAATGTATTTTTTGTATTTTTGTATTTAATGGTAATTTATTATGTGCTATTGTATTTCAATGTATTTTATCGTGTTGTAAGCCGCCCCGAGGTTTCGGCAAGGGGCGGCATAGAAATGTTATAATAATAATAATAATAATAATAATAATAATAATAATAATAATAATAGGATTTATATCTCCTCAGGGTGCAATTGAGGACCCATGGTGCTCCAATGCAGAGCAAGGAACGGTAACAGTCATCTTCACTGAGAAGAACCTCAGAGGCTGCATTTCATCTAGAGGGCTGCTTTTGGCAGTCTGGATGAAGCGCTGCAGAGTGGGTGGGAGAGTGGCTAAGACGACATTTGGAAGCAGTGCAAGCCACTGGCTCAATCTTTCCCCCCACCCCCAGCACGCCCTTTTCTTCCTCTCCAAGGTGACTTTCTTACCCTGGAGAGGCAGCTGGTGTGGTTCCCTCCATGCCGAATGAAAGGGCTCCATGTTTGGAGACCCAGTCCAAGGTCACAGGACCTCAGACCTATGACTCCAAATAATGTTATGTCTCCCACAACAACATTGGGTGGTCAAAGGATCATGCCTTCAGTGAGTCAGTTCCCTTCCCCGCTGAATGAGTCACAGTCATAATGTAGTATAGTGAACTTCCCTGTCCACAGTCTAAATCAACAGCATTTGGTTGCTGAAATGGGGAAACTATTCTGGGATGGCTGTCATGGTGGTGCGGAAATCACCAGCAGTTCACCTTGTATAATCCACAGGTAACCATTGTTGTTATGTGTTGTCCATTCCTTTCCGAATTATAGCTATCCTATGAATGAAAGCCCTCCAAAATGTGCCATTCATGACAGTCCTGCTCAGCTCTTGTAAACTCAAAGTTGTGGCCTCCTTTATGCCATCATTCCATCTATTTTGTCTTCCTTTTCTTCTTCTGCCTTCAACCTGCCCTAGCATGATCTCTTGTCCAGTGAGAGTCTTGTCTTCTCACGATGTGTCCAAAGTATGAGAGCATCAGTTTTATCATTTTTGCTTCTAGGGAAAGCTCCAGTTTGATTGATTTAGGATCCACTCATTCATCTTTCCATTGGTCCAGGATCTTTGCAAAGCTCTCCTCCAGCACCATGTTTGTAACCATTTTCTACCAGTCCAGCCGTACACTATGCAGCAGTTGTTTAGCACTTGAATTTTCACTATGGAGTCACAAGACATGGCGGGACCTCAAGGTGGAAGCTGGACACTCGGAAGAGTGGTAGTGAAAGGACCCATGAGACACTGAGAAGCCATACTGCTTACCTCTTGGGGAAAGCAATCTAGCTGATCTGTTGACCAGAGAAAACAGCTGCAGGTAACATGCTTATTCACACCTGCCACCCTGATAGAAAGAACTCTGTTCCAGTCATCCTTGAAATACACAGCTCTGTTAGGAAGCAGAGGAACCAGAGCTGCAGGATTTGGAGAGTGCTTAAAGACAAGGAGGCCCTTCCTGCCACATCAAATGATGCCGCTATGATTATAGCCCCCTTCAAGCATGCATTTCAAGAAGGGATTCGTGCACAGGATGAGGTTTCTCCACTACCCATGTGCTTATATAGTGTTTTGAAGCATATTTGCTTTGTGCACTACAGAGACTACTTGTGTTACAAGATATGTAAACTTCAAGCAAAGTTTGCAGATTAAGCAAACCTCAAGAAGTGGTACTTGCATGCCCTTACTTTCTCTTCCCATGCACTTCCTTTCGGATTACATTCATTAGCTTGCAAGCCTGAGGACAAGTACTGTCACACCTTTAACAACTGTTATATTAAATATTCCCATTATTTCCCTCAATTAATAAAGCATCACTGTTCTGTCTCAGGAATAAAGAGGGCTCTCTGGGCAAAGTCACACATCGTGCTAACCAACTTGGCAGTATGTCTCAGTGGGCTTGTTCGGTATGAAACAGTGAATGCTGAGCCAGACCCCTACCTTCCCCCTTCCTCAGTCCTTCCAGAGGTAGCCCAGGGGAGACTATGGGAACACTGATTTATGTCCTCCCTCCCTCCCACAATTGTAAGCTGTTTCAGGTTCACCTTGGTTTTTTGCTCTTTAAACTGTTTTCCATTCCAGATTGCAAAATCCCCATTTGATAACTACAAGCAGTTCCTTCGAAGCAGCCCCAGCCACACCTTGGAATGGCTGCCAATGGTTGCCAAACTTTTGTTTTACTTGCATAAAAAGTGCTTAAAAATAGGTACAGTTGCATGACTACAAACCCTGACACTTGTCCAAATGTGGAGATCTGAAGGGTCACCTAGCAGGGGTTGGAGGTGCCTAGTGCTGAGGTGCACTATATATATACACACAGTAGAGCTGACAAATAGATTTAAGGAATTAGATCTGATAGACAGAGTGCCTGAAGAACTATGGACAGAGGTTTGCAACATTGTACAAGAGGTAGCAACTAAACACATCCCAAAGAAAAAGAAATGCAAGAAAGCAAAATGAGGAAGCTTTACAAATAGCTGAGGAAAGAAGGGAAGCAAAAGGCAAGGGAGAAAAGGAAAGATACACTCAATTGAATGCAGAATTCCAGAGAATAGCTAGAAAAGAGAAGAATACCTCTTAAATGAACAGTGCGAAGAAATAGAAGAAAACAATAGAATAGGGAGCACCAGAGATCTCTTCAAGAAAATTGGAGATATGAAGGGAACGTTTCATGCAAAGATGGGCATGATAAAGGACCAAAATGGCAGGGACCTAACAGAGGCAAAAGAGATTAAGAAGAGGCGGCAAGATTACACAGAGGAACTATACAAGAAAGAGCTTAACACGCCTGATAACCACGATGGGGTGGTCACTGACCTTGAGCCAGACATCCTGGAATGTGAAGTCAAATGGGCCTTAGGAAGTCTGAGCAACAACAAAGCTAGTGGAGGCAACAGTATTCCAGCTGAGCTATTCAAAATCTTAATAGACGATGCAGTAAAAGTGCTACACTCAATATGCCAACAAATTTGGAAAACTCAACAGTGGCCACAGGATTGGAAAAGGTCAGTTTACATTCCCATCCCAAAGAAGGGAAATGCCAAAGAATGTTCAAACTACCGCACCATTGCACTCATTTCACATGCTAGCAAAGTGATGCTCAAAATCCTACAAGCTAGGCTCCAGCAGTATGTGGACCGAGAACTATTAGAAGTACAGGCAGGATTTCGAAGAGGGAGAGGAACTAGAGATCAAATTGCCAACATACGCTGGATCTTGGAGAAAGCTAGGGAGTTCCAGAAAAATGTCTACTTCTGCTTCATTGACTATGCTAAAGCCTTTGATTGTGTGGATCACAACCAATTGTGGCAAGTTCTTAAAGAGATGGAAGTACCAGACCATCTTATTTGTCTCTTGAGAAACCTATATGCGAGTCAAGAAGCAACAGTGAGAACTGGGCACAGAACCACTGATTGGTTCAAAATTGAGAAAGGAGTTTGGCAAGGCTGTATACTGTCGCCCTGCCCATTTAACTTATATGCAGAGCACATCATGAGAAAGGCAGGCCTAGATGAATCACCAGTTGGAATTAAGATTGCTGGAAGAACTATCAACAACCTCAGATATGCAGATGATACCACTCTCATGGCAGACAGTGAAGGGGGACTAAAGAGCCTCTTGATGCGGGCGAAGGAAGAGAGTGCAAAAGTTGGCTTGAAACTCAACATTAAGAAAACTAAGATCATGACATCCGGTCCTCTCACTTCGTGGCAAATAGACAGGGAAGAAATTGAGGTAGTGACAGATTTTATTTTCCTGGGCTCCAAGATCACCGCAGATGGGACTGCAGCCAAGAAATTAAAAGACGCTTGCTCCTGGGGAGGAAAGCTATGGCAAATCTAGATAGCATACTAAAAAGCAGAGACATCACCCTGCCAACAAAAGTGCGTATAGTCAAGGCTATGGTTTTCCCAGTTGCAATGTATGGCTGAGAAAGTTGGACCATAAGGAAGGCTGAGGGCTGAAGAATTGAGGCCTTTGAATTGTGGTGCTGGTGGAGACTCCTGCGAGTCCCTTGGACCACAAGGCAATCAAACTGGTCAGTCCTAGAGGAGATCAACCCTGACTACTCTTTAGAAGGCCAGATCCTGAAGATGAAACTCAAATACTTTGGCCACCTAATGAGAAGGAAGGACTCCCTGGAGAAGAGCCTAATGCTGGGAACAATAGATGGCAAAAGAAGAAGGGGACAGCAGAGAATGAGGTGTTTAGATGGAGTCACTGAAGCAGTTGGTGTGAGTTTGAGTGGACTCCAGGGGATGGTGGAGGACAGGAAAGCCTGGAGGAATGTTGTCCATGGGTTGGACATGACTTTGCGACTAACAACAACAAGTGCCTGCCGAGGTGCAGCAGGTCCAATCCTGAACACTGCTAAGCAGAGCCTCTGAATGGATTTGCTTCCCCTTTGGGTATACTTCACAGTGAATAACAAAAGAGCTTGCACGGAAAGGAATGTAAATCCCAGGACACTCCCATTTGCTGTACAAAGCTCTCTTGCCTCTTTGATTTCTTTTGGTAGCTCCCCTTCTGACAGCTGCCAAGGATAACTAAAGGTGGTACTGCAGAGAAATCACAGAGCATCTTCTGGAAAATGCCTCTTGGCAACAGGCACTTTCCCAAGACATTGCTCCAGCTGAGACTTCACATTCCCATAGTTGCACAACTGCACTCAGTATAATTTATGATAAGGGTTTCACAGCCATCAACGGCCCCTCCCGGGTGCCATGGGAACACTTTGAAGGGACTGTCCATAGGGATCATGAAAGCTGACTTGACAGCAGCATTTGAAGAAAAAGGTTTGCAGACAACGGGGGTGGGTGGGGAGGGGGAATACGACAGTGAGGCTGCAACTGCACTGGGGAGAGGAGAAAGCAAGTGACAGCTACCCCCAAGTGCTGCCTGGGTACACTTGGCAAAAGCAGCAAAGGGTTTCTGCTGTACTTCAGAAGTGAGCCAGAAACTGATCCCAGGTTCAGATGTTGCTACATCGTATCATGCCCTACAGCAACCACTAGAACAACCTATGAGTTGTCAAGATGGCTGCTTGCTCTCAAATAAGCCATCCTGGCTGAATCAGGCTGGGTTTGCATGACATCACTACCGCACACACACAGAAGAATCCACTAAGGCATAAGAGACATACTTTATTCATTTCTGTCCGTGCCATGGCCAGTCAGCTAGCCATGTGTACCCCAGGAGTAGGAGAAGAGTAAAACAGCAGACTCCACCCATGTTCTACAGCAACTGGTACACAAAGGCAGACCACCCCTCATCCTGGAAGTAGCATACAGTCATCAGGACTAGTAGCCATTTATAGCCTTCTTCTTCATAAATTAGTCCAACCCCTTTTTAAAGGCAGCCAAACTGGTGGCAATTAGTACACCTTGTGCCTCCCCTTACTCACTTTTTCCTGAATTTTGTCACATGGAACACAACAATAGTTCTCTGTATCCATTCATGTTAGCTAGTACTGTAGAGTTTCCATGTTTGATGTAATTATTCAACATGAACGCCCCCCCCCCCCAAAATATCTACTTGTGCAATACTTTTAAAAGAAGGACAACTAATTTTGCTGCTATTTAATGAAATCAGGCCTAGAAGCTTTCATGCACATTAATCCATTTAATTGTTTTGGAACCACTGAGTCCCCCCCCCCCCGCCCACACACAAAGTCTTTCCTTACATTTTTGGCTCTTCAAAGCATCAAGTTAATTTGCAAGCAGCTATAAAAACAGGAAGACACAATCACCTGATGAGCAGCAGGCAATGCAATATTGAAACTGTGTCAAAAGACACCAGCTGCAAGAAAATAAGGGTGAGATGCCATCGAGATGTGGTTACTGAGCACAGGCACTACTGCATATGTTGGGAGGGTAAAGAATGCCACAGAAGACATTGCAGCAGCTTAAAAGACTTATTATTATTATTATTATTATTATTATTATTATTGTTATTATTATTATTAGAACATTTCTATGCCGCCCCTTGCCGAAGCCTCTTAGGGTCATATCTTAGGGTCACTAGGGCTCCTTCCTTTCAGCCACTTACTTTTGCACAGATGTTACATTAAAGACTTGGCCTGCTGGCATGCACACTTAGAACAAAGTTCCTTGGGTGGTGCATGACTCAATTATATCCATTGGATATGAATGCATCTCAGCACACCACCCCATGGTTCCCAGTTCATGACAACTGGGAACCTGCAGTTACTGTCTTTGGAACATGCCTGAACACAAAGCCAAAGCCTGCAAAATAGCTAGCATCAGACTTTAATAGTTAATTGGAGAATGACTAATTAATTGAAGATTTGCTAGCTTGTCTGCTCCTACAAAGGGAAAAATCAAAGAGACTGCGTGCATGGCCACAAGGTTCATTCATATTTCTGCCTATTAAAGACATAATTGTCTGAACAACTTGGACCTCTGTGGATCATTAAACCAATGGAAGTTTAATTCCCTTGCTCTCTAACCATGGATGAGCTTGAACTTGATAGCTCAATAGACATGGGATTGGCAGGGTTTGGACCAATGTCCCCGGGGAAAGAGGAGATAGTTCTTTCTGAGAAAAAGCAAGAGGCTTGCTTTATCTTGAGATCAGCCAGTTTTGTAATAAAGCAGGAGGACAGTTTAAAATGTGGCACACTAAAAAAATCCAAACAAAAAACAGAAAAGGCAAGCAAAATAGAAGGGAAAGGGGGGCTCCTTTGACATTGGAAATGGAAGTATAACCAGGCAGTTTATTAGAACACTTTGCTCTAAGTTGCTTATTGAGCAAATCCGAACCCCTGTGTTGTCACCGTTGCTCTGTCTGGATGAAAAGCTAATTTAGATAGGATTATCAACACAAACTGCAGCACTCACTACTTTGCAAACTAATTGGTTTCCTAGGTCACAGGACCTCACAAAAGCAAAGCTAGGCTCCTCAGGACTTGAACTGAATGTCTTAATCAAATATGTTCCTTAAACAAGGTAAGAAAAAAAGGATCCTTTGTTCCAGCCTTCTCCAACCTGGTGTCCTCCAGATATTTGGATAAGATAGCATCTCTGACTATAGATCATACTGTGATCTTTAGTCTAATACATCTGGAGGACACAAGTTTTGGGAAGGCTGGAATATCCAGGGAGAATAAGAGCGGAATAAAACAAGGAAACCTAAGATGTTAAAGTACATGTATTTGGTTTAATTCAGATTTGGGTACATACAACTGGGTTGGTAGGAGCAGACAACCCACCCCTTCCTCCTCACTCCTGGAAGACCTTACACAGGAGGTTTGGGGGAATCTGCTGAATAAAGCAGGTTGCACTTATAAATTCTTAAATGCTGGTGAAGATTATACTCCAAACAACTCTTCAATGTTTTGTGAGATATTGTGTCTAAAATTAGGTTCTTAAATCCATTTAATCACAACTAAACCATTTAGTCATGAGCACTTGTTACCTGGGTAACTCTGCATACTGAGAACAAAGAGAGATTAAAGCACCAGAGCAGCTTAACATCACCTGCCAGTGCTTATAAAAACCAGACCAAGGATATTTATACAAGAGTCCAAGAATGCTTTCAAAGCACTGGTATGGCACTTCAGAATATTGTTAAGACAGAAGAATAAATGGATGGGAGGCATTTTAAAAATCAAACACAGATTTTCATCCCTCTAGACCAAGGATGGGTCTCCTTCCAGCATACAACTCCCATTATCCTTCATCTCTGGGTAGAGCTTATGGGAGTTAACAGCCAAAACATCTGTTAGACTACCAGTCAGCAAACCCTGCTTTAGATTCAGTTGACGTGTACAGACATTTCTGAATTTTAAGAAAACTATTGGATAGTCCTCACTGCACAGCTTTCAAAGCCCTTGAGGTATTCAGATTTTCCTCCTCTACCAGGTGTAGCCCAAGTATATGATTAAGGGCTAATGTACATAACTGATTTTGGATGGTATTTGCAAGTCAATTATATGCTTTCTTCCAGTGAACTTCATTGAAGACTGCTTTGGAGTGTGGCCTGATTCCACTTTTCTACAACACTCCAGTGGAATTAAAAAATAATAATAATGAAATGATCCAGTAAAATCTGCTGCTCCTCCAGCTAGCCATCTGCTAGACCATAGGACAGACCATGGTCTGAACAGGGTCAAGACAGTTCCCCATCTAATGCTATCCACAGGTAGCACAAATGTAATGCAACTGGAAAACGATTAAATTTCTTTTGAGGGATAGTAGGCAAGTACCAGCCCATCTACCTGACTCTCCATCTAAAGCTTGAGCAGAACTCCTCATCCCAGGCATCTGCCTGACCACTTGGGGCATTATATTCTAAGTTCAATTTATGCCACAGCATATCATCACTGCCCACCATGACCACTGAACCTTCATGAATGTACATACAGTACAATGGCATAAGCATCTGCAGAATGCAGCAGCCTTACCACAAGTGATGAATTCCTGGACAACGGGTGTGGGGGAAGGGCTCAAGTTGTTTTATCGAGCCCCTTTGACCTAACAACCCTTCCCCTTCAATAGAAACACACTCTGCACCAGCTCAGGAATACGCCTTTAAAAATATACCTGTGTGGGTTACAAGGCTTAGTCTCATTTATCATATTAACCCAAAGAGCTCTCGTTTGCCTTTTAAAAAGTATCTGTGTGGGTTGCAGGACTTAATCCTTCTTTATTATACATGCCGCCCTACAGCCCAAAGGACTCTCTGGGTGGCTTACAATAAAAGTTTGAGCAAACAATAAGACAATAACATAAAGCAATAAAATCAACAGTAAAAGAAAATACTTGCACTGAAAATAGCTGGCTAGGCTTGGCCTTTCTCTACACAGGGTCAATCTTACCCTTTCTTATTATTATATTAACATTTTGAAGATTCTCATTACCGAGACTCGACGCGGCTTATAGCATTAAAATTGTATACAACTAAAATATTAATAGAAATAAATAACGATGTGTACCAGCCCTGGCGCTTCTCTGCGTAGAAACTAAACTCTGTCGGGGGTGGGGGGGCATGGGTAACGGACAATTCCCCAACTTGGTGCCCTCCAGATTTTGCTGGACTACACTCCCAGCACCCCAGCGGCAGAGGTGGCTGCCGTTACGGAAGTAGGACTCGCCCTTCTACGCTTCGGCTCCGCGGAACTCACCGGGTCCTTGGCCAGCACGACCACCAGCAGCGTGGCCGCGGCAGCAAGCACGGGCACACGCATCGTTCCTGCCTCCGCCGCTCCGATCTCCCCCGGTCGTCAAAACTTCGCTTCAAGGCTCTGAAAGCAGGAAGCCGCTGCTGATATCATATGACTCCGCTCCCGCCACGTGACACGCCTCTGGGAATCTACCAGTAACAGTTGAGGGGGCAGCGAAAGTTTGTGAAGTGCTCCTGTAAGGGAGGTACCATTCGGAACGGGACGAGGGGTGGAGGAGGAAGGCAGTGGTTCTCTCCTCTTCTTTTCTGCGGCCCTCATTTTGGAGCAGCCCCGTTTTCTCAGCCTTCCTGGGAAGTTGAGGAAGAAAATTGAGATGAAAAGGACCCCTTGGAGAACATGTTTTTATTGTATGCCCTTCTATTCCGCTGTTCCGTGTCCAGCCGACCTATAAGGAATCTTAAAACCTGTTGACCTGAGCGTAAGCATTGAATTCAGTGGGGCTTACTTCTGGGTAGACAATTATTCCACTTAGGAAACTAGGCCAGTATCAGTAACACCTATTTTAACAAACAAACAGATGCATTCAAATTGTACAAATTACAGCCAAGTATAGGGAAGGTAATTTTATTCTTAAGGTTGCCTTCCAGGCTCTAGCAAGAAGTATGAGTAACCTAGAGAGATTATGCCAATTTTCAAAGTATGTAACAAAAGAAGAGACAGATTGGTTGCTGAACTGTTAAGCAGAACAAGAATATAGAGAAAGCAGAAAAAGAGTAATTTTAAAATCATGGGTATCTTCTTCCTTGTCTAGATGCCACAATTACTATATGGAAATGGTCCTTATGTGGCAGTTCCCCTACTATTTTGTCTGACTTTTACAAGTTACTTTTGTCTGGCTAGTTCCAAAACATCTTCCATACCCTGAATTAAACTGGATAATGTCATTGGAAAAGTCCAGCCATCAGCAGGTGCCTTTGTAAAATAATGTTGCACGTGAGTGACAGCCAGAAATTAAACTGTGGCATCTGGATTAATGATGAGGGTAAGAGACAGAGAATTGGCTGGCAGTACATGAATTGGGTTATTTTGAAAAGATGTGGTTAAGAAATGTGGCTATGTGACCTGCCTCACAATGGAAGGCTGGCAGTGGTAAATTGGAGACACTAATTATTGGCCTTTTGCCTGCAATTTCTTTTGGTTGTGTGGGATCATTCTAGTGAACCCTTCTGGGCTCAGTGCCATAATGATGCATAGTTTGATCCCATAGCTTATTGACCTCAACACTGAATTGTCAAACTCAATTATTGAGTTGACAAACCTGATTGCCCATCCTTTCATTTTGCTTTAATTACTGATGTTTTGCTAATTGGGCCCAGCTTTTGATCTGTTGTTTTTCATTAGATCTCTGCTTAGAGACCAGAGTAAGTGCATTTATTCCTTGTTTTGTTCCTTGTACTTCATTAGAGTTGTCTCAAAATTAAAACGCTGCATTCAGGGATTTACCTTAATTCATAGGCTACAATGACCCACACCGGGGCAAAGAGGCAGAATCAAACCTAATCTCTCTTGCTTGCTCTCCACACTTTGTCTCCCTTACTAGAAAGCAAAGCAAAGTGGCTGGCAGCAACAGTGTGCCAATCCAGGCAGCTTCCCATGACTTAACATGCAAGGGTGTTTCTTAATGAGGCTGTCATATTGTCTGAACCTGGTCATAGTATTTCAGCATGGTATATTTGCTTTTGAGTAATCACAAACAAAAACAGTCTGTTCTATGGTTTCTCAGTACCACAGTCACTTGTTGCATCGACACAATAATCGACTTTGGGGCAGGAGCAGGTGATCAGCTGGTCAGTGCTGGGAGTAGCACTGGCCATTTAATTCTCTGCTGCTTCCACATGAGCAGAGAGGTGAAAATCTGGCTGGCTGTGGGCTGCTGCAGATTCTTTCTTTTCTGCCCTGTTGAAACTCCTTGCACACACGAGCCATCTACCGGCAGGGGCGAGACCATGCTGCCGAAAGCAGCATTGCCACATAGTTGATCCTGCTTCTGCCATGTCTGCAAGTGCCAGAGCAAAGCTTCTCATGGTGGCACCAGCAGTGTCCCCGCTCTTGCCCTTCTTGTGTGAGAAGCAGGTTGAGAAGCAGCTGGCTAGAGGGTGGTGCCCAGTTGGGACTATGTGCTGCAGCTGATTCCCTCACTGGGACCATCAAACACCTCAATTACGTCTCCCTTTACTCTCCTTCTTTCTAAGCTGAACAGACTCAGTTGTTAAAGCCACTCCTCATAGGGGATCTGCTTCAACCCCCTGATCATTTTTGTTACCCTTCTCTGCACTTTTCCCAACTCAGTAATGTCCTTTTTTAGGTATGGTGACCAGAATTGAACACAATATTGCAAGTGGGGTCGCATCAAAGATTTGTATAAGGAAAGTAGGGTTTTGGCAGTTCTATTTTCTATTCAGTTCCCAATTATGCCTTGCATGGAGTTTTTTCCTTTGCTTCTTCACTGCAGCTGTGAACTGGGCCAACATTTTCACTTGGCCTGGCCTGGCATTTATATATAAAATTCATACCTTTCCTTTCAGCCAAAACTGGCCCTTCTGGCAACTACAGTAATAAAAATGGTACAGGAAAATCATATGCATAGCTTATGTAAAAATGGATAATATGCACATACTGTGAATGCATGGACAGTTTGTCTGCCCCTGCTCAATTTCCCCAAGAGAGCAAGGGCAGGCTTTGTTCAAACAATGAATCGCTTTGACTTCTTGATGGCTTGCAGGAAGGCATGGAATACCAGCAGGGCTTGAGATAAAGCAAGGATTGCATGAAGGGGCTGGTTGTATCCATTGACACAAATGCATGTGACTTCTGCTTCATGGCTACTGTTATTTGTGTGGAGACAGCAAGTCAAAAAAGTGCTTGTGTAGGTGGCTGTCGTTGTGTGTGCAGCGCCCCATGTGGAGTGTTGCATCACACAACTGACAGTTTTATGGGATCCTTCTACCACAAGGGCTGCACAGCCCCCTCCAGACTATCTCACAGGGTGCGATAACAACATAAACTAGATAGGTCTATTACAGTTCTTCAAAGTGATTTTCCAACTTTGTAAGCCATTCAAAGTAGCATAGCAACCATTCCCAGTCATATATGCAGTTTCGATCAACTTAAGACAGACGGGGGCTTTTCTAAATATTTCATTTGCATCGGATTTATATTTGCATAAAGTCACATGAGACTCAGCCAAGACACTGCAGGGAATGTGATGAGAATTCCATTATTTATTACATGTCTCATCAATTTGCCCTATGCTGATTTTAAGCCTTGATCATCTTAAAAATCTAAAGGTGTAATTACAAGATATTAGCATACTGTTGCTAAATTATCCCCATCAAGCAGTACTCTGATGAGGGAACTGGTGCAAAGGTGAGAAGTGGACATTGCCTACAGTGATGATTGGGTGAAGAGCAATCACTATGAATGGGAAGTAACCAACTTCTTTACAGAGATAAAAGCAGACTTGCACGATACTTTAGAATAAGCAGGGGCCGGATGGTACAGGTTTAAAATCTGCAAGTACAGTCCTCTCCGTGCTTACGCAAGACTTAGGTCCTGCAGAATTCCATGGGACTTACTCTGAGGTGGGTGCAAATAAGCTGTCTGCCTGAAAGTCTGAGTCTCACTGGAAACCTTGCTTGCAAACTTTGAACACGTAATGCAAAGGCTAGTGAGGATTTCCTTGACCAGGCTTACAGAGAGATTTAAAAATCCATTGGCCCCTAGACTCTAAATTAGTCATCTGTGGCATAATACAGCCTTGAATTAAAAAGAGAGAATTAGCTGTTTTCCAGTGCAATCTAAAGAGGAACTCAGAGGATTATGGGCATTCTGAAGAAGCATGGATGGGAAATTTGCCTGCTCTCCTGCCCTGCAAAGCAGCAAGACAGCTGAGTTTAGCTGTCTCACTGCTATGTTCTGCAGCAAGTGGGAAGGAGTCTGAGCTGCTGCCAGGATGTGGTATATCTTGGCAGCCCCAACTTCCTCCCCTGCCTGTCCCCAACCCCCTAAATGCTCCCTAAATCTCTGAGAATGGTTCTTTTGCTCCAGTTGCAGGGTGGGAGGGGGTGGGGGGCACTGCAAGTGGGAAGTCCCAACTCAGCTGTCAAGAGCTAGGACCCTGAAAAATCATATGGCCGACTAGGAGCTGTCTAGGGACCACAGGATTGTGCTGGTATTTGCCAGATAATCAGGAAGGGATGCTTACTGGCACCTGTGCCAGGGATGTGGCTGCTGATAAGCCTCTTCACCACCACTGTATTTCTTTTGTCTTGCTGAAACAAGTGCCCAGCTCTGCTGCATATGCTGCCTTCCCTGGTGGAGATCTTGTGGGCCTTATACAGAATGCATTCTATTTCTTCTAGCCTACATTCGTGATCCTGCTTGGTTTCAACCTGCTGGATTAGGTTATTTTATGTGAATTATTTCCATATGGTTGCTTTAGCTCTGCTGAGATTTATTACTGTTATTCTGCCTTATCATCAAGGCAGAATTGTATTTATATCTTGTCCTCCTGTAAAGAACCCAAGGTGGCTTACCCAGTCTTCCTCCGCTCTATTTTATCTTCGCAGTCTTCAGGCATGTGCTGTTATATGCCTTAGGTCTACTGGATTTGTTTTGTTTTTCTTTGTTCCTCTATTTCAGTGTCAAGGCTCTAGTGGTAAAATGCGGTTTCAGAGCAGGAAACTATTTCTGACAGGCCTTGAAGGAAATAGGACAAGGCACACTTGTAGTATGAATAAGGTTGCCCTGGTTCCTTTTGAAGAGCAAAATTCTCTAGTCGTAACAATGAATATTTTAGAACCTTAATTAAACCAATCATTTCATTGGGTGGTTAAGGGCAACATAAAATTTAGGTTTCTTCAAATGGATGTGTAGCCCAGACAGGAATAAAATCCTGTCTCGATCATTAAGGGAGGAGATGCATGCTTTGTGCACTATAAAAGGAAGCCCTTTTCATCAGACTGACCACGGGCAAATACTTTTTTGTTTTTTAGGACTATTACAAATCAGTGGTGTTTCATTTTCTGGCTATTAACATTCAGATCTTATTACAGGGCATTGGGATACCATAGCCAGTGTCTCTCATCTTGTATGAAATGATGCATCATTCTTCTGCTTTTTCTTTTTTCAAATTGCCAAGTGCAGCTCAGCTATTTAACCCATTTCACAAATTAGCCTTGGAACAAAAGTTTGAACATAAGACCTATGGAGGAATTGGGAACTGTGAAGATAAGAAACTGTGCTTCAGCACTTGCAGTATAAACTGTAAGAACTACTTAAGTCATGCATGACTTTCATTATCATCAGACTGGTTTTAATCAGCATATTTGATCAGGTACTGGATGTCAAAACCTGGATAAGCTGTAACCCACCCTACTTGCAAAAGAACATGAATACAAGTTTATGCAATGGTTCTGTTGACACACACATTAGACAGGTTTATACATCACAACCAAAATGGGTGGTTGCCACGATGGTTTTGATTGGATGGGTTCTGTTCCCACCTAATCCTACCTCCCCGCACCCAAGGACCATCACTTCTTCTCTATTTAGGTGGCCTGTTCACAGTTGATCTGATAAATTTTCCCCTTCCTTCAGAAACTTTCTTTTCTCCCCCACTCCATTCCTGATCGATATCCTTTACTTAGTCTGTTCCTATTGAAAACAGTAAGCAACCTCTCACTTTTCCCACTTTTGCCCAGCTGTGAGTTCAACCCTCCCTCCCCATCCATCCCAAACACGTCTTCCTAGAGTGTCCAAAATGAACTGCAGCTTGACTTTCTCCTAACCCAGTGTCCACCACCCAACCTTACCACCGCTTTGCAATACATTTTATACTCTTCCTTTCCCCTCCTGCCTTTGCTCCCACCTGAACTACTAGGCAGGTGATGGTTATTATTATACACCCTACTCCACACCATAGCAGTTTTGGCTCCCTGGACCATTTTCCATCTCGCCGAGCACCAAAGCCTCACTTGCTCTCTCCTTCCCCTTCCCCTTCTTGGTGACAAGACAGGAGAAGACTTTTTAGCTCTCTCCCTTGCCCCACTGTGCCTGGCTCCTCTTAGCACTGTGCTTCTTTTACTTCTCCTACAGCTCACCTCCCTGCATCTCAAGCAGGTCTCCTCCACCCACCTGTGTTACAAGTATGACCTAGAGCTTGTCTACACCCCCTTCCTTGAAGCTTTTCTTACTCCTGCAGACACTTTAGCCCTTTTTCCAGCCCTCTGCTTATCTTATTACTACTCTCTCCCCACTTCCCCTCCCACCACTTACCTGTAAATCTCTCCAGTTGTAACCTGTTGTTCTTCTATTAAAGGAAACTTTATTTTGAAGGAAAAATAAATAACCCTTGGTATTCTGATTGTAAAATTACAAAGCACCCTACAATTAAAAGATTTATTGACTGGTTCAAATGTTGCTGTGATTGTCATCCTGCCTCAGAACTGTGTTCTTTTTCTGTATGCTAAAGACAATTTGCTTTTCTTGAGTCCTTCTAAAAGCATGGTGAGGGATTATGAGAATTATGATTTAAAACCTTTGTAGGGGATCAGCTTGCCTAGTTTTCAATTAAGTGAAGCTAGAGTGCTCAACACCTTGCAGGAACTGGGATCCAATCCTATGGCTGCTAGATGCAGAGGGACATTTGGAGCCTCAGCTCTGACCACTGAAATGGGTTTTGAGGTCAGAGCTGGAGTTCTGAATTCAGAGCACCCTCTGATCTCACACCAAGTGTGGCTCTTTCCATACCAACTCTGGAGCCTGCAGGGGATGGGTAACTCATAAGGGAGTTGCTTCAGCTTCTTGATCATGCAGCTGCACCACAGAATTGTCTAGAACATGATTTTGGCAGTTTCATTATGCCTAAATGGAATTCATGTTCTTCACAGCAGCCATACATTTCATCAGCTGTCCACCACAACCCCAAGTTAAGAAAGCAGGGAAGACTGGTTAAAATGGAAAGGCAGTTGACCAGTCTGGAAGAACCCAGTAGTGTTATGAAGTCATTTGTATGCATTTCTGCTGCTGAAAAAATAAGAACCTAGAAAACCAATGATGGCTGCTGTAAGTGCCTCTTGAGCATCAATGGAGGGAATGTCACTGGCTGCAACACAGGTGAGATTGCCAAAAGTGGCAAGTGTATCTCACTGCTCATGCCAAGTTGTGCAGTAGTAACTTTATACAATCTACAATGGGATTGTTACATCAGCTTCAGGTGATGATGACAACCCACCATGGGTTCAACAACCACTAGAACAAGCCATAGGCTGTCCATGTGGCCTGTTGCCCTGCAAAAAGCAGTGTAGTTTGGAAAATATGGCAACCCATATGTGCTGGTTACCCATGATGGGTTACCATGTGGTGCAAACCCAGTCAAAGATTGTATCCACAGGTTATGAGCTGTGGATATTTTCACGTGATATAATGTAAGCCAGGTAAGAATGTTGTCTCACTATGCATTGAGTTTACAGACTTCTCAAACTTGACCACAATTACTTCACTTCATGGTAAAGGAGAGAGATGTTCAAACTGAAACATGAATGGAAATGTTCATCATATTAACATGAACACTTTACTTTCAAAAGAAAAATGATTTCATAGAATAATTAAAAGGTACTCCAACAAAAAAGTTTTATTCAAACGAATTTACACAAAGAACCACCAATAAAGGAAGAAGACAGGACATGAACAGGCCAGCTGCTCTTCTGACTATTTGCAGTATCTATCAGCTTTCAATTTTGCTCTCCTATAAGACAAAGGGGAAAAGGATGGATTAAAATAACTGACATCAATCTAATGCAACAGTCAACAAAGTAGATGCAATATTAGAGTATTTTATAAGCTGTTTGGTTTTAGGTCAAACAAAGACAGAAACCAGAGGTTCCCTGTCCAAGCCTTCTTGGATTCTTGCAGGAGATGGGTCATAGTCTCGAAGTACTGTACCCTGGAGGAATCACCACTGCTAACTTCTGAACTATGATTCTCCTTTGTGCTGCTTGCTCCCTGCAGTCGGGGCTGCAAAGACCTGGACTGGGTAGCATGGTACATTCAGGACCCTTCCTGAAACTGCTGCTTCCCCTCATGTAAACTAAACTTTAGCGAGACCAAGTGATAAGGTAACAACCAGTGTACACACATCTTTGTAAACCAGCCCTTAAATATACTGTCTGTGTTTACAAACCACACTGCATCTCTTGCCTTGCCATACCAGAAAGGCTGAGCGAATGGGATAGAGTCTGTCTAAAAGTTAGTTACTGCAGTGATTAAAAAGTGCATTAGACAAAGATAACCCCACTAGGTGATTTGAATGCAAAGGCACCTGGAAATAGGACTGTTATAAACAATTTGCGATTCTACTACAAAATAATTGTCTGAACTGGGGGAATCTGAGGCCAGTGTGCTGCATCTGGCCCTTGCCCTACAGCCCAGGCCTCTGATGGGAACATTAAATGAACTCAAGCCAGGCTTGAAGAGCTTTGAAGGCTCCCTCATGTCCGATTGTCTTCATTTCATGTATGGGTTTTGAACTGACTGTACCCTTGTTTTGAAGAAGTGGAGAATGCAAGCTTGCGGACTACTAACCTCATACAAGCTGAATTGCATTAGTCTGAAAGATGCAATTTTCACATAATTTCGCCTAATCTGATTTTGGGTGTGGCAGAAAAGAGAACATGAGGTTTATCATCAATAAATATTTACAGAAATGGTTAGCATTGTTACTCAGAACCTTTGACAACTGCCTGAATGGGAAAGGTACCTGTCCAGCAAGGTCTCATGAAAAGTGCCTTCTTTCCTAGCTTTGTTCAGAGCTTTTGTGTCTTCTTGGCTTACTTTGAGTTTACGGTCTTGAAAACTCTGAAACTTCTTCCTGGAGATAAGAGCATTCCTATAAATATCTTCTACTTAAACAGAATGTTATAGTTGTTCCCTCTAGCAACAAACTAACAGGACTGCAGCCTCCCTCCCACCAAGTGGCAGATGAGAAACAAAAGTAGTATCAATGTGTTTGAATGAAAAGTGAGACACGCATAAATACAAAATATTTAAAAAGCAATGCACTCCCCATTAAAACAGTCCAGGTTTTTTGGACTGACCATGCTCAAGGAGTGGCCTCTGAGGACTACAGAACATTAAGTGTTGGTAAAAAAAACCCCAAAACACTGGAAAATAAGGGATGGGAGAATAAGCAATCAATTAGTCTGTTTGCACCCCCTTTAACTTATAGTATCTTGGGGAAGAGCATGGCTGGTTGCAATCCTGTTACAGTTCCCACTTACAAACATCAGTAGCATATACCAAGGATTTAATGTTAAATGGGTATGGGCAGGGAAGAAAGGTTGGTGGTTAATATGCACTAATAACATATGAAGACAAGTTTTGCTTTATCAAGTTTAGTCACTCATCAGGATCCAAAGCCTTTCAAAGTTTTGTAGGAGAGAAACGAAGACTCCATTATGAGCTCCATTATGAACCACTTGTCTTGCCTTAATTTTTACAGATAGCAAAAAACCCTTGCTACATACACGTAGTTGATTTCACATTGCTTAACATTTCCTTTGTCTTCTGGTGGAATGTCATCTTTTTGCTTGGCTTCTCTTTCAGCAATTGTTCGGATCTGAATGTAAGGGAAAAACAAAACCAGAAAAGTTGTGTATTTTAAAATGGATGTCTAAATCAAACATAAAACATAACAGTTTTCTTTTTGGTGTGAGATGTTCCCCAAGTTATCAGCTTGGCTAGACATCAGAATGCAACTCACATCAATAAGCAAATAACCAACATGACAGAATCTTATTGTACAGCCTTTGCACATACGGAATCATATTTCTATCACAAATGACAGGTGGGGTGTGTATGCAGACAGGGCTTGTTTATAGGAAAAACTCCCAATGAGGAGTTGGGAGGGGTGATTATAGTGCATGAATGCTGCTAGGATCAAACCCTTCTAGCTAGCACCCATATAGGAAGGCAGCCCCTCAAATCTACCTCAGACTAAATGGTTTAGGATCTTCTGGAACAGATTGCTTTTTTTGGGTGGGGGGTGGAGGAAAGAAGAGAGAAACATGAATTTGTTTTGTGAAATTTTCACATTGTGCAGCATAAGCCCAGAACACCATTAGTTGCAGCTTGAGTTAGGATGAGGGAGACAGTTGGGAAAGGCTAGAATGGGCCAAAAGTGGGCAGAACAGAAATCTCCAGAGGTTCTGGAGTTCAGCTTCCAGGATTCCTGAGCACTGGCCATGCCAGCAGGGGCTTGAGGGCACTGAGATACCAAATGTCCGGAGATCTATCATGCCTATCTCTGGATTAGATAATCATCACTCATTTTTCCCTATGACAGCTGATAAAGAAATATGACATGGAAAAGGATGACATGTCTGATTTTTCTTCTTAAAGTAATATATTCTTTAAGTAATAGTATTCACTTAGATCAATATAAGAACTGCTGTTTCAGGTGGTACCTTAAGCATTTCCTCATTGCCTGCTGTTTTACTTTTGGCTACAATATCACCTTCTTCATTACAGCTGATAAAGCAACTGTTTGCTGCTAAGAGAGCCATTTTTCCCTGCAAGGAAAAAGAATAGCAAGCCAAATTAGCAATACTATGATTATTTTGCAACAAAAATGTTTTAAGATTTTTAGTCTAGATTGCTTTAATGGGGTTAGAATTAAACTTGGAAAACCAGCAACAGTGCTTCATTTAAAATGCTTTTATTTCCATGCAAAAGCTGAACTCATGTGTTGATTTTAAACACACAACTAGCCCTCTTAATCATTTTATGAGTGTCACAATTTTGGAGTTTGAAAACTTGAAAAGTGACAAAATAAAAACAATCCATTTTTAAAGTTACAGCTATCATACATTATCAGCATTCTTATTCTATTTAATAAAATATTTCATAACTTCGTTTACTATACTTTTGTCTCTGATCGCTTTGTCTCATATCTAACAAACTGCATAAAGTAAATAAAAGAATAAAGATTTATGGAAGCAAGAGGAGTGAATGGTAGGATAACCTTTGTGTGGTATCTTTCACATTTGGCTATTAGCACTGTTGAGATGCCCTGGTTTGTGTCTGCTTTATACTTAACAAGCTGAAAATGATTTTCAAGGATATGGTTCATCTGAAGAGAACCAGCCACTTTGGAAATTTTGTTATTGCATGTTCCACTCACGTCACTTGGTTTCAATTCAACTTCCTCCTCCAAAGAGAAAACCATGGGAAGCTGTCATACAGCTGCTTTGTCCTTCTAGCACAGGAGTGAGAAATCTTTTCTCACTGAGGTCTGCATTACCAGGTTCAAAACCTGCTGCAAGTCTATCTTTCAGTAGTGGGTATGGCCTGAACTAAATGTTGGTTTGGCCAGGGGGCAGACTTAAATATGTATCTCTTACCTTTTTCTCCATGTAATAACAACAACAACACATCCCTATCCAGGCATTCTCATTCCCTACCTTGTATAAAGTTCCATCAGCTTTGCAGTTGGGGAATATGGTGGGAAGATGATGGCTTCATTTATAGCCCACCTTTACCTCAACTTGCAAGCAACCCAAGGTGGCTTCTATAGTTCTTTTCATTTTATCCTCACAAGCCATTAAGGTGAACCACAGTGAGTGGCCCAAAGTCATGCAGAATGAAGCCTGAATTTCTTAAGCTCCAGTCCAACACTCTACCCACTACATTACAGGATGTAATAAGGAAAGCAAAAAAACTGAAGCATGGCAAGGAACAGCCTGAGAAGCATCCGAAGATCTGCATTTGGCTTGCAGCTCAGAAGATCCTCACCCCTAATCTAGCCCATTACTCTCTGTTGTTATGCACTGGCTGTCCTTCCACTGCTGATCCTATCTCACTGGAGACAGTAGGCCCTTCTGCTTGCAAAGCATGTCCTCTGCCACTGGTTTCCCCCACAAATGATGAGGAACTAAAACTGAAAAAGTGTCAGGTATGCATTAAAAATGACAGCTGAACACTTGCCTCTTCAAACACTGGCTCCCACTGCTCCCTCGTACCAATTGCATCAGAACGTCCAATGACCAGCCCATCGGAATTAATGCCAAGGTACTTGCCATAGCCTGATTTCAGTGCAATTCTTACAGGAAAAAGAAGCAGTAATGGCATTAGTAATTGCTCAGACTTTTACTGTAATTGCTGCTTTCATGCCTTTGTTTCATGCTTTTAAACTAAATTCTGAAGAACTCTGGGGGCTATTGGATGTTTACCAGGATAATGAAACACTTATCAGGGATAAGAGTACACCTGCTGGATCAGAGCAAGGGTCCCCCTAGCCCAGCATTCTGTTCAGAGAGTGGCCAACCACTTAACTATGGGAAACCCACAATAAGGACATGAGTTTAACAGCACCTTCCTACCCATGTTCCCCAGCAACTGGCGTACACAGGCATACTGTCTCTGGAGGTGGCACAGAGTGCTCAAGATGAGTAGCCATTGACAGTCTTACCTGTCAAGAATTTGTCTAGTACTCTTTTAAAGTTGTCCAAATTGATGGCCATCACAACCTCTTGTGGAAGTAAATTCCATAGTTTTATGTGCTACAAGAAGTACTTCCTTTTATCCATTCGAATTCAAATAATAACTAGAAACTTTTATTTCATACAAAAACTTGCTATTCGAACGTTATAGAGCTATAGTAAAAGAACACTTAAGAAAGCTAAAAGAACAGTAAAGGGGAACAAACACCCCTGAAAGACATCTAGAAATCCACTGCCTCCAGGCTTCTCCTGGTAGGCATGGCCAAAGGGGAACCACTCAGGAAACCACTCTTATATGGGAAGAGTTTAAGTTATACATGCTCAGGAAATCTTTTCAGACTCTCTTCATCTTGCACTCAAGATGCAAAACTCTCAACAGAACCCATGTGCAGGCAGATAGGGCTCATATCTGCAGGTAGGGCTTATATGTATGCCCTGAGTTTAAGTCCTCCTATGTTTAGGTGAGCTCATGGATAGGGCTAAACACATGCTTTTAAAACTCTCACTGAAATCAGTGGGACATAAGCTGTAATCCATGGGAATCTAAGCAGTAAAAAGAAAAGAAATTCCTGCAAATAAATGCCCCAGGGGCCAAAAAGACTAGACCCCCTGCTCTAATCTTATACACACTTAAATTGGAAGAAAGTCCAATCTGCACAAGAGCATGCCATCAAAGTGTTTAACTGCACATGAATTATGCTTCGCCTAACATAATCCAGTGTATTAGTAAGAAAATGACATGCTCAGAAGCATTCATCCTTATAAAATTCTTCTCTAAAAATAGCCTTCCTTGAATGTGCAGAGTTTCAGGGGTACGATAACAGAAGGAAGACATGTAACAAATCCATAGCAAAACTGCTTTCACATGCTTCATGTTTAAAATTGCTCCTTTTATTTTTAAAGACATGGGGTTTACAATAATTAACCTTATGATAGCCCAGAAGAGCAATTACCTTGTTTCCGACAGCTTGACAGCAGTAAATTGTTCAGGAGGTGTAGGACCTTCATCTGAATATATTAAAAAGACATTAGACAATATTCTAGGACTGGAGATACTTGGAACAATTCCTGATACACAAGTCTTGAAAGTGTACCCACAATACTGGGGATTTTAAAATCCTTCCCTGTTACTTGTCACTTGCACTGCAAACTTTTATCTATATTCCAGAGTAATCAGCTATTGTAATGCAACGGGTAGGCTTTATGAGAAATGTAAAAAACACATGAATGAAAGAATAAGAAGCAAATTTGTACAATCTATAGTCTAATAATCTAACACAGGTACATTAGCTTAAACTAACAACTAAAATGTATGGACAGCACACTTTATCCAAAGAGTGATGACACTTACATTGCTGAACTGAAAAGACTTGCTTCTTTATTTCATGCTATTCACCTGCTGCAGGCAGGCAGTTTTGCAAATAAGTGCAAATCTGTTTTGCACTTATTTGCAAAACTGTGTTACAATGCAGCTAATGGTACAGAAAGATATAGAATGCTGTAAGACAACCGTCCCTAAACTGGTGCCTCCAAATACTTTGAAGCACAGCATCCACCATTCCTGCCACTGGGTATGCTGTCTGTGGCTGATGGAAGTTAGGGCCCAATGCATCTGGATGGCACTAGATTATGGAAGTCTGCTTTAAGAGGTTGCATTGTATGACTGCCACTGAACAGATTAAAATATATAATAAATAAAATAACCTTCGAAGTCCCTCTCTTCTTTTACCAATACCAACCTTTATGTGGGATTCCAAGAGTAAAAAGACCATTGTCAAGGGCACTGATATAGGTTCCAAGACCCATCTCTATTGCTACGGTTCCTGTGATGTCACCAAAATTTGTTACCGTCCACCAGCCTTCTAATGTATAAGAGGAAACAAGAAGAAAACAAGAATACATCTGAAGATACCAGGTGTTGAAACAGCTTTTATCATTTTATTTCAATGGAAAATGCTGACAACCAGGAAGTTGTTTAATCAGCAAACATACAAATTTCAGTAACAAATACATTACTTTTCCCCCCCAAGGATTACTTTATCATCTTCAATTTGGAAGAGACAAGTCCTCCTTTCTTGAAAGTGGTCAACATTAAATACCTGAAGGTATATATAAAGCAATGGGGTTCCTTCAGAAAAATTGACAGTATATTTAATTACAACATAAGCTGATGTTATGCAACATGGCATCATGAATTACACTGAAACACAGTTAACAGTGATTTGGTAATTCAGAAAGTACAGAGGCAATATTGTGACTGCTTCCGTCATGCTCAATTGAAGCATAGAGGTTGCCTTGAGTGCTAGTAATGTTCAATTAATCATTTGTGTCTTAGCTTATAGAACGAGAAAACAACAATGGAGTGAAGCAGCATGAAAGTATGGTGTAGTGGTTAGAGTGTTGGACTAGGACTGGAGAGAGTCAAGTTCAAATCCCAATTCACCAATAAAGCTCACTAGGCACTCTGTGAAATCACGATCTTTGAGCCAAACATACCTCTGTGTTACTGTAAGGGTAAAAGTGGAGAAAGCCACCCTGAGCTTCTTGATAGAAGAATGATATATAAAATGATTATTAAACCATAAAGATATGTAATTTCCTTTAAAAAGTCCAAATTCTCAACATTCAGAAAAAAATAGATTCTATATTGCACATTGATTGTGAAGCAAAAACATACTCAGTGCTCCATTGGCTAAATGGAGATAACACTGATCTATATTCCTGGTTTGTTGTAGGGGTTACAATGAAATAATATATACAAAGTGTTCTGAACACTTAAGAATACTGAATATTCAAACACTTGTTGGTTGGCAGAAAAGTCCTAAGGGCAGTTATGGAAAAGCTGAGCCAGTAATCTCCCACAACAAGCCAAGCACCACTTGTCTGTGCCATGCCAGCACATGCAGAAGGTATGGGAAGGGTTTCACTAGGCTTTTCAGTGCAATGGAACTGTGAAGTTTAAGCAATAGGATTTGTGAGGGTGGCTGGGGTAAGGAATTAGCTACGCCTGGATGGATGATGGCATAGCAAATGGGCCTGAACCTGGACCCATCTAGGGGAATGGGGGTGTCTTTGGATAAAACAGTGAGAATGTCCACCACCCTGGCAGCAACCTCTTCCCCTCCCACCCTGCAAAGCCCAAGATGAAGCCTTAGTGCCCTCCAGCTATCACCATTGTGAGGAGAGGGAAGAAAGACTGTAATCTTAGTCAAGCCTGGAAAAAGCATACAGAATATATTATGCCTATATAGGAAGCAGACAGACTAGCAAACACATTTAAAAATAAACCCTCTGTCCCAGTGAAAACAATAATACCTGTTTTATTTTAAAACAAAGAGGTCTTTGCCTGGTAACCATATGAAAGAACACTTTCTGAAAAATGCTATTCTTTGTCAATTCCTCATTTATTTGCTTCTATAAAAAAGTGAGCTTACCAACAATATCAAGCTGATCTTCAACATTTTCTTCTCTTTTCCTTTTTTTATCTTTATTTTTTTTCTTACTAAATAATGACATACAAGGGAAAATGAATCAGTGGCATTCAAGAGCAGCAGAGAAAAAAGGCATACATTTTTAATTTTTCTGGTATTTTTATAAACCATCTTGATTGGCTTAAAATAGGCAATACAAAAATACAAGAAATTACTAAATAAATACTTGGGGATTTTTATATCCCACCTGCCTAGAAAGCTCCATGACTATCCAAATTCATTTTACAGTATTAGTCACAAATGTGACAACAGGTAAATTTTACAAAATTCTATTTTACACTTCCCCTTACTTCCAAACATATCACATTTAAATCAGAGTAGGAGCAGAGAAAAGTGCAGATGCTAAACCAGGGATCCTGTTGAGTCTTATGCTCAAATAGGGGATATTTAGGAAAAAAGTAATAAGCATGAACAATGAATAGATACAGATGGACAAAGTAACACAGAATGGTATTGTTAAAATTGGAAAATAAGTTATGTGACAAAAGATACACAACTGATTACAAAACCTCAGGGTGGATTTGAGTAATTATTTTTACTAATACAACCACTGCATTTCAGGCATTTGATAGAGGAAAAGGTATGAAAAAACGTAAGTAATTAAGATATTTCATTTACATTAGACGATATCCTGTTTATGCAAGACCCAGGGTAATTCCGTGTCTGCCAAGCTAATTATGAATTATTAAGGGAGATTTCCCTAACTTGGTACCCTCCGTTTTTACTTTCAACTCTCATCAGCCCTTGCTAGTATGGTCAATGGTCAGAATTGCTGGGAATTGTAGTCCAGCACCTGGTTAGGGAAAACTGATTTATGTTATACTTGTGAAGGAGCAAAATAGCACCTCCACATCTTGAAGTAGTATGCCGAACAGCAGCGAAAACCGTCATTCCTAGCCTTACTCAGGAATTTTCTGCCCGTCTTCTTGGGCCCTCAAAGAGTACACTTTGCTTTCTCAAAACAAACACCGGAGATCGAAGGACACACTTTCCGCCCCGCAGCAGTGACCTCCTGTATCTCAAATGCGTGAATCTATCAGTTATGACAGCAGTGAAGAAAAGACACTCCGTACAAGCTCAGAGGCACTCCGGAATTATGATTTCGACGCTACCAACAGGCTTCGAGGCTACAATTTTCGAGAATTGTACGGAAGGAAGAAAACCGCTTCCTCCTCCTCGTCTTCTCTTCCCACATCCCTGGGGAGACTCGAACAGAAAAACATCTCACCTTTTTGACTTCGACCCCTTAAGAACCAGCTTGGTCCTTTTAACGAGGGAATACTCCGCCATGTTTACTTACGTACTACGGAAACCGCGGAAAGCTGGCGCCGCCCAAAGTCTTTCTGCTTCAGTACGGCGGCTCTGCATGGACACACACACACACACAAAATCTATTTGGCGCTTGGTTTGCGCTTGCGCGATGCAGGCGATGAAGAGAGCTGCCCGAACTAAGAACCGGAGGAAGGGGAGTCATGAGAGTATCGGGCGTGTGAGGGCGTTTACATTGAGCGTCAGCTTCAGGTTCGCAGACTACGAGCTTCTTGAATGAACCCAGAGCTTGACGGTGGTCATAACGTCCTGAGACGTTTGAGTAGGACGGGATAGAAATATCCCAAATAAATAACACTATCATTACCAGTCCTAACTATAATGATGCCGAAATTTCCTTTGCGCAGCAGTCACACTATCACCTTTCTTATAAAAAGCTTTTTATAGGGAATGCTCATTGTATGCCACTCCACTGCTCCATTATAACGAATGGCAAGGGCTTCTAAACGAGGTCACACAGGTTCCAAGCAATTGCCGACGTCCCAGGGTCGCCAACTCCTAGTTCCAAAATTTCCAGATTCCCTGCACCATCCTGTATATGCTTTTGATTATTCTCCTATTTTCCACCAGGTGTTGCTGTCACTACAAAAATGCATTTTGATGCAGAAAAAATCAGAGCCCTCCTCACATTCATAGGATAGAGAGCTCTCCAGGCATACTGCCAAGGAAAGGAAGCAAAGTGAGGTTTATACTCTGAATCTCCAAGGCACAGCTGGCTTAAGCATTACTATTGAGTAAGACCCACCCTAAATTGAATAGTTTATCAGAGAGCTTTGTTGTGTAACAAGTGCTATAATTTAGTACAGTCTTTTTCAAATTGTATTCCATGCAACCCTGATGGGGAAGTAAATGGAGTTGCTGGATCAGTAATAGCTACAAGGGCTCTTAAAAGATAGTTTGTTACATGGTGGTTTTAATGCACTGCTGCAAGAGTGTTGGAAATATTTCATAGTGCACTCTCAGTTCACTCAGGGTGTGCACAAGATTGTGCCGTATGTAGATGGAAGAGGAGACAGATGCTCGGTTTTTAAGGACCCGCAATCACTGAGTTAGTCTTTGAACAAAATCCCATGGTTTTCTGTGTGTAAGCTCCCTGCACCAGCGATCAAAAGACATTATGCAGCTATTCTTTCTTTCCTTGATTATTTTCTTTTTTTAAGGTAAGGATGCCCCCTGCAAGCAACAACTTGGTGAGAAAGCACGGGTTGATGATTCTTCATCAGATATGGCAGAGAGCATGGCCAAAGACTAGTATGAAACCACACTTAGCGAAAGGATGCACACCTTCTAAGCTTGGGCACAACCAAATTCTCTTCTGTTAATGTAAACTTCAGCTAAGGGGAGATAAGAAATGCTAGGAAGGAGCAAGTAGAAATCTTAAAATACAAGTCCATTAAAAGGATGTTGTCGGTGATGATAACCATGCCAATTGAAAGTCAACCATGCAGTGAATTTAATTGTTTTTTGTTATATTCTTACGACCAGTTCAGTAACTGAGTTCTTCACATGGTCACAGCCTTCCTCACACACAGTCAGCAGGGTTCTGCTTTGACTGTGCACCTAAACTGTGTCTATTCATGTGAATCTCTACTCAGGACTCTTGTTGCTGCATATGAGTTAGATTGCAACCTAAACATTTTATTGTTTCCATGTAATGAGAACAGAGGAAAAGGCCCGACTGCAAAAAAGCAAAGCAGTTAAAGGTAACTCCTCATACAATGGGGGGCAGCGGTCGATCATCTATTTCCTTTTATTCTGTGTTGCTGTTTTCAGTAATTACATACTTGAATGTATGCGAGTTGTCATGGCCCTCCTTTCTTGCCTTATGCCTTCATCATTACAGTAAAGACACAAGAGAGCAAGATCTGATTTGGTAAAGTTTTCTTATCAGTTAGCAAGCTGTGAATAAAACAGTTCCTTCTGAAGATAGCCATTTATGGTGTAATTTGCCAGCTGGAATGCCTTTATTTATTTACTTAAAACAGAGCTACATTCATCAATTGGGCTAGTTATGGTTATTTAACAAATCTTAGTACTTCATGCTTGTAAAGGTAACTTCACATTCATTTGCAAATGTGGAAGATGAGTCAACTTTACAAAAATTGTAGCTGGGTTTTCCTGCTGATTTAGAAATTAATGTGCTTCCTTTATGTGCTTGCCATCTGCACATAGCATGCGTGAACATACACAGCATTTCCATTGTGATGATCTTAAACATCAGAACAGCCATGCTTTAGAGCATTATGGAACATGAATAGAAGGACAAGGTTGAAATTACTGGCATTTTTAATGACCTAAACTGAAGAAATACGGACTTGGCTGATGTCATTTCCGGATCTGCCAAACTAATGAACAGATGACCTATCCTAAGAGTAATAAATGATGAACGCATGGCAGATGAATCAAACTCAGTCAAATGAGTTTGAAAATATTTTATTGTTACTACGCTGTGGCTTTTATTGTAGCTTCTCCAAGCATTCACTGGCATTATAGAGTATTTAATGGCACAATGGGCCATCGGGAGACATCTGGAGAACCTGGCCCCAAGTATCTGGTTCCTGGATCTGAGGTTGTTCATCCCTTCCCTTCCTTTATGTTTAACATGGCTGTTGAAGAACCTCCCCTATCAAAAATGTTCTTTCTAATGAGGACCTTCAATGAAGGTCGGGGATAGGGTGAGAGAAGAATATGTGAGCAAAGCAGCACCCTTTGGTTTGCAAAGTGCTGGATTGTCACCTTATACATAGCAAATTTGCTCATCTGTATCTCACCACTGAAGAAGGACCACTCATACCCTCCCCCTTCACCTTGTTAGCACTGGACTGTTGATGCTTTGCAATGTATTCCCTAACCTCAAACTTAGGAAAACAATGCCTGATGACATTTATAGTCTCCCTTGGCATATGTACTGGCAGGGCTTAAAAGAAAATGGGTCTTTGGCAGGATGCTAGTCTTCACTGCTGCAGCACTCCTCAGCAATAAAACTGTGCTCCCCCTGCCTCTATTCTGTAAAAATTGGATCTGCTGTCTCAAAGGAGTGCTGTATCATTTTGTTATACAAATGTTCCTCACTGGTCTGAAGTGATGGCTCCTCTGTTGGGGTTGTTTGCTTTGCCTGTTTGGATTGGGGAGTGGGGGGGGGGGTCCCAAAGCGACTTTGCAGTGTTTTATATCATGTAGTGTTTGGATACTGGGGCACATGTCCTGAATCCAGATGCTGAAGTTCTTGAATTAAAGAGCACTTCAATTCCTTAAGATTTATGCACTGTATCTTTTTGTCCTGTAAATGGTCCACAGTGAGTGAGGTGCTAGTCCTTTCCCTGAGTCTTGCATAGCATGGGATTTTTCTTCAAGGGCAGTTCAGCAATGGAACAAAATGTTGAGAGAGGTGATGGGCTCTCCCTTGTTGGAGATCTTCAGCCAGAGGCTGCTCCAGATGCTCTAGCCTTAATTTCCTGTATTGAGCAGATGGCCCACAAGCCCCTCTCCAACTTATGTTAATCCACATGTAAGAACAACACCTAACATGGACTGAGTATGGGACATTGAGTCATAGGATGCCATTATCTGTGAACTTGGAACTACATGTTATTACATATGAACAACCCAGGAACAGAACTGATGGTTTGTTGCTGGGTTGTAAACTCTGGGCTGTTTTAACTATTAGTTATCATTATGTGAAAGCTGGAGCCGTGGGTGGTTCATGTATTGCCATACTACAGAATGGTTAAAAAAACCCCAACAAACAAAACAACAAAGCAAAACCACAACCCTGCCTGTCCTACAGGCCAGTATTATAACACCCCAAGAGCATTTCTGATATGGGGTGGGATGTGTGTGTGCAAAGGAAGATCAATCAAACAACTCAAGAATTTTAAAAAAAATGTCTAGCAGACAAGTCATGCGTAAACTCTGGGTCTACGACAACTCATGCTCTGGGTTGTCATTGTATGTGAACCAGGGCTATGTTTCTATGAGGAATGCCTCTGTTTCCAGGCCAATCAGCCTTGCCAAGTAAAATTCCTTCCCAGTAAAATTCCTTCCCTGGCTGACTGAAGTCCAAAGTAATGACACTATGTTCAGGGCAAAGCCATGGCAGTCTGCATGGGCATGCGAAGCTGCCCCGACTGTGTAGCCGTGGTGTGGAGGGGAGGGAAAACTGCCTCTCAGCCCGCTCCCAGGTCCCCCCTCCCTTGGCAGTTCCACTGCACCATCATTTGGGCTGGGAGAGTGCAGCAGCAGCAGGAGTCACGGCCTTCATCCTGGTCCTTGCCTCTGTGCATGCTGATCTGCCACAGGATCCCCTTACATCTAGACCATCACGCCGTTCCTGCAACGCCCCCCCCCCCCGCTGTGTAAAACAGTAAGTGCTCTGGTAAGCCAGCACTTGAGCCCGTGATAGCACTGTTCTCATATACTGCACTTTGACGGCAGATTCATACACAGGTCTGGACACCACTCTGCTTTTATTCCACTGTTGCCACCCTTCCACTCCGCCTAGTTACTAAAGATACGATCCAATGGAGATGGGCGTGGGTCCACGAACTTGGAGGCTCATGTTCACCCACTGCAGAGTGGGAATAATGGTGGAGGTGATTGGGCAGAGGGGGATGGAGGTCTTTGAAGAAGCAGGTCGAATAAGAATGAAAAAAGGTGTAGCTGCCAGCACAGATTTAAAGAAACCTCTGTTTGGGCTCTCAAGAGTTTTTTCTTTTGCAGGCAGTGCTCAGTAGTTCTACATCTCCAGCAATAAATTACTTTCTTCGTTCTGGTATTTCCATCCATGGCATTTCTGTGGAGGAGTTTGTTCATTTTCAGTTTAATGTAGGGCTGTCGACTGATTTAAATCAATGTGAGTCAATTAATGATATAACATTTTAAACTAATTGATTGATTCAGTTAGAGGGCAGATATTCTGTCCTGACCTTCAGAAGGAAGCCCAGAATGCCCAAAGGAGCACCAGGTGTGGAGAGAGGCTGGAAGTGCAGAATGTCAGAGAGCTCTGAGTGAGTAACTTGTTCCAAGAAGGTTTGCAACTAGCCAAACCCTTTTGTTGCTTTAGGTCAGGGAACCTCTTCCCATGCTCCATTCTTTCACCAAGGGACAAAAGGTCTTAAAGGGACAAGCCTCCTCCTTTCTGCTAATTCCATCCAGGTTCATTGTCTTCCCTGGTGAGCCATCATGGAGATTCATAGTGTGCCTGGTTGGCTTGGATGGGTTTCCTGATAGGTTCAGCCTCAGAGTTCACTGATTCTGGGGCATCAGTTCTGGGGTCCCTGGCTGAAGGACTGTAGTTCAACAGCCTCAAGTTCTTCTGAGGTTGGAGACTGGATCTATAACCAGCAATTCTGCAGCTAGTGCTGTTAGACTCTCCTCGAAGTCAGTCTGTGGTGTTGCTCCAGGTGATGTTCCATCAGTGAATTAGTTAGAATAATCCATTAAAAACATGTAATCAGCTAAAATCAGGCCATGGTTTTAAAAATAACAGTACAAAACTGCAGATGGTACACACACACTTAAGAAGCTTTCTACCTGCCCTCACATGCAAGGGATGGCCTAAAACATCTCAAAAGAAGAGAAGAGAAGAGAAAATATTGCTTCAACAATATTTTATCCAGGTGCAAGTTTAAATAATGTATGACTTGATTCACTCGAACTCACTTGATTTAACAATTAAGTTTTGTTTAATCAGGTTGCTGCCTTAATTATATCTGTACATATTTGTATATGAGAAAAAAATCTTCTAAAGAAACATAATGCATGCTTTGGATTACAATTTGCACAATCTTTAGCCAGGATGGCTGTTTTAGATGTGCATGCCTGTTGCAGCAGACATCTAAGAGATGCATTTCGTTCCCATAGGAAGGAATGCCTCCTTTAAGACCTTGCTTGTCACCTGTGCTTTCTAGAAGTACCTGTGTAAAAATTTCAAACATTAAAATCTGCTTCCGAAGTAATTTGCGATGATCTATTTATTCAGAGTTGCAATCCTGAACACTTGCTTGAACACATAGTGATACTTTGTTCTGAGTGAACATGTGTGGGATGGTGTAACATGGTGTCCTGCAACAACAGGGGGTTGGACACGATGGCCTTCATGACCCCTCCCAACTCTACTATTCAATGATTCTGTGTATAGTATTGTACTGTCAAATGTTTTCAATTATGATTGTGATCCTGTGCACATTTGCATCAGAATGAATCCCATGGAGTACCAACCATGGATTCTGTGGGAGCATGGTTGGCATTATTGGCATCATGTGGAATTAGAGAATTTGGCTTGTTTGGCTAGTAAAGACGTTACCGTTCTGGCTCATTCTGTTCTATTCCAGATGTCTTCATGGTGTTAAGGGCATTAAAATATGATCTTAGAAAGGTTTCAGCTTTTACATGTTATTTTCAATACAGTTCTTCAGCCTGGAGTGAATAACCCCACAGATATTGGAATTACTATCTTCCACTGCCAAAGAGTTTGCAATAAAATGTTGATTTCCTACTTTTATTTTGCCAAAATAAGGGGAATATGTAACAATCCTTAATTACCTTCTACCCAGTTATCGAGAGACTCAGATCAATTTAACCCGAGTGATCAAATAATTTCCCTACTTTCTAAGCTTTACTAGGTGAAGACCAGCTTGTTCAAGTAGGTCTATTATTTTTCACAGAAGGCAAATTCAGGATAGTGGCTTTTGGGATAGCTTACTTTACATACTTGGTGTATTTGCTGCCTCATCCACTCATTTTATTTCCTATACAGTGTAGGATTCCCTGAACTTGGTGAACTTAAAAGGAACTTAAAAGGGTATGGTACTGAATCTGCCTTGGTTGCCCTGCATGATGACCTGTGCAGGGAGAAAGACAGGGGGAGTGCATCCCTGTTGGTTCTCCTGGACCTCTCAGCGGCTTTTGATACCATTGACCATGGTATCCTTCTGGTTAGGCTTGCAGGATTGGGAATTTGAGGCACTGCTTTGCAGTGGTTCTGCTCCTATCTCAATAGCCAATTCCAGAGAGTGGTGCTGGGGGACTATGGCTCTGCGCCATGGCAGCTATGCCATGGAGTTCCGCAGGGGTCCATTTTGTCCCCCTTGCTACTCAACATCTACATGAAACCACTGGGAGAGGTCTTTAGGAGGTGTGGGCTGCGGAATCATCAGTACGCTGGTGATACCCAGCTCTACCTCTTGTTCTCTACCAATCCAGGTGAGGCAGTGGCTGTACTGAACCGGTGCCTGGCCAAGGTAATGGGCTGGATGAGGGCCAATAAACTGAAGCTTAATCCAGACAAGGCGGAAGTCCTATTGGTAGGTGGGTCGGGCTTTGGGATGGGAGACCTGGGCCTTGTCCTGAATGGGGTTGCACTCCCTCTTAGGGACAGGGTTTGCAGCTTGGGAGTGCTCCTTGACCCAGAGCTGTCATTAGAAGCTCAAGTAACAGCGGTGGCGAGGAGTGCTTTCCTTCATCTTTGGCTGATCCATCAGCTGTGTCCCTACCTGGAGAACGATTGCCTGGCGACTGTGACACATGCATTGGTAACTTCCCAATTAGACTTCTGTAACGCGCTCTCCGTGGGGCTGCCCTTGAAGATGGTCTGGATACTTCAATTGGTGCAAAATAGAGTTGCCAGGTTGCTGACAGGGACTGGGCGTTGTTCTCATATAACCCCAGTCCTCCGTCAGCTTCACTGGCTCCTCATTGAAGTTCGGGCGCAATTCAAGGTGTTGGTTATCACCTATAAAGCCCTCAACAGCTTGGGTCCTGGTTATCTAAAGGAGTGCTTGCGTCCATATATGCCCTCCCGCCCCCTGAGATCGGTGGAGGAGGCCCTTCTCCAGGAGCCCTCTGTGAAGGATATTAGGAGGGTGAGCACCCAGAGGAGGGCCTTCTCTGCAACGATGCCCCACCTATGGAATGCGCTCCCCAGAGAGGTCCGCCTGGCACCGTCGTTATTTGTTTTTCGGTGCCAGGCCAAGACCTTTTTATTTAAACGATATTTTAATTGTTAATTGTTTTTATTTACTGGTTTTATACTATTACCGAGATGCTCCGGATTTTTAATGTTTATTCTGTGTTTGCTTAGTCTGCTTTGTAAGCCACCCCGAGGCTTTCTGCGATGGGGGCGGCATAAAAATGCTATAATAAATAAAATAAATAAAAACTTAAGACCAGTTCTGCATAATGGAGCTTTGAAGTGTTCACACATTCATTAGCATATGAAGACGAAGCATTGTTCCAGGTGCATCTTGATCACCATGTGCTGATAGATTTAGGTGGGCCTAGGACATGGGTCCTCAGACTATGGTCTGGGGGCCAGATCTGGCCCGCCATGTCCATTTGGACCCGCAGGCGCACCTGCGCCCACTGCCCACCCTGCCCTGTGCATGGGAAGGCAGCGGTTTGCTCACTTGGAGAAAACAATCTTCAAGCGAGCAAGTCACTGCCTCGTGCGCCTGCCTTGTGGCATGTGCTCGCCCCCAACTTGCTTCGCCACCTCTTGCCGCATGTGCATGCCCCACCCCCGCCTCAGCACGCATGCGTGCTTGCACACGCTGCCCCCATCCCCTCACCGGCCCACCACACCGCCGGCACCACCTTTCCGGCCTGCGCCCAGCACCAGCACCTTTCAACTGGCCCCCCAGTGAAAAAGTTTGAGGACCCCTGGCCTAGGCTTTACAGAGCAATTTGCGATGATTTTGAACACCACAGATGTTGATAAGGAGGTCGCAAATTTGGTTCTCACCACTGAAAAAGTTTTAATGGCTTTCTTCGAGGAGGAGTCATGATTAAAATGAAGGTTGTGGCTGAGCTAATGAAGTCGATTGGGTCAGTGGTACATATTGACAGCTTTTAAAAACCAACTTTTTCTTTTCTGAAATGCAGAGTGTGTATATGTGAGTGCATGCATATACGTGCACATAGACGTGAAAGCAGGGTGGCACTGCAGGCAGAAGTATCAGGCCGTTTCCCCTCAGGACATAGCTGTGAGCAGAATTTTACACTGATGTTGCGTTTCTACCAACAAGAGGAGGAAAAATGGGTTCCTATATTTTCTCCTCTCTACCCTGAGTGGAAAGGCATTTTTTGTGGTCCTGCCAATTTTGTATGTAGAGATGGGTTAAGTATCCCACAAGCACCACTGCTGTGTTCAAACACAGTCCCTGGTGCATTTTAGCACTGGGAAAACATTCTCAGCTCCCCGCAAGGGATGCATAATTTGGTCCCATAAGTGTGTGCCTAATTACTGAAGTCACAGACCTGTCAGTTTCCTTAGAAGTGTCGCTTGCAGGCCTGCATTTTCTCAAAGCGAGGCATCATTTGGCAAAGAGTTTTGTGGCACCTTTATTTACCCGCTTTTTGTGGACTGTAGGAGACTTGGTCAGATATTTCTCTCAGGAAATTGTATCAATGGATAAAAATCAATCGGTTGGACATCAGCTCAGTTGCACTTTCTCTCATATCTGTAATGTTTTATGTCCTTCCACTGATGTTTTAACAAGGTGGCTGAGTTCTGGGAACCACACCTGCTGGCCTTTGCCTTGTGTTTCATTGATTGCCCAGCAATGTTGTGGATGCTGAAAGATGAATGCTGTTTTTAACATGGTGAAATCCAGCTTTGCTGTATGCCAGTAGCCCTGTGCTTTGCCTCAGATGCTATGGGAGGCTGATTGGTTTGTGGTTTCCACTGTCTCCTGCTTTATCTCTCTCAGAAGACTAATAACATTATTCCAGTCTGCTAGCATTTTGCAAAGGAGAGCAATGTGTGTTGAATCAATAAAGCAATCCCCAGGTTTAGACAGAAAAGGCATGCGCAAATGCAGCCATTTAAATCTTTTAAGTTATTTATCCTTCTTAAAACACTTCCAAAATGCCATCTTTTTGATGTATGTATTGCTTGATTTGTTTGGATTCTTCTGACGTGAAGCACGCTTCATTTGAAGCTTCTCCAAGGTTGCTAAATTAATAGATTAGTTTTAGTTGCAAACCAGTAGGAGTTAATCAATTGAGTACAACAGCAGTGATAGTGTCTGAGCTAGGCAGGATTTTGAAGGGTTTAATGCTAATCGCCATTGGAGAGCTACAGCTGCTCTGTGCTTGTTTAGTAAAAAGAGTTGATGAGGAGCTAATTTAAAAAGAAAGCCCAGGCACAGGTGTAAAGTAGCTCTGGATTGTTATATGATTCTAAGCTTGACTGTAAATGAAAGGAAGGGCTTTCTACTGTCAACATTCATAGCAAGAATGTTCCTACTATTAATATTTTAACCACCCAGTAGCTGAACTTCCTGGGTGGTTCACAACAATTGATCTAAGTACATTAATAAAAATTGATACAATAAAAATAATATACAATAAAACACAATGTAAAATTCTAAAATACAGAATGTAAAACACTTTAAACATCTAAAGTGTTTTCATTCATTAAATGCCTGACAGCAGAGTTAATCTCGTGCCAAAAATGTGCCCAAGTTGGGGTCAGGTGGTTTTCAGTGGTGAGCTCATTCCATAACTGAGGGACCACCACTGAGAAGGCCCTCCTCCTTGTTGCCACTTTATGAACTTCTCTTGAAGTTGGCAGTTGGAGGAAGAACACAGGTGCAGATTGTAGTGTCCAGGTAGCCTGAAGTCAGGATAGGCAAAGTTGGAGTAGAACTCTCTTCATCCTTCAGCCTTGGCTATGCCTTCCCGATTTTGTTGGACTGCAACTCCCATCCTCCCTAGCCAGCATAGCCAGTGCTGAGAAAAGGACTGCCTGCTCCTGATGTTTGGGGCTGGTAGTTATCTCTTGTTCTTTCTTAGGAAGTTTTCAAGGAAATGTGTCCTGCGTGGACTTAGTCCAAGCCTGGTCCCCAGTCTAGATCAGCAGAGAGGTTAAGTAATGTAAGGTGAGCCACACATGCAGAGTTTGAAATAGGGACTGGGACCAAGACCAGAGGGCATGATCCAATAGTAGGTTTGTGGTGTGAAGCTACGGTGAGGATGCTAGAGGAAGACAAGGCTCGGGCAACACTTTAGAAACAAGATAATGTTGGCTGCTGGAGAGTCAGAAACATGGAACTTTCATAGGGCATCTGGGTTGTATTCATGCTGCCTGATGTAACCAGGGATAAGACCCATGTTGTTCCAGCAGCAGATAGACCAGAACTGAAAGCCCGATCTTCCAGAGCCTCACCTGGACCCAGCAGCAAACAACCAGTTTGAAAGGCTTCCTTCTCTTTTAGAATTCCCTGTTCTTGAAGAGACATCCCTGCCCCGAGCTCTCTGGGTTTTTCCTGTACCTTCTGCATTCCCTTCACCAACAAGAGATGACGTTTGTATTTTCTTCTTCTGGTCCTGCAGCTCTTTAGGGTTCAGCACTGTTCAGCCTCATCTTTCGATTGTGTGGATGTGGAAGCTTCATTAGGGCCCCGTCCATGGGTCCTTCAAGGTTCACTGTTGCTGATGGGCTTGGATAGCCTTCCCAGGAATGCGAGGGACGCTTACAGCAGTGCTGGGGTCTGGGGATCACATGAGGTGCTTAGTCTTGGAATCTTTGTCAGAAGAACAGCTCTTCTGGCCTAGACCAAAGTCAGGCCTAACAGAAATGAGAGGTTTCCCCTTCTGCACAGACACATCAGACACATACATGCTTAAAGCACCTTTACATCCCATGATGACAGTATTTGTGTGTCCATGTAAATGTTCAGATTGCCAGATTATTTGTGCAGCAGCCCAGAAGCTGTCAACAGTACACCAACTCTTCTGCTCCCTTCTCAGATTGCCCCCTTGCAACTTGGACAACAGGCACATGACTGATAGGGAAGCATCGGGGGTTTTTGTAGGCGTGTGAAGTGCACATGGTGGCTTATGCCCTCTGGAAGACCGAAGCAGAGAAAATACTTAAAGAAAATGTTGAGTGGCATCGAGGGGATGCTCTGGCTCTCAGGGCTCTCAGTCATGAATTCAGAAAGGGTTATCTCCCTGGGCTTGCTGACAATAAAGCAAACCACAGTGTGGAGGCATCCAAAAGAAGTCTCTGCATGAGAATGGACACTACTGAGTGAGGTTACAAAAACAGAATTTCAGCTGCTGATCTATCTGGAGGTGAAGATGCTTCTGGTTTCTTGCCAAACTTCTAGATTGGCCAGTTTGTAGTCTAGCAGGCAGATTGCTTGTCCAGAGTGAAGTCAAGAAGGCATTTGCATTCATCTAGAGTTCCCATGGGTTCTCTATGCACAAGACAACTTCTGTAGAGGATGCAACAATCATGAATTTTCAAGGCGGATTGTCAATGTACTGTCATCAGTATAGCTGATGTTGTATCCGTATTGTTCCTAACTGCCATGCCATGCAGCTTTTCATAAAAAATGTTCTATTTTGCAACCCACCCAGAGAGTCAATTTGGCTAATGGGTAAGGTAGAAATCCAATCAATCAATCAATCAAGATGCATTTGACCAAGTGCCAGGGTGTATAAGCTGCCATGGCCAAGCTTTTTACTAACAAATTATTAGGCAAAGCTAAGAGATAGAAACATGATTTCTCTGCTATATTCTCAGTTACAGTAAACTGTTTGCACCTAAATAACTTCAAAAATAAACCAGTGTGGCCTTGACCACTTGCCCCAAAGGTTCTTCCCACAGTGGTTTTCCCCAATGAAGGTGGATGTTACCAAAGTTCAAATGATCAGCTGACACTATTTCATCCTTCTTGTACATCAAATGAGATTGGCCATCTCAAGAAAATAACAAAAACAGTAAGAAAGGAGACGAGGTTTCTGTAAAATAATCATTTTTTTCTCTGTCATCTGCAGAATTGGACAGTGCCATCTCCGTGGAAACTATCATTCAAAAGCCCAGCCTGCGGGAGGAGAAACTATCTGAGAAAAGGAACTTTCATGCGGCACAATGCTCTTCTGGCTGATATGGAAATTAATTATTTTCAGTTAGAATATATGCCCACAAGAAGCAGGATGGACACCTTTCATTTCTGCACACATGCACCCAGAACTTCAGCCTGCACATGCTGTTAACTTAAAGAAGTGAAGGGCAATTTTGAATCTGTAGGGAACGGTGATGTAGCGGTTTGCCTAGGAGTGTGTATTGTGAAGTTCTCCATTCAAATCACTCCTCTGTCATGAATGCATTAGTTGCCCTTAAGTAAACAACTCTTCTTTGGGAAGCAACCTTTTAGCTCCCTGTGAGAACAATATAGGCTTATGTTACAGGGCTGTTGTCAGGATTAATAAAGGGGAAGCACTCTGAATGCTGGCCATGTGACATAGAAATGGAATTTATCATTATAGTGAAAAACTCCGCATCCATTTCTGTAAATAGCATTCAGTTCTGCTAGGCATCATGAACCGCCCTGAATCGATTGAGGAACCTTATCTCACACAAGTAAACAATCAATATGAAACCTGTTTATCTAAACCAGGTGAGACACTGAACACAGTGCCTGGCCATTCCTTTCTGACAGCAAGAGCCTTTCTCCATCATTCCCTAGCCCTGTGTTAACTCTTTAAAGGGTGATTGTATGACTTCTTTCCCCTTGCTTTGAAGACAGGGCCCTCTGGTCTTTGAAAAGGTAGAGCAACAGGAGATGTTGGAGACCTTCCACCTAGAGCCCAGTGGAGAGCATGACAATCAGGGCTGATACACAATACCATTGAAATAATTATGATAAAGTTACCAAAGGGAAGACATGTTTTGCATGCAGAAGAGCCTGAGTTCAACTCTAGGCATTTCCAGTGAGATGTTCTCTAAGCGCAAGCAATCTGGAAGGAGTTGTGCCCTGAAAGCTAATTTTTGACCAGAGAGATGGGCTTGGAAGCAGGACAGAGTCAGCAGTCATATAATGCCAAATGGAGCTCCTGTTGGTTCTTTGGGTTGCCTGATTCCTGCTGTGGGATCCCTGATCCCATCCACTGGACACATCCAGTGATGGGGAAGTACAGCAAAGGCAGCTCCATCCTTCAGCAAGCTACCCAAGCAGGGAAGCTGGTAAGGTACTTAGGGACACGTGGGCATCTCTGGCAGCAGGGTGGGAAATTCTGCCGTTGAGAAGCAGCCTGCAAGAGCTTGGCTGGGCAGGAAAGGACAAGGAAGGGAAAGGCTGAGACCAGGGGAGGGTGCTGACTCTGCTGTCAGCAGAGCTCCTTAGCTATTGCAGCATTCATTTTGAGTTTTCCAGGAGCTATCTGTGGTACTGAACCCCCTCAAATGAGTTTACCCCCACGGAGTACCAAAGAGAGCTTCTATGAAGCTCAGGATAAAAGCTGCAATAGATCAGGAGCTCCACTGACACAGGAAACAGCCTTCCCAGAATCCCCATCCAGGCTAAGTTTCAATCTCCAGGTAGAATGCCCTGACATCACAGTTTGATTTTCATCTCTTGGTGGATCTAGAGAATCACCAAAAAAAAAAAAAAAAAAAAAAAAAAGTGTGCTCCTACTTCTACTGGTTTTGAGACAGTATCAAGCCACCCACATACTCAGAAGGTGCAATGAGATTTCAAGTATTTTAAAGTCTCCTTTGCCAGGAAATGGTTGTCCATCATGTACTGTGGAAAATGAAATACCCTCATAGTGCTGCTAACCCAGTTTTGTTCCTAATGCTTAAAATGACAATGACTTCCTTTCAGATGATGGCTCCAGCAAATAGGAATTGAACCTGATTTGGGGGATTACTTGTAGGTCTGTTTTTCCTGGGTTAGTTGCAAAAAAGTGTGACCACTTGGCTAATTCTTTGGTTGAACTGAATGTTGTAAAAAGACCTTGCTGCTATTTTTATTACATTTTAAAACTGCCCCATAACCCACCAAGAGGCTCACAATTTCCTATGAGTATAATAAGCAGGGGGCTGTGCATTGTTCTCTGTCCCCTCCTTTCTCATTTCATTCAAAGGGAACTTGCTGCATCCCAATGAATAGCGGCGTAACACAGTGTGTGAGTTTGCAGCTCACAGCACCCCAGCCTGTGAATAAGCTTTGCAGTGTGGACTGCTTATGAAACAACCCCCCGGGTTCCTAACAACAGACTCACCTTGGTTTGTCCCTTGCTCTTTCTCTCTCGATTTTCCACCTGGCATCCCAGGAGACTTGGCAGCTAAAGGCACCTTGTGTATTTCTGTGGTGCTTTCCCTCTCTCCTGCCTTTTTCAGAGATCACCTTTTGCATTCTCTGAGATGACAGCCATGATTTAAAAATGTATTTTTATGCACAAGAGCTCTTGCTGCTTTCCAATACCACAATGAGGTCAGTTGCCTGAGTTCAGATGACATGGAAACCTACCACAAGGACAACAAACCCTGGAACAAACTGAGCTTCAGTGGGTTGCCTTGTTTCTCACAGAGAACTCACACTGTGCAAAGCAGTCCATGTTTTCCTGACATAGCCAGAGCTAGTAAGTCATGATGGGTTGTCATGTCATACAAATCCAGTCATTGTGTGTGTGTGTGCGTGCGTGCGCGTGCGCTGGTCTGTATAACTTCTGTCCTTTTTTGCTCAAAACCCTCATGGTCCACTAACATCACACATCAAAGCTACCTTCCTCCCCACAAAAGACATAAGGCCCTCAAGCAGCTTCACAAAGTAATTTATTAGGGGCTGAGTTACTCCACAGCTGTTAATATTGACAACAGTACGTACAAGTAGGGCTTGCCATTCCTCCACCGCTTAGTTATGAGAGGATTCAGTATGACCTAAGTACTCAAAGGTGATCAGGATCCCTCATCTTTTTTGTGGTTCTTTCTTGGATCTCTCTTTTGTTTTCTGGTGCTGGCAAGAACAAACCCCAGGCTAAGAAGTGCATGCACTTTGTGGGTCCCCTGCATGTCTTAATGTGGCAGAAGACCTGGATCTGTGGTGACTTAGGATGCTTCTGTAGGTTGGAAGCAGCCTTCTCTCTCTGCCATTTAGAATCAAAACAAGACAAAACATTCCACTGAGAAGGAAATAGTTTGACATTAATCTATAATTGTGATGTAAATAAGCTAAGCTAGACATCTGATTCCTCCTTGTACGGTGCTTGTAAATATTCATGAAGACAGTGTACTGCTTTGATTTTGTTTACAATGCAATAATTAGAATGGCAAGGCATTATGAAAACTGTCATAAGTATGATCCTGAAGGAGAAATACTATACTAACGTACTGGCCAAATTTTGCATTCTGTACCCATCTTTTTGTCCAGTATTTCCCAAGGTATTACATTTTATTATAAGCAAATCTACATTATTGTTGCAACACTATTGTCTGTCCAAGTGCTAGTTATCTAGGCACAATTCAGATGTGGTTGTTCGATTGCTTTACAGAGTAAACATCTGCAGAAAGCAGCAGTCCCCCCTCCTTTACACAAATAAAAGAAAACAAAGATAGGATAATATTTTCAGTTTACAAAAAACACATCTGCTTGGAAAGTGATAGTGATATTAATGATGGCTAAGTGCTTAGCCCTGGCAATTTCTAACTGGCACCCTGAAGTGCATTTTCTTGACTAAGCTCATCTGTTTCTAAACACATTAAAGATGCAGTTCTATTGCCTCCACAGCAGATGCAGCTCAGTAGTTTCTGGGCATGTCTGGAAGGAGGCACAGCAGTGTCAGCTCCTACTGCCACTATGCCTTTGGGTGCATTTTTTCTAGGTGGCTGTTTTTGGCTGTCTAGATTTAGGGTTCATCGTCTTGGATGCACACCTTAAGGGGGCAAGGGGGGTTCAGTGTGTTGGAGAAGCCAAGAGCAACATTCCAGGCAGCCAAATTCTTTCACCATTCATTAGAGAATGGATCTCTCTAATGGTCATGGGAGTGGAAACACTCCTGAAGGACAGATACTGGGCAGCAGCAGTAGCTGAAGGTGACACTGGTGGAGGATCTTTCCTAGACAACAGCACTGATGTTCAAACTAACTCTGGTTAGTACTGAGCAAATGGTGGCAATACTAAAATACTTCTGCATATTCTTACCTTGCAGATCCTATGATGAAAACAATCCAAAATGAAACAAGATAGTTACAGAAGGTGAGACCCTCAGGATGGAAGGCACTCAATCAGCTACTGGGGAAGTGCAAAGGACAGTGTTAATGATATGAGTAGATCCACAGAAGGTCCAATGTTACACAACACAGAAAATTAGAACATGGGATGTGAGAAGTATGAATAAAAACAAACTGGAAACCATTAAAAACGAAATTGGACATTTCACTCACACTCCTTAGTGCGAGTGAACTAAAGTAGACAGGAATGGAACATTTTCAGTCAACACAACACAAAGTGTTTTACTCTGGAAATGGCAAGCTCAGGAGAAACAGACTGGCTCTAATACTGAAGCACAGGGTGTGGCACAGGAAATAAGAGATTATAATGCAATGACCAGCCAAAAAATATCAGTCAAAATTTGTGGATAATCTATCAGCAGAACCATGATGCAAGTCAAAGCTTCAACAACAGATGCTGATGACTAAAACCTTTAATGCAATTGTATAAAAGGAAACTAAAAACACACCAAAACAAGACATGTAGATAATCAGAGGTGACTGGGATGCATAAAGAGGAACCAAAGCAGAATCCAGTGTTGTGGGAGGTTTTGGTCCAGGGGTCAGAAACGAATCAGGAGAATGACTCATAAAATTCTGTAAAGCCAAGAATCTCTTATTGCAAATTCATACTTCAGACAATGAAGCAGTTAACTGTACACGTGGACATAATCAGGTGGCCAATACAGAAATAAAATATAATCTATTTAATCAATTGCATAATTCAAAATGGGAGATGGGGTGGCTGCATTCTTGCTGCCAGAACAAAACAAGGAGCAGATTGTGGTAGTGACCATGAACTCTTAATATCAAAAACCAGAGTGAAGTGGAAAAATGTCACTCACAGAAATATGGGGCCAAAATATAACTCAAATAGATTCAGGACAGGTAAAAGGAAGTACTTCTTCACACAACATATAGTTAAACTGTGGGATTCATTTCCACAAAGTGTAGTGAGACCCTTTAATTTAAAAAGGGAATGTTCAAATTTATGGAGAAGTCTATCAATGGTGACTAGTTCTGAAGACTCTAGCCACCTCCAGGATCAGAGGCCATAGTATACCATTGACTGTGGAACATGGGCAACAGGCTTCATGTCCCGCTTGTGGTATTCCAACTGCAGCTGGTTGACCACTGTGTGAACCAGGATCCTGGATTAGATGAATCCTTGCTCTTATTTTCTCATGATGTATAAAAAAGAAACACACATTATTTTGTAAAGAAGCACATGGTCAAGCTTGGCTGTACACATTTCAATGGCGATAACTTTCTAGGAGCAGTTTGTTGAGGAAACTAAAGACAAAAGCAAAACTTTCTGGAAGTGAAGGGTTTGATATCTGAAAATAGTACAGTGGAGGTGTTTAAAAGTGGTATGATTTATGAAGATCATGCGATTTGGTAGAAAACAAGGTGAACTATAAATAGTGATGCACCTTCTAGATGCAGATAATGTCATAATGTGATTTATGAAGAAGGATTCCGCAGCAGATAACAGGAACTATATGCATTGACTACAAACTCTTAGCACTTTGGACTTAAAACTTTAAAATATATGGTATTAGATAAACTCTGTCTTGTAAATTGCTGAATAGTGATTAAAAGCAATAAATCAAAGCAATATGAATAGAAATTAGGATTAGAATGTATTCATGAAAGAGATGAAAAATAAAGTGGAATTGCATGGAAACGGAAACAGCTGAAGCTGTGGCTTTTTTCTTTCCCTTTATTTCCTTCCCTTGCCAGTTCATTTTAAACAGGAAAAATATACAGTAGGGCACGGATCCTACAACTCAATAAATGTTAAAATTTTAATGACCTTGTAAATTTCACCCTGCAAGAATTAAAAGCAAACTCTGTAGTAAACTCTCTTTCAATATCTAAATGCTTTTCTTCCAGTTTTACTGGCAAACTAGTCAAATGCAAATACACGTCTCTGCTGGTTGAAGACTAGTATCAGGCTATCATGTTGGCTCTGGCTCCGTGTATGGAGGCTGGAATCTAAGGCTGAAATAGCATGCCCATTTCTGCAGTGTCAGGAATTGTGCTTGCTTACAGCTTACCTTCCAGACGGTCATTATTTTCCTTGGTTTTCTGTGTCCAAGTTCAGATGGGAAAGTGAAGCAATTACAAGTGGAGTTTACATATGGTGAGAACAACTGAACAGGGCCAGATGCTTTATAAGGTGATACAGATAGTTCTCACAACCATCTTAACAAGCATGCATAGAATATGCACGCACATTCAGTGTAACATGTGAGTTAAGGACTTTTCCACATGAAACTTTTAACTTGGCACATCTGGATCCTTTGTGGGATTAAGACTTGGCTCCCTTGCACATTTTTTTAATCATTTCTCTCCCTGCCTTTATTTTTGTTCCATTGCACAATGGAAGTAGTGTCATTGACTTGTGCAATGAAACTAGGGTTCTGTCCCACCATTTTCATGTAATACCAGTCTTTATTCACTCTTCTAAAATTCCATTAAAATAATTATAAAGAACTGGGCAGGCCCAGAATGAGGGATAACAAGAGTGCACTAAAATGTCTCATGTAGAAAGCTTCATAGCATGAGAAATTGTGTCCTTTGTAATGTCCTTTTCTGACCACACAGAAAATAAGAGCAAAGATAGAGACTTTCGTGCTAAATCTCTGCACTGAACCTTCAAGCCATCTTTAAGAGAATTCCTGTGAAAACCTTAGGTACTGGCAGCATTCTAGCTTTAGAATGAAATGAAGCACACCTGGCTTAACTTCATCAGCAGTTGCAGCCATTGACTTTCAGGGGGCAGAAAATCTTAATCATGTTTGAACCACTGCTCAGATCTTCACCCAACCAATTGGCTTTAATGTTCCATAGTGCTAACAAATGCATATTTTTCTTTAATTCCCCAGCACCACCCTCAAATTTGGTAGTGTAGCTGGTGCCACTTGTAGCCTTCTTCAGGTTTATCTGACTTCTCCAGCCTTTTGCTCCTAGGCATTTGCCCTGCAATCCTTCCTTTGGGTATAATTTGTTAATAATCCCCTGCATGGCAACTTCCCAGTCCAAGATTTTATGAGTAGCTTCAGTATGGACAACCATTCCCTGTCAAATATCTTATTTTACAGAAGGCTTTGCTACCCCAGATAAACTTTGGTATCTGTTCCTCCCCTTCATCCTATCTTTTTGGATCCAATTTAATATCAGATAGGAGTTTCCCTCATATGCATACTCAGTTTAAGTGCTTGGCCTACAGGCAGGGAGGCTGGTGATTCCCATGTCAGGGTGGTTCTTCATCCAATGCAGTTCCTCTTTTCAGTTTTAGAGGAGCCTATTTTGCAGTTGTTTAACACCATAAAGATCAAAAGAAAATCTTCAATGGATGGGAAGCCCCACAGAAGAGTCACTAGCTTTCCCTGCCCAGAGGGAGTAGTTGTTTGCATGATAAAGTGAGCAGATAAGATATTAGGCCTTAATAAGAACTGTTCTGGAGTTAGTTTCCTTGCTAAAACAAAACAGTTCCTGTGATTTGCTTATTCCCCGTGGAGCAGGCAGAATGTGTTCTTGTGTTGATTTTCTGTTTGATAAAGATTACACTCTTCATAAGGAGAAATTCTCCCCAAAGCACCCATTTTCCTTGAGCTGCAGTTAGGATTTTTATATTCTTGGAGCTTTTGTTTTGTTTTGAGCACATTGTTAGGCCTGTGAAAATGTAGACAAATGGGAATTCTAAACCTGCATTTATGTGAATGCTGGCATTTTATTTTCTGCCAGGGAGTTCTGCAGTCCCACAGCATATGTGATGGAACGTTCCCAAGTTGAAGTGTGACAATCTGCTGATGCTGGCAGTCTTTCTGCCATGGAATGTGGCAGGTGGAGGGTGCTGTTTCATGTGCTACGCCTTGCTTAGTCATAAGAAGCATCCTGGACTGCTTTTGCAAGGGAAAAAAAATACAGGTGTTACAAAGAGCCTATCAGATGATGAAGGGCCATCTTGTTTGATGTAATGTCTCCAGCAGTGGTTAGACATATGAGAGTGGCCACCATGCATCAACTCCAAAGGATGAAGCATTGCCAAAGGCAGAACAAAAGAGGGCACCAATGTGCATAAAGGTTGTGCATCCCCACACAGGCCCGCACACATGTTCTCTAAAGAGAAATAGAATACATCTTACCATCACAGGGAAGACTGCCCTGGTGACCTCTGGATCTGGGCAGTATGCTGTCTGGTGTAATTGTGGATGGAGAACTTTAAGGCCCTCGTTCCCATTCTGCATAGTTCCTTAACTTTCAGCTAAGCTTGGCCTGAACGGTGCACGCCAGAGAGGACATGCTAAAATAGAGGATCGTGCGCTGACAGCTCTTCAAATTAGAGGACAGTCCAGGGTAAAGTAGGGCACTGGGTCATGTGATGACTCTGGGCTTTATGTGCAATGGCTTTCCACTGCTGTTTGTCCCCAACAGCTGCATGGTGTCTATTCACATGCCAGTTCCACTGAGCAGGGGTGGTTGATGACTTCTGTGTCAGTGGAGGTCCTTATCCATGGCAGCTTTTATTTTGAGCTTTAGAAGTATTCACAATGATCCCGAAGTATGGTCACTACCATGGGTAGCTCCCATAAATCTAAAAATAAAAGCTGCCATGGATAAGGAGCCCCACTGTCAGAGCTCACGAGCCTGGCCTGACATTCAGCTATTCTAGCTAACAGCCCCTGGAAACTCTTATCTTCCATGAATCCTTTTGCACATTAGAATGAGTGCAGAAACAGGCAGCAGATGGGGCACTGCTTTCTACATGCCTTTTGCAATGTTTTCAAAGGGAGCTCACGGGCCTCACCAAGAGGATGAGGCAACGACAGCTCATGCACAAAGAGCAAGTTCCTTTGACAGGATACACAAGGTGAATTGTCAGCATGTTTCACACATGGCAGAAGAAGCACTGGGTACCACAGGAGCCTAGCAGACTGCTGAATACCAAACCATGAACCTAGTCCATATGCTCTTTCTGATGATAGGTTTGTGACCAGCTTGTTGGCTCCATGACATGAAAACCAGCTTCAGATACCAGATCTACATGGCACAGTTTCCACCAAAGCAGGGGTACATGGCCTCTTTGGTCCTGAGGGCTGCAGCAGGTGGCACATAAGACTGTGTGCGTGGACGCCCACAGACCGGCTGGTGGGAGCAGCAGAAGCCTTTTGTTTCTCTCTGGGCTCCCATCAGAGATCAAGAAAGGGATTCTTCTGCAAGCACAGTGGTGGCACTCCCTCGGCAGTGACTGATTTTTCCTGCCACAGCTGATGCAGAGAGGTCTGGTGGGCCACCAGACATGGCTGCATAAAGCCTGCTCTCTGTATGTTTTGCTTCCTCGAAACTTAAAATAAAAAGAGAAGCTCTTTTCTTATTTTCTTGACCACCCCGTGATGCTCAGAAGGTTAATGGGCAGTCACGGTTCTTAACAAATGCTGTACGGAAGTGTGAAGCTGCCTTCAAACACAGAGCCCTTGATCGTTTTGTGTCTCCTCTTATCTCAGTGCACTCAGATCTACTTAGTTTTCATTGTAGTACTGAATCATGCCTCAGCACTGACTTCAGGTTCCCTCCATCTTTACATCAGCCTCTTTCAACTCAAAAGCCAGCCGCAGTGGGGGCGAAGGGTTTCCATTCATCTGCAAACCTGTGTGACGTAGGTACACCGTCCGAATAAGCTTTGTAGGATCTCTCCTTAATAGCTTTGACCCCGACCTAGAAAGAGAGCTTCTTTCTTTTCTTTTTTTATGCAGTGAAGTTGTACAGTTGCCAAAGGAGCCTCAATTGAGCTTCTCTGTAGAGAAGCCTGACTTACGAATGGCTCTTTTGAGATATGAGTGTCTTTTGAGTGCAGATAATGAAACCCATTTCAGCCAGCTCTGTGGATAAGAGTATTTCAAAAATATACTTGGAATGTATCTGCTCACTGAGCAGTGCCCATTTTAATGTGTTAAATTTATCTTTATTTATTTTATCTAAATTAATGTGTGATGCAGGAGTTGTGAAGCGCAAAGCAAATGTCAGACAGGAAAAGCAACAAAGAAGCACTGGAAGGAAGGAAATGTTAATAAGCCTTTTTCAAAAGTCCAGTAATCTTGCAAAAGGTAAAAACACTGTTTTTCTGGCAGTAATTATTGCTGCTTTCCTTCTCCATCAGCTTGTTGCTTTTCTGCAGGATGCATATTCAAGCTGTTTCCCATATGTTAATTTGAATTGCTTCATGGCTGGTAACTAAAGTTTTACGGCACCCCAGTGGGACGGGATGGGTGGGTGTCACGCTCCATCAAATTGTCACTGACTTACAGTGACCCTTTGGAATGTCCCATCCTTGACAGTTCTGTTCATCTCTGATAAACTCAAGGCTGTGGCTTCCTTTATGAAATGGCTCCATATCATAGTTGGTCTAATTTTTATTGCCTTTGACTTTCGCTAGCACGATTGTCTTCTCCACTGAATCTCTCATGATGTGCCTGAAGTATGACAGCCTCATTTTTGTCACTTTGCTTCCAGGGAACATTTTGGCTTTATTCGATCTAGGACCCATTTTATTGTTGGTACAGGGTGCTCACCAAGTTCTCCTCTAGCACCATATCTATTCAAGGAGGCTAATTCACAAAAATAGCTCATTTTGCAAGACAATACTGAGCCCCCACCTGAAAATTAGTGGGCAGTATGCGCACATCACCATGTTATTCGAGAGTCCACCCTTCCTTTTCCTTTCTTTCTTGATGTAAACCCACTTGGCAGTCAACTTACATTATTGCTCCTTGGAACAGAGGTGGACTTTGATGCCAGCACAAATCAAATCAACCTGTCTTGAACTACTGGATATATCCTTGTCTGATGCTGAAGCATTTGTGTTTGGCTTCATGCCATTTCTCTTTCTCCTGTTCTCCACCCCACACGTCATCCCTGTTCCATCATTGCGCCTATAACTTGTTATCTGAGAACTGCCCAGTTATGCTGGTTATTAAGCAAAAAGGCACAGCTGGGTGAACTTCCTGGCCTTTGTTGCCATGTGCCAAAGTCTTTGTGGAGCAGAAGGTTGCCAAACAAATTGCTCTTGGAGAAGCAGGGTGTTAGGAGATTTACACATGGCAGGAAACTCATGCCCAGGGCAAGATGCAATCAGAGAGCAAGTTTCATCCTGGATATTTTGTGAAATAAACCTCAGTGAAACAGGAGCATTCCTGCTAATTCTTCACGCCCAGCAAATATGACAATCCTCCACATTCCACAAATATGAAACATACATGTTTAAGGGTCAAATTATACACACTGAGGGCAGATTTCTATCTTCAAACAGAGGCCTATCTAACATAGACAAAGACTGATTTTCAGCTGTTTCACTCATTTGAAATAAGCTCTTTTGGTTTGGTTATACTTGAGGGAATGAGGCAAAATTATTTGGGGTGAGGGGATACAGAATTGGAGTGGCCTAACATTCAAGCCCCCCGAGAGTCCTGCTTTGAGGTACCTTAAAAAAAAACCCTTAGGAAAGTCAAAATGCCTGTCATTAGGAAAATATGGCTGCATCCTTTGTTTCCCATGAGGCTACCATTATATTTAGCAACAGTTGAATATCTATAAAAACGCACACAATTTTACACTGAGCAGGTCATTCCTCCCATAGTGCATTTTATTTAAGAAGCTTATTATGTTTAAATACACATCCAAAGAAATGTCAGTGATAGAAACAAGGTTGTTAAAAATATGAAATCAAGCTATCCTACTTTTAAAGCATAAGTTAGTAGGGAAACTGTATTTTAGTTTGGGTTCCATGTATAAAATCCAGTGACTTGGCTCTGGATTCTTATTTACCAGCCCTGTGCTGGAACTGACTTGCTGTTGTATGAGTCAAGCCAACTGTAATTGTGCAAACCACATGCATTGCACAAATTTCCTTAAGGTTTTTAAAATATGCAAATATTGTGGCTCCAGTGAGCTGGATTTCCCAGTGTTGGCACATCCCTATTTGGAAGTCTGGTAAATGTGGTTTTAATTTTAAAGATGGTAATTAATGCTTTTCATTACTAAAAGAACTATTCCAGCATCGCAAGTATATATTCTGTAGCTTATTATTACCCATGCTCACATCCAATGTAAATGCAAATTGGTTATGTACACTTTATTTAAAAAAGAAAGAAAATGTCTCTTCATTGATCACAGTGTGTAAGCATACAAGATACTTTTCTAGATGATTTCTTTAATTTCGCAAGGAGGAACCATAAACATATCTTTGCTCTTTTCAGTGCCAAACATCAGAGTCATTTGAACAGGGAGACTAACCACCATTTGATGCAGGCAGGGGCAAAGATGATAGTTCCTTTGCTTGTGCCAGAATCCTATTTAGGGATGGTGGTTAAGTGCAATCCTATGGTCTCTTGGTGAGTATGTAAAGACCCATACAACATTGAGGTCATGGATAGAATGACACCAACTGCTTTCCAAAGTCACAATAATGCCTTTGGATGACCCCATAGAGATAAAAACAGCCATTCTGGTGGGTCATTGTTAAGCTGATTCCCACATGCTGCACTCAGTTTCTCCACACTGTTTACATACAAGAGTGCTGGTAGGTGAATCTTTGAGCAGACTCGTCTGAAAACATCAAGGTATTACCACTGTGTTGTCTCAGTCATGTGATGGCTGAATCTGTGATGGCCTGTTCCTCCATGCAGCTCATTGGATGGTTTATTAACCAGTCAGAATCCGTCTTTTAGGAAGAGCAGAGCCTTAACTGCAACTCCCTCCATCCCCATTCCTGTCCTGTCAGCTCTTCACTAGACTCAGGACCAGTCCATGTCTACTGGTGCCTTTTCACATTTCTTAAAACAGGGTGCATGTATTCAATTGAGAACATGCTTGCATCAGTGTGTGCTTGCATCTCAGTTTTGACACACAACCACCACAACAGCAGTGGCTGGCTATATGGAGGAAATGGGATTGTACCCTTTGAGCAAAGCTCAGTGGAAGTTAAGCTGAACAGGGAGCTTTGTCTGTGATCAGCTTTCTGAAAGCTTCAGGAAGAATCCAAAGGTCACAACCTGGCTCCGTGGGATGACTGCCAAAAGTTATGACTGGCCAAAGCGAGCCACCTCTGTGGCGCCTGAGCTAGCTGGGCGGTTGCAGGAGGGATGCGCCACATTCCTTGGCCTCAGCTTGTGAATTCTGATATTTATGCTCTGATGCAATCTCTCAGTGTGTTTTGAGATGGGTTATTTTGTGTCTAGAGGGCAGCAACAACCCCTTTCAATAGAAATAGGGATGCTGGGGCTTGGCTGAGGTCCTTTCCCCAACATTCTTTAAGTGACTCTGCTCTCACCAAATAAATCTGTTTGTGGCCTTTTGGTCTCTCCATAATGAAAGATAGATAACAGCATATTTATTTATTAGGGAGCTATTTTTTAGGAGCCACAGTACAATTTGTTACACCTACAGTAAATGCTTTATAAATGTCCAGCCAGAACATGTGAGGATGAATGTGGAACATAATCTTCCCTTTCTGTAGTACTCTTTGTCCTTCTTAAGGTACAAGGAAGAGCTTTGACGTCCTGGGAAAGTGATCAAGTTGGTAGCAGAAAAAGTGTGGGAATAACCTCCTCTGGAGATTTGATTCTTGGAGCCTTAATGAACAGCTTTTGCATGACAATATGACTAGCTTACTGACTCTGCTTTTTCTTAGGATTCTGTATCTGTATCTAAAGGTTTCTCGATGGTACAAAAATGCAGTTCATTTTAAGTATCTTGTTGGTGTATTGCCTCCAGTTGTTTCCATCAAGGGAGGCTCTTCATGGGTCAAGGTGTCCCACAATATTGGCGCAGTCCCTCAGAAAGCCCAGTCTCTCATCACCATTAACTGTACCTCCGCACACAGAATGGCTTCCTCTTTTCACCTTAGGGAGTGAGCAGGTTGGCATGAAACAAGGTAATCCCTCAGATATCTTGGACTCAAGCCCTGTAAGGTAATTGCCAAAACCTTGAACCTTGTGTCAAGAAGCACTGAAGGCCTAGGCAGCTGCTGCCAGTCAGTGCAACAGTGGACAATATGGAGCTAAATGGACTATTGATGTTATGACAATTGCCATAACATCAGAGAAGATAGTTTCAGAGTGAGGAACATCAGTGTGAGGCAAAGAGATATTTCAGAAAATAAACATGGGAGACAAACGTCGTTCCCATTGCCATGTTGCCTCCAATCTGAAGTAATTATAGTGGTGCAGCTCAGTAATTTTATACCTGGCCTTATTGGTCCTGTTTGGTCTCTCTTTAGACAGCCATGTTCATTTCTTCAGTTGAGAAGCACACAATGAACACATCCTTTGCTGCACCCACACCCTATTCCAACCTTTCCAACTGCTTCTACATTCCCAATACATTAGAATAATAATCACAAAACTGCTTGCCAGTGCTGAAGGAAAAAACATCTCTGCACATGTGCAGTGTTTCATTTCAAACTCATTAAAAACAGAGTGCCATTATAACCACAGGACTAAAATAAAGTTTGCTTTCACTGCTCTGATTGCCTGCCATTTTGGGCTCTGTCCCTTGGCAACAAGGTCTACCCGAGCCATACTGCTGGGTAATAACAAACAAATGTACCTGCTTCTCATCCGGTAGGCGCTGTATGTAGTATCTGAGCAGGAGTACATATTTCGCCATGGAGGGCAACATGTTCAGTCTTTGGTGACAAGGGAAGAGCCGTGACTGAGGCCTTCGAGAGCCACTGTTAGGCAGAATAGTTTCACATAAACCCTGTCTGAGGCTTGTGGGAAGGTTTACAAGAGAGGAGGAAGACTTGACCAGGTCTCTTGCAGGGCTCTTAGCAAAAGGCCACTCTCTGTTCATCATGGGCTACCCCTTTAGGATGTGTCTGTTAGCTGTGATAGCTAATGAGCTCCCTTGCACTATGGCATTATTAAGCTGAGAAAAAGAAGAAAAAGAAGAAATAAGCCCGGCTGATTTTAGCAGTGATTACAGCTATAATACCTAATTGGTATTTCAAAACGTGCTCTCTCTTTCTCTCTCTCTCTCTCTCTCAAACAAATGCTTGGAATTGCTTCTTTGGGGTGGGTTAGATGACATCCTCCAGGCTTGACTTGACTAATGCCAAAATATAATTAGTCGCAGCATGTAATTTGTGTGTGTTGTCTAAGATACCCAGAACTTCAAAGCTAGAAAAGGACAGAAAGATGAAAAAGGATCCCGTCTGGCCACTGTGATGTTTTATAAGGAACTAACCATTTGGAGGTTTTTTTTTTAATTCAAGGATGAATAGAGAGAGGGCATGAGGCAAGTAGAATGGATTTACAGTGTGCAGAAAAGGCAGCGTCTGAGAATTCCTTAGACATATTGTGTACTTTTATCATTCTCGTCTTCTGGCAAAGTGTAGGGCTAGCTTATCCCAGAGAGGGAAGAGTGATTTAGTGGTTCGAGAACAGGCCTAGGGGCCGAAGATTTTTGGAGCTTTAATTTTTTCTGGCGCACATTCTCTCCCTCTGTGCCCAGCTTAATTGGCCTGACTTGGAGGTTGGGGAACCCAGAGAATGCATTTTTCCCAAGACGGGCAAAGAGAGCTCATTAGTTTAGGTTCACTTAGATTTGATTGTGTGAAAACATTTCTAGAAGTTTGTTCAGAGTGATTATTTTCTGTAATGACCCTTTCTCCCCCTCCGCATTTTCTTCCCCTGCATCTCTTACACACAAAGCATCATTCTTGTCTTGTTTTTGCGGTTTCATGTACTCCTACATAAGTTACCTATCTTGTCATTCTTGATTGAATAGGCCTGCTGTTGCTGCCGCTTGTGTCTTATCCTTTCAGAGTGCAGACTGCAGCAAATACTTCAAATCAGGCTGAGCGTTAGAAAGGAACACTTTTTGTCTCTAGCAGACACTAATAACAATACTCACATCCTACTTAGTGGTGCACTTTGCGATATGGAATGGAAAACTTTGATGGCTATCATTATGGAACCCTAATATCACACCAGCATTAGGGTACATCCGGCTTTGGCCCTTTTCAGTGTTGTCGATCAGCTCTGGAATATATGAAGCACCTAAAACTGTTGAACAGAAGAATATTACTGAAGATACCACTGATTTCCATTAAATTCTCCTGCTGCATTCTCAGAACCATGGCCAGGGCAACAGGAGTGACCTCCATGTTGTAGTTCCAGTGCAACTATAAGGCGGTTCTTAGGAGAATCCCATCATGCCACGGGGTGCCAATTCAGCCATTAGCGCAGCAACGGAGGAGTGGTTGGGACCTGTGCCAGACTGATTAACCATGCAGAAATCCTGGGGGATGCTCGTTGGTGTCCTCCTTTCCCAGGGCAGTGTTGCTCAGCTCCCAGGAGGGGACACTGTCGGCTCTGTTGGAAGGAAAGGGCAACATGCTCCATTCCCACAGGGCTCCACACTGTGTTCTGCACAGCATGGAGCCCAAAAGCACAGATGTGGTTTCCATGCTGCAGTAGAAATGCATGAATTAGTTCTCGGAAGGAATCCCTGGGTTGCTGGGTGATGCTTTCCCTGCAAGTTTTTGGCAGTCAGGAAACAGGCTATTGGAGCCTTTGTAAATTTATGTGACTGTTATAAATGCTATTGATGACTCCGCAGAGTTACTTGCTACAACAAATAACATGTAGTTTATTATTTCCTCAATAAATACGGAATAACAGCGGCTCAGAAGATCACGGCACTTTATTATGTCCAATACTTCATTCATTTGGTAGTAATGTGACTTATTTACTGCATCCCCTGGAATGCATTTACCTCACTAAAACAAATAATGAATTAGCCTTTCTTACTGGGTGCACACTGGCTGGAAGCCCACCGATTTCCTGACTAACCATGCAATCCCCTGCATGTTTCAGGAAACATGCAGGTTTGGTCCCATGGCAGTCAAAGCTGCTTTCTTCCTAGAAATTATGTTTAGGAGCATACCTTGAAGGGGATTGTCTTCCCCTTCCCCTTCCCCTTCTCTCTCCAATACTACTGCAAGTGGGACCTCCAAACAAAATGTTGCAATGCATCCTTATCTCTAACAGGAGCGGTTCTGTTCCGGTTTCTAGCCAGGCTATCCTCCAAGATATAATTCAGTGAAAGGGGTTGAAGGACAGCTTTACATTCTGCCCCCACTTCCTTTCCTCTTTCAAATGACATGACATCCTATGGCTATTGAGCATCCTCAGTCCTTGTACAGCTGGTCTGGGGCAGTTTGCCCCTAGGTGTGCTGTGTTACAGATATGCTGGAATTTGCCTGATCATGGTTAGACCACCTCCTTGTTTATTGCTGGTCCTGCGTTGGTTCCAATTTGTCCAGCTGCATTTGGTACAGAGAGAGGGATGATTAATTGCTGAAGTAGGCAGCTTCCATCATTACTTGGTGGAAGACAGCAGAGTGGGATGAGTGACAAAGGCCCATTCAACAAGGGCGCATCAGAGGCAGAGGAAAAACCTGGGGGAGCTCAGGGTAACTTGCACCACGGCCTCTCTGATTTTTTCCCTCCCTGGATGCCAGATTGCCCCCATTTCCTCCTTCTCCAAGGTCATTTCCCAGCCTTGGAGAGCCAACCAGCATAGTTCCCCCTGTCTCAGCTGTGAGGGGTAGAGGAGGGAGCTCTGATTTTATTTATTTATCGATTTAATTTAATTTTTTCTATACTGTCTACTATTTTCACAGAAAATCTCAAGACTGTTTCTTCCTTCTGAGGTCAGAGCATAGTTTCCAATCTCAAAGGTGGCTTCCAAGCCACCCCAGGGTACAAACCGATACATGTTTAATATGTTAATATGTCTAAAAATCATGTATTCTTAGTGCTCAATCATAAGTACATTTAGATGGCAAGAAGTCTTATAATTCCCAGCATTCTTCAACTAGCAGTGCTGACTGAGAAATGATGAAGATTGTAATATCTTTGCCATCTAAACATGCATATAATTACATCTTACAAGCCACTTTTCTCCATCAAAATGGACTCAAAGTAGCTCACAAAGATAAAAAGAGATAAACCAAAAACAAACCACAAATTACATGTAAAATACTAATTGTAGGTGCAATTCATTATGAATTGTTGATTTGATGTGTTATGCATAGCATGTAAAGCAAAAAGTGTTTATCATGTAAACATATCTGGTAAAAGTCATTTTATAGAGACCTGCCTTTCTAAAAGAATGAACAGGAGGATCTGACCTAATGATGGCTTTCCCACACATTCTGATGATCTGTGATTTAAAGAAATGTGTGAGTTTACCCTCAGATGGCCATTTCACCAATCACATTTTGTAGATTGTTCCTAGAGAGGTAGCTTGTGGATGCAACAGAACTGCATTTGTAAACATGTGTACAACACCAGTGCCTTAGTCTGGCAGCCATGATTGATTGCAGCGCTCTGTTGAATATTTACGAAGCGGGTTGGTTCTGTGTAATGTGTGAAATGGCCCACATGCCCACACAATGCTATTGGAGTGTCCCGGTTGCTGCTTCTCAGCATTTGCTACTTCATGCCGCTCTGTTAACCTTTGGACAACTGTCAGATGGGTGAATCACATGGGGAGTTCCCACGGCAGTTGCAGGGCTCTGTTGGCGGTGGCAGCCCTGAAATGGGGCCTTTTCCATGCGATCTACTTCCTGGATAGATCATTGTGATTTATCTCACTAATTAATGTACCTTGACAACAATTACTCAAGTGGTGTGGGACCTGACCAGAATGGCATCTATGACATTCTCAGTGTCCTCCTCAATTTCTCCAGCCTTTGAATACCTTCACCTTTCATTGTATTGGTGGTCCACTTTATGACTTAGATGTATATGACGTGGAGAGCATGATTCATCTCTGCTCTATAAAAGGACCAAGTTGCACATGCTTTATTTATTTATCTAATGAAAATTCCACCTTTCTGCCAAATTACAGCTCATGTATATGATCACAATCACAATCACTCATTCACAAATGAAAAGCCTATAGGATGCTATGGATGCAGGTCAGGGTTGCCAGATTCACAGGTAAAGATGAACAATTTGTACTATTTCCTCCAACCATTGAGTAGGTGGATGCACAGACAGAACATGGCATGTGCTGTCATGTCATGTGCTATGGTAGGAAGCCTGGCACCTCAGCCAATTGCCTCAGCTGCCTTCCTTTAAATCTAGCCTTGGGATCTGGTCTACCTTCTGTCAGATGTGTTGAACTGGGACATCTTAGAGGCAGACTTGCTGCATTCCAAGGGACAGGTGCAGTGACGGAGAATCTACCTGTGCCTTTTAGCAGTTACAAGGGGTGCGGCTGTTAGCATAGTACAAGTCCAGGAGTTCTTAATCCTGCATTCTTTAAACACACACATCCGCAGATCCCCACACTGCAGCAATACTTGGCTTATATTTTATTGACTTCATATCACAGGGGGCTAACAGGATTGTGTGCTGAGCTTCTGAAATTGTGCTATATTTCCACAGGTGTATTCAGACTGACAAGCATTTGATGGAGTCACATTAGTCAAATCCATTGCTGACATTTTCTATTTATAGAGTCACATAAGCACATGTGGTTCTGAAAATTAGAGTTTTCTTTCCAGTGTAAATCTGAAATGGAGCTGCCATAAGAATCCTGTTATGATTTACTGCTAGCAAACGTGACCCACACTAAGCCTACTGGACCTGCATCCACTTAATGCTCACCAGTGCTTGCTGGCCGTTCCCTGTGACTCTCCAACTTTTCTCTTTTTTGGAAGAAACACGCACGCACGCACGCGCGCACACACACACACACGCGCGCGTGCACACCCGCGAAATGGTTACCACATGCTGGAAAATTAGCAATGTGGCATTCGAGCTTTCGTGTGGCATTACATTAACAGATGGAAACTGTTAAATATCTGCCCCAGTGCCCTGCATGTGTTTGCTTACCGTGAATGAAATACTTATAAAGCGTGACATTGTTTAATTTTTATAAGGTCTGTCACATCCAGCGAGATTTACAACAGTTGTTTTAAAAATCTCCCATGCAGGTGCCTTCTAAACGTGCTCCAATTCAAACACTGCCTGCTTGATGCACACTCAAGCAACCGGGCCTCGGTACAGCAGCATTTAAATCAAAGTGCCACAAAAAAACGATTTAGCGTAATCCAATAGTATTTGAGGGATTTGGGTTGCAATATACAAGCAAAGAAGTACTTAAATATAAGCTTCCCAAAACTGTTGAGTGATGCTGCCAAGGCCATCTTGGCTGGTTTGTGCTGTGTGTGTCGTCTGGAGATTGTCCTCCGCAAATAGGAGCATCTTGCTGATCTTTGTTTAGCAAACTTTCACGATTTGCAACTGAGCAAGCAAGATGCAGCCTACTAGTCAGGCAGCACGAGGGTTTCGTAAACTGATTTGGCAGCCTGCCTGAATGTGGTAACTGTCTCCATTATAGGTCTTAGAGAGTCACAGCTTGCCCCGGAGGTTGGTTGCAATCCTGGTTTCTCAGATGGAGAAAGAGCCCAAGTATTAAAAGGCAAGGTGGTGTTGCTCACACTGCAACCAAGATGACAGAGGTAACCCTTAAGTGGCAATGGGAGGGAAGTAACTGACAAAAGAACAAAAGAGGAGCTTAAAGTAACTGATGAAGAAGGTGCGCCAGAGCTGATCCTATAATTCCATATGAACTGGTAGCAACAAGTGCAAAATCAGCACAACTTCCAAGTGGTGAACCACAGAGTATAAGGGATGCCCAAGGGAGGCATAGGCAGAGAGCAGGTAAGATCAAGCTGGAATTGCAGGACTTTGGATAGCTTTAAGCCAGGTTTAGGAAATATGATTCCGATGGGCACAAATGCATTCCTGGACACCTTTTTGGCATCCACCAAGGTGTCCTACTTATGCTATTTTCCTTTCCTTTCTATAATGCCACACTTTCTTACTCGCAACTGGGACTGTTGTGAAATAGGTTTCTGCTGGTGCTGAAGACAGCGGATTCAAAGGGGTTCCCTGTGTGTCTTAGAGCTGAGCCCCTGCTTTGCTTTTACTAAGTCCTTTGGGCAAATTTCTGGTCTTTTGCCAAGCTTCACGGCAGATATTTTATGATGTTGCTCGGGCCAATTTCTCTAACTGATAACTGTTTCTACAGACCAGAAGGGTTGCCTTCTTCTGCCCAAAGCAGACAGCTTGTTCTAACAAGGTCTGGTGTCCACCTGAGGCCCTTTATCCACTAGGGTTCGGTTACCTTACTTCAGCTTTTCCAGAAGAAACTTAGAGAATCATCCAGAGACTGAGAGCCTAGAGCTTCATCAGCATTCAGTCAGTTTCTGCCTCATGCATTTATCTGTGCTGGTGAAAGGATGCTGGCAAGTGTGAGTTGATGAAGAAATGGTCTATCGTCACTGACAATAAGTGACCATTACTGTGAGATCTAGTAAGGCTCACCCAAACAGCAAAAGTCGAGAAAACTTTGATGCCTCTATCCTTATGCTATACAGTAAAAAGGGTTATTTTCTTCCATCCAAGTAAACAAGTTATTATTCCCCTTGAGAATCCAAAAGGAAAAATGCTACTCATTTCTACTATCCAAACAACATCTTTGCATGTAAACAAAGACCATGGTACTTTATAGCATCTTATCTGAAAAGCTGAGATGGGATCAAACTGCTCCTTTTTTCAAGGGGCCCTAGACATTTGTATTTTGTCTCTTTCTTAGTGTGTTTGTGCATGCTTGTGTGTGTGCGTGTGTGTGTGTGTGCATGCACATGCACTGCAGGTTCCCATAGATCTCAAGAAATCTCCTGAACTACAAATCCTACGGCTCCTTATTTATATATTTGCAACATAAACTTTTACCTGTGCATCCAGCTTGAAGCCATACTTGCCCCATTGAAGTGAGATCTGTGGGCTGAACTCATGGCGGTGAATCCATCTTTTGCAGGCATTGTCCTGTTAGCCTTCTTGGCTCGTACACTTAATCACTGCAACACTGGATGACAACTAGAAAGTGTGAGCGAACAATTCATGATCAAACACTATAGACTGGACTTGCATATCACTTCTCATCCCTTTTGATGTAACACCTTCCAGTGGGATTAGTTGAGCCACCAGTCAGGAAGAAGGGAAGTGAATAATTACACAAATCAACATTGTAGATTTTTATAAACTTTTAGAAAAAGAAACTCCCAGTTTCATGTGGATGATCACTGATGAAAGAAATGCTTTGATATTGCTGACCTTCACTGAGTACTAGACTGGATTGTTAGGGATGGACATTCATTACTTATAAAACTTTTCAGAAGTTCTTTGAGCCCTCACAAAAGCCATTTTTTACAAGCATCTTTGAACTGGGTAACAAGTGCTGCTTATTTACAATGGGAAAGATAATTTTCTGCCAGACAAGGGAGATAATCTTGACTCCCTCAGGTATGGTTTCGCGAGTTAGAAAATGTACTGCAGCAATCTTCTCATTGATCATATTTTTGTTAAGCTGCTGTTGTAATAACGTTGACTGTCAGCATTTAGCTATTGGTTATATCCGTTTGAAGTGCTGACAGGCCATCAAGAGCCTGGAACAGCTGCTCAATTTAACTACCTGTGAGCATCAGGGTTCGTCAGCTAAAGCATCTTCTTTGCATTGTTATTTTTTGAGTTTTATGATAATGTAAAGATGAAAAGTAGAACAGGCATTGTGGGCTACGGAGTGAGTGTACTACTGAAACTGGCTCTGGGTACATTGCATCTAGCAAACGGAATTGAAAGAGATGACTTCTTAGCCTGGCCATTGTCCCTTTTATTTTTAAGTACTGCTGCTTTTCTAAGGTAAAGAGAACCTTTGCACCCTATCATTCATTCACAGTGTAAGCTCACTCAGCAGAGATGCTTGAAATGAGGTGAGAATAATCAGAGCAGACCATAGAAGCAACGTTGACTGTGCTTTAGCTGTGAGCATAAGTTGGAAGAAAATTAACTGTTTGTAGGACTTCATGCTATATGTAGTTTTATAAATCTCCTCTGCATTTCCCCATTAGGGCACAGTCTTATGGCCCTGGGCAGGCTTTCCAAGAGGGAAATGTACAAAACCCCGTAGGATTTCCCTCCTGAGGTCCATTCAAGGAAACATCTTTCAGCAGCAGTGGAAAGACCCACTGCCATTGCTTCAGGCAAAGCTCCCCCATTCCCTCGATGTGACTTGCGGCATGGGAAAAGTATGGACCAGTGTGGGACCAATGGGAGGGAAAATGGGAGAACTCTGACAATGAGGAGAGAAAATGGCAAAATATGACACCCCCTTCTGCCCTGGCAGCATGAGGGCAATAGGGCCTTGAATTCAGCAGTTCACCCTGTTGGACTGTTCTGCCCATTACTTTTGGCCACCCTAAAGGAACCTTCTACTTAACTCTCTCCTGATAAATGATTAATATAGAACAGGTGGGAAGGGAGCAGGCACAAATCAAAAAAATTGTGCAAGCACTTGATCACCTAATGCTAGTTGTGACATGAGCACACATTGTGCTTTTCGGAGTGAGGTGCTCATCATTTATTGTGTGCTCATCATTCCCTACTCATAATTGTTTGTGAATACTTTGGTTGTAGACCTCCAGTTCAGCTTCTGCATCTAAAGTTTTGGCAAATTTTTTATTTTTATTTTTTTGAGCAGGGAAGATGTTACATCTAACTGCGAAAGTGAAAAAGGAAGAGTTCCTCTTGAGTATTTTTGCTATTTTGTTACACTACAGCGCCACCTACAGGTTAAGTGGCAGGAAAGCAGATGCTTCGTGTGTAGTGCTTGGATCTCAGTTCTGTGGCAAAGCCCAAAGTAGATATAGTGGATGGACAGCTGACTGGCATTCTTATGCGGAAAAGCTCACTATGTTTGCTCAGGGCCATATTTAATAATAAAATGTGATCCAAAATGCATAGGGTGGCTAGAGGATATCTGGCTGCTCCTCTTACCGCACATGGTCCCTTAGCTGATCAGCTTAAAAAGACATTCTAGAATCTGATTATAGGCAAAGGGAATGGTGTTTCACAGAATCACAGAAAAGTAGAGTTGGAAGGGGTCTAGAAGGCCATCGGGTCCAACCCCCTGCTTGTGCACAACATCAAAATACACCATCCCACTCAGAGGTCTGTCCAGTTGGATCTTGAATGCCTCTGGTGTGGGAGAGCCCACAACCTCCCTACATTATTGGTTCCATTGTAGAACTGCTCTGTTAGAGAGGATTTCTCCCCTGATATCTAGCCAGAACCTGGCTCCCTGTAACTTGAGTCCATTATTTCATATCCTGTGTGATGGGATGATTGAGAAGAGATCCTGTCCTTCCTCTTGTGGCAGCCTTGTTGGGTGCTATCATATCATCCCACATTCTTCTCTTCTTGAGGTTGAACATGCCCAGTTTCCCCAGTCTTTCCTCACAGGCTTTGTGCCTAGACCCTGGAGCATCCAATTTGCCCTCCTCTGAACCCTTTCCAGATTTTTGGCATCTCTTTTGAACTGTGGTACCCAGAACTAGGCACAGTACTCCAGAGGAGGTCTTACTGTATCTGGAGTAAAGGGGAACTGGCACTTCACATGATTTGGAAGTGAGGCTTTTATTAAAGCAACCTGAAATAGCATTTGCCCTTTTTGCAGCTGCATCACATTGTTGGGTCCCATAGCTTGTTACATACATAAAACAACTGCAAGATCTTTCTCTTTTGCAGTATTGTTGAGCCAAGTGTCCCCCGTCTTGTAGCAGTGAATTTGGTTTCTTTATCCCAAGTGCAGGACTTGGCATTTGTCCCTACTGAATTTCATTCTGTTCTTTCATCCTAGAGTTCTAACCTGTCAAGATCTCCATGAATCTTCTTTCTGTCTTCCAGGATGTTGGCTATTCCACCCAGTTTTGTGTCATATGCAGATCTGATAACCGTTCTCTGTACTTCCTCATCTAGATCATTAATAAAAATGTTGACGAGCACTAGGCCTAGGATTGAACCCTGCAGTGCACCCCTTGTTACGTCTCCCCAATTTGAGATGGTGCCATTGATGAGCATTCTTTGATGAGATTGGTGACACGAACATACAGGAATGGGAGGGGGCGTCACACAGAGGTGGGTAGAGACCTGTTTTCCCCTGCAGAGGAGGGCAGGACATGCTCCAACGGAGCAAAGCTCAGGAAGCCAAGGTTCCATTTGGATGCCAGGAAGCACTTCCTGACAGTTATGGTATGGAATAGGCTTCCATGGGAGGTAGTTGAGGCCCCATCGATGAGGGTGTTCTAAGATAGGCTGGACATGCACATGGTGGGCATGTCGTGAGCAGAGCCAGCTGGAGCTGGGGGTCAGACTAGATGGCCCGGGAGATCCTTTCTGACTCGCTCTGTTACTGTGTTTCTGTGACATCATGCTGTCATTTGCAGGGAGGTATTCTTTTAAAGAGATACTCATGCAGTGTTGAGCTAGTAAGGGCCCGATTCTATGGGACTGTCCTCCAATTTTGGAAGGTTACAGGCATCTTAAGTAGGGGAGGAAGAACACAGAAGATTTCATTTCCTCCACACACCCTGAGCCTTCCAAAATGTTTTCCTCTTTGCAGGGAGGAGAGGATGAGGTACTGCCTGGATTCACTGGATGATGGCAGTGCTCTGCTTCTCCCCTTCTGACCCCTCCAAATACCCTCCAGACCTTCTTCTGATCCTCCTCTGATCCTCTGTCTAGTGCTTAGCTGGTATGGAAAGAACTGCACCAGCTGCAAGGATGGAGCGGATCTCTTGGAAGACACGGTCTCTGCTGCTATCCAAGAGGGCTTTTCTAATGTTGCAGTCGGGACTCCACTACCTATGGGCGGCCAGACAGTGCCTCCTGGCCATTATCCAGGATGTGTCCCCTGGAATTGGAATTGTCCCCTATCTCTCCTAGCAACTTCTTTTTGCTCCATAAGCAAAAGTTTCCCTTCAGATCTGATAAGCTGGTTTCATTCTTTATGGAGCAGTCTTTGAGTTCCCCTTGAAAGCATCACCTTGTCAGAAAGTGAGCATAGCTCTGTGGTTGAGAGGGGATATTAAATTCTAACATTTCCAGTGATCATTTTTCAGAGACTCAGTCTTGATCTGTTAAGGCATTTTACTTTTAATGATTTATGCAAGTCAGCTATCAACTCCCCGTCCCCCACCGTTACTATGCAGAGGGCAGCTGTTTTCTTTGAATGGTCTTCCTTTCTCACATTTTTCTCCAGCTATTTTGTAATGACTTGAATGATTGCCTTCTCCCATTTAGACCTTGGGATTCTCTTTGGAGGTCTTTCTCTGAGTGCCCCTGCCAAGTAGCTTGCCATGGCTAGGCAAGGACTTTTCAGTGAAGGCACTCTGGTTGTAGAACTTGCCCCCAGGAGAAGTTCATCTGGTAGGAATGTATGGATTATGTTAAATCCATTCCACCTGTGTTTTATGGATAGCTAGGTGTCTTTTTGTTCTGTTATCTGTTTTGATGGTTTCAGATGCTCTTTTTTAACCAGAATTTTGTTCTATCTGTGCTAACTTGCATAAGTGCTAATGCAAGCTTACACACATCCCCCCAAAGTGAAAAACTGGTCTGCATGTCCACATGACTTGGTAAAAACTAGTTTACTACCAAATCTGCAGATCAGAGTCATAGAAATCAGAACTTACTCAAAACTGTTGGAAATTTCTCCAACACCCCTATCACCCGGTGCCTATAACTTCATAATTTTGGTGCCAGCGAAGTCCTTTATTTCCCCTAGGTTCTTAAAGACCAATTAAACATTTTAGGAAATCCTATGCAGGTTTAGATAGAAAAAAAATCCTATAATTTCTGATATGCCCCAGGGGCTCCAGATGATGCTGTCTTCATGATGCAACCCTTCTGTGTTTTTCCATTGCTTTTTCCATCTTTTTTTCTTACAAAAACAAAAAAACCATTAGGAGTAAAAGAGAGAAAAGAAGAATAGCTTGTAATAGCCTTTGATTGGATGCACTTGGATCCTGTGTCTGAAAGTGCCCAGAGATCCTCCAAGATTGGCCAGGGCGACTTAATTTATATTGTTAATTTATATTATTCTATTCTGAAGTTTATTTATGGTTGTGAGCCACTCTGAGGCTTTGGCAAATGGGGCGGCATAGAAGTCTCCTAAATAAATAAATAAAAATAAATAAGATTAACCCTTCCAAGATTAACCCTGGTCCCTTCTTACATAATATGCATCTCCTAGCTGACAAATGCTCCATTCATTGTAAGAAGGGTTTCAGCAATGAGACTGATGCTCAGTTCTAACCCAGGACAGTTTGCTGCTTGAGAGAAAGGACAAGATGCCATTAGCAGAAGCCAAGAAGACAGGCTCAAAGCATGCTCCATTGCACCTGAGAGCAGCTGGGGGGCTTCAGGGGTGGAGGCAGGATCCATTTCTGCAGTATCTGCAGAACTCAGTCCTTCTGCAGAAAAGAACGGTTGGTGCCAGCTCAGAAGATATGGTTGCCACTGCACACCATCAGAACCCAGCATCTGCTGCCAGAGGCAGCTGCTTCACCTTACCCAGTGTTAGGACTGGCCCTGCTGCTTGAGAAACCTGGAGGTAGTTCTGCCCATTTGCCTGAGCTGTTAGTGGCTGCCAACTTAAAGTTAAGTAATTCTAGTAATGGACTTCTAGATAAGCTACCTGAAAATGACTTTGGGAATCACATCAGTGTCCCTGCACAGATCTTAATTAACCAAGAGCGAGCTAGCACTGAGTGGTGATATTAGCATGCATTAACTTTCTGCAGGCAATTAATGCATGTCGTCTCTGGGTGTGGTGCATTGTGCCTCTCAGACATTAATCCAGACAAAGTGGTGGGATATTGTCCAGGATGTTAAGCATTATGAGCCAAGAGCTCACTCAGTTGCTATCATATGGCAAATCAACTTGGCCTAAAGAAGCCATTTGTGGGTGCCTTTATGGTAACTTTTATTACGTCTGAGAAATAAAACACTTGCCCCCAAGCAACTTTTATTTCAGCCTAATTATCGCCACACTTTTTGTGTGTGCAAGCATGAGACTGTAACTGAAGAATATGCAAAGGCAAATCCTTTACCCTCAAGCACAGGCTCAGTGTCTGCCTTCTGATACAGGCATTTCTGTGGTAGTGGAAGGGGTGCCAGCAAAGAACAAATTCTCTCATCCTTTTAAGGCTGGGGATAGACACACAAGGGGACTTCCTCCCCAACCCCCAGGATTTTTTTGTCCTACTTTTGTTTGTAAGGAAAAAAAAAAAGAAACCTAATTGAGAGCTTAATGTGCAGAATGAATTCAAATCTGAATTCTACTGGGGAGGGAAGTGCGAAATGGGAGGCAACGATGGATGAAGGCTTATGCAGCATAACAGAGAGAAGAGCTCCAGTTTTGTCCCCAAATAGTCTTCACAATAATGTAGGAAAAAAGTCAGACCATGAAACACATGGGTTCAGGGTCTATACATTAATGTACAGAGTATAGGAAGCAAAAAGAATGAACTTGAATTCTTACTACATGAAGGCAAATATGAATTGCTAGTATTACTGAGACTTGGTGGGGTGACTCTCATGACTGGAATATAGCAACTGAAGGGTATAACTTGTTGAAAAAGAAGAAATAAAAAAGGAGGCAGAGCTGCCTTTTATGTTAAAAATACTTACCCTTCACAGAAATACAGGAAGATGAGCCTGGTAGCCCCATCAAGAGCAACTGGGTCAAAATAAATGTGTCAAGGAATAAAAGGGACATGATAGTTGGAGTCTACTACTGATCAGACAATCAAGGAGAAGAGAAGGATGAACTTTTGTTAAGCAAATCGCCAGTATTTCAAAGGAAGTAGTATTGGGGGATGTTGATTACCATGATATCTGTTGGGAGACAAATTCTGCCAAAAGTGGACCTTCCAAGAACTTCTTGACATGCATGGCAGACAATGTTCTCTTACCGGAAGTGGGTGAAGGAACTAGAGGATTGGCTGTCTTCAGCTTAATACTGACAAATAGGAGCAGCCTAAAGGGTTCAAGATTCAGACTCAAAGAGTGCTTCTCAATGGAACCTTCTCAGACTGGAGAGAGGTAATGAATGGGGTACCAATGGGCTCAGTCCTGGTACAAGTGCTCTTCTATGTTTTTATTCATGATTTGGATGAAAAAGTGGAGGGAATGCTAATCAGGTTAGCAGTTGACCTAAAATTGGGTGGGCTAGCTAATGCCCTGGAAGACAGAAACAAAATTCAAAATGACCTTGGTAGGGTGGCATGCTGGGCTGAGAGTAACAGAATTGAATTCGGTGGGGATAAATGCCAGGTTCTACACGCAGGGAAAAGGAACCAAATGCACAGTTACACAATAGGGGATACTTGGCCCAACAATATGACAAGCGAGAAGGATCTGGAAACTGTGGATCACAAGGTGAATATGATGCGGCTGCAAAAAACATACATGCCTTTTGGGCTGCATTAATAAAAGTTTAGCTTCCAAATCATGTGAGGTACTGGCTCTCCTCTATTTGGCACTAACTAGGTCCCATATTGAGTACTTTGTCTGGGTACCACACTTCAAGAAAGATGCAGACAAACTGGAAAAACATTCAGAGGAGGGTAACCAAGATGATCAAGGACCTGGAAGAAAGCTGTAGGAGGAGAGGTTGAAGATGTGCACATGTTTAGCCTGGAGAAGATAAGACTAAAGCACTCTACAAGTACTTGAAAGGCTGTCACACGGAGAAGGACCAGGAACCCTTCTCACTTATGCCAGGGTGCAGGACATAGTACAGAAATCCAGGTTTTGGCTGGACATCAGGAAAAACATCCTGGCTGTTCATGGGCTCTCCCACATTGGAGGTGTTGAAGATGCAGTTGGACAGCCATCTGTCAGGGATGCGCTAACCTGATGCCCTGCATTGTGTGTGTGTGTGTGTGTGTGTGCGTGCGCGCGCGCGCGGGGGGGGGTTGGACTCAATGACCTGACTGATTCTACTGCCTCCCAACTTTATTGTTCTGTGATTCTATGAAGGCCTTGCTTTTGCAAAGGGAGTGTCTGCTCATCTGGAGCAGCGATGAAAGGGCTGTACGCACGATCCACTCATGCATTCAGCAAACAAAAAGTAGGGCTGTGTGATTGTGCCCACTGGGTGCTGACATGCCCACTGGCCACGTTCCTCTATGACAGAGGTGCTGGACATTACAGAGGTGCTGGATTTTGGCAAATCCTTTGGTGCTCACATTCCAGTGGTGGGAGGAACTGAAGGTAAAAAGGTGGCCCTGAAAGTAACAGAAAAGTAAAATCTGTTACCTTAAAGCTGTAACTGACAGCTTTAAGGCCTTAGAAGAAGACTTTCAATCTCCCATAATTGGGGGGCGGGAGTGGGGGAGGAACTGCACAAAAGCTGGACACCACCAAGCAATCCATAGTCTGGGGAAAGGGATGGAGTCAATGAAGGGGGCATGACTTCTGGGAAATGCTGGAGGGCCAGATGGAAAATCCAGCCAGCCTAGATTTGGCCCCTGGCCTCAGGTTCTACACGCCTGCTCCAACCGAATTCCTAAAATGGACCATACACCTGTACTGCCCTTTTTCTTAAGAGTAAACTTAAAACCACTGCACAGTGAGACAGGGCTTGGGGGCATGGTGATCTCACACATTCAGTAAAGGTACGAAGCAGGCTTTGCGTGTAGCCTTTGAATATGCCCCAGAATTTGCTGTCCCTTGACTCACAGTGTGCCCCACACGTATTGCGCTGGCTGGAAGGATAGCGGGCAGTCCATTGGTGGGGAGACTTGGCTGGCCATTTGGCTTCTCTGCATAGCAGTGGCCAACACGTGCATGCGCACTTGGGTGGAATCCTCCTTGCCAATGAGTCACAGTCCCCTCGCACAAGACTTTGAAGGGGCTGGCTCCCACGTACCAGCACTGCTTGCATGCATGCACTTGTCCTAGCATGCTCAGCCCATGCGTGCATACGGCACACAAAGTGCAGCTACCGCTCTGGAGACATGCCCTAGTTTGTAGGTGTGCAGTATACTGACAAGAAAGCACATGGATTAATGAGAGAGAAAGAGGGAGAGAGAGAGATAGAGAGATTGTCGAGGTTTCCCCTGCTAGCTTTGCAACCCTCCCAGTCCAGCAAGAGGTCACAAAAGTAAAACTTGGCATGGATAGTAAAATTATGTTCAGCACCAGGCCTATAAACACTAGAACAGTACTACCATTTTCTGAAATGTGAACTGCCTGGACCTGGGCAAAGAGATGTCATAAATATTAGATGTTTATGCAGAGTTCATGCACCACTCAATACAGCTGTCCATGTCTGAAAACAGCAATACAGTATAAAACTATGCATTGTTTTACATTGATATAATTCTCTAGTAGCCACTTCCAATATAACTCCCCAGCAACTTCCAAGCAGCTATCCATCTTTGATGTCGCAATCCGATGTATCACTACCTGGACTGAAGTGGAAGGGGGCTTAATCCCAAGAAAATAGATATAGAATTGCAGCCTGAAATGTTTAACAACCGAACCAGTATTTTAAAATGTACTTGAGATGCTTTCAGAGATGCTGTTTCTTCCTTGGGAACGTGCCGTTTGCATCTTCAGCAGATGCATCAAGTTGCAGTACAACCACAGCCCCGTTTTAAATGGGCTCCTTCTCTTTCAGAGGGACCGAGATTGTGGGAGCCACCATGCCAGGCAACGGGGCTCTCCTGAAGAGCAGCTGTCACTTGCCATGACAGTTTATCTGTTCTCAGCACTTGTAGGAACACAAGGCAATAAGACACCTGTTCTGCATCATAAGGCAAATGCAAAACTGATCACACTCACTTGCACTTCTACCCACAGGAATCCCCACTGAGGTCCAGGAGGAATCTTATCCCCGCCCTTCTCATGTCTTCAAGAAGCTGCAAAGCATTATGCCTTTAGTCCTGCATGAATGAGTTCTTTGAAAAGTCTAGTGCTATAAAAAATTCAAGCAATAATTTAGACAAGATATAATTAAATGAACTGGGCTAATAAAACTTCTTTGGAATACTGTCAAAATATAAAAATGTGACTATCCCCTGAAGTCTACTTGTTCGCTGATGTCTGTCCATTCAAGAGTAGAGGTCTCTTCACTGGAATACACACACGCTGTTATTTGGTGATGGCTTGGCTAATGGGACATCTGCATTAGCACTGAATATTTCAGTAGCACTGGTTTCTTGCTTGTAGCACTTGTCAAAGGTATCACGGCTAATATGACTTCAAAGTCTCGAAGCCTCCATTTTTATGGTCTGCTGAACAACACTGATATAGATCCTTTTCTGAAGGGCTTGTTAAAAAAAGAAAAAAGAAAAAAGACATGTGTCTCTAAGGGCACATCTGTGCACAGTGAGTTCCTCTCATGGAGACCACTCACGGAGCATCAGTTTGGTCACTGAAGCTTGTGTGATGCTCCTCACCATTGTTGGGCTTCATCTTTAACCTGTGTTTTTATCTTCATCATGATACCTTATCAATGAAAGTCCCCTCCCTTGTCCCCCCGACCCCTCATTACGATTCCTAAATTATCCCTAGTTTGCAAGTTCTTTTTCTTCCTGGGTTTCTAACCTGTGCAGGAAGCCTATACAACTTGAGGGCCACACTCCAAGTTGTGGAGGGCTTCAGAGCCAGCAGTGGAAGGTGCAGAGCAATGCACTTCTGACCATGTGTGGGATCTGAATGCTCCAAAAGGATGTGGGTTAAGATAGTGTGTTCTTCAGTGATGCTGCCCTGCTAACTTCTTGGGTTCGAGGCAATGACCTGAGGCTGAAGAGGCTGAAGAGCACATGCTGAAGCTAAACTGATCTGGGTCTAGCTGGTTTTTGGAGGGCAGACTCATCTGGGAACCGCATGTAGCCACCTTGAGTTCCTCAGTGGAAGAAAGGTGGGACAGAAAATTAATGAATGAATGACCTCATAGGGGAGCAATGGAGCAATCTGTCTCCATGGAATTAGGTGATTCTTACTAAACACATGTTAAAAAGCCCACTTACTTGCCACTCAGAAAACATACTTTCCGAGAACCAGATGACACAGAAATAATAATATCTATAATTTTTGCAATAGCACTGCAAGACAAACCACGATTAAAACCATACCTGCATTTCAAATGCAAGGATTACTATTAAGATGGTGGGCTTGCCTTAGGCCAGTTACTGGGATTGTGGATGAGATGATATCTAAAGCAATGACTTCCTGGCTGTCACCTTGGCCTTGAGCAATGTAATCCTATACATAACTGCTCAGAAGTAAGCCCCACCGAATTCCATGGGGATTACTCCTAGTTTTGCTGCCAGATTTATCTAATTTCTGGATGCTACAATTTTTAGAGTGTCAGAACTTTATGTTGATCAAGCTCTTAGATCTGCTTCCAAAGGAGGAAGGCTACACTTTTATGCTTGCACTCCAATGTTAAGGTAAAAACGGAGAGCAATGATCCATTCAGGAATCAGTTAATACATAAATTGATGCACAATTGTCCAGTAAATAGGTATAGCCAGAGCCTGCAGATGTTTTATTTATTTCCAGCATTTCTATTCCAGCTTTCTATACAATCAAGAGAGCAAAACAAATAAAATGCCTTAAAAATACAAAAGTGGTTTATAATAAGACTAATTCCACAGTAATGTCATAACTGGTATATAGGCAGCAGGAATTAGGGAGCCATTTTAAGAGGGCAACATCTAAAAATGCCCACTGAAAAAAGAAGGCTTAGTCACCTGCTGAAAGGTGAACAGCACAAGGCCAGGTGAGCCACTTAAAGCGGCTTATCAGATTGTCATGTTGCCACTACAGGGTATTCCTTGTCCCTTATGCTCCCTGCCTTTTGCTTTGGACAGATGCTCACAGCTCAGCAGGGTAGGAGAGCAGGCTTTTCTGGCCCAGTGCTGGATACAAAATGGAGAATGGCCCTCACCTCCAGGCCACAGTGGTGACCCTTGTAGAGCAAGGATAGGCCAATGGGCGCCTTTGGTTTGGACTGTGATTCCCATTGACCCCAAATAGCATGGTGGAGTGCTTGAATCTCTGGTCTGCTTGACAATTCTTAGGTCTTTAGCTAGTGCCCAGAATCTTTCTGACATGGCTTTCAAGCACAATGTGCCCATCCCATAGGAAATGAGCCATCCTACTGATGCCAGTGGCAAAGCCAACCATCAGGCTGTAGTGTGGGGAGGGATGGGGGACCAACATTTGGCTCTTTCTCCTCCATTCCAGCTCATTGCTTTCAGAATTTGTAATGAAGAAATCTTACCTGAGTTGGCCGTTCCCCCCACCTCTTTTCCAATCTCATATTAAGTTTTTTAGCCCCCAAAGGAGGGTACTGTGTTGTTACGTATCTTTGTAGGTAGCTCTTTTTTCCTTTTTGGCTGAAGAATGCAATAAAAATATTTCAAGTAAGCCAACACACAAATAAATATTACCACCAGTGGCACAAAGGAAACTGCTTTACACCACTCTAGACTATTGGCCAATCCAGGATTGTCTACCCCACCCTTCCCTAACCTGGTGCCTTCCAGGCTGTCTGTGGAATATTGGGAGTTGTAGTCCTCTGTTGGGAACCAGGTTGGGGAATGTTGGTTTGTACCGTCTGGCAGTGGCCTTCAAGATTTCAGACAAAGCTCTTTCTGAACCCTACTTGGAGATTCCAGACGTTGAGCCTGGGATCTTTTGAATGAAGAGCATGTGCTTAGAATTTTAATACAGTAAGGGTACAATCCTATACATGTTTAGAAAGAACATGTACGTTACATCTCCCGTCATTTTTAGATAGCAGGGCTGGCTAGAGAGCTCTGGGCATCAGAGCACTTCTTTTTAGTCTAAATATGCATACCCTTGTGCCTTAAATATATAATGAATACATAAAATCCTACTTATGGATTTTGATATATCAAGCCATATAGAAGCCTCTTACTAATAAATATATGCACACATATGCTTTTCCCACTGAGCTGGGGCCATTCCCATCATCTCTCTTGTCTGCTGTCATTCACCCAGTCCTGTCACTCTTTTTTTTTTGGTTTCTTTTCTCATCATTGAATGAGTCTTCTAAACAAGGAAAACAAATGAGAAAGGACAAGTCTTATGGGAGGCATCCTTTTAAAGCTGGCTTTTATACATATGACAGTGAGAACCTAAACCGGCAAAGAGAAGGATGCGGGGTGAACAGGATGTACACATTGACATTTGGCACTTTTGCCTGTGATGAGACAAGAAATGGATAAAAACGGTAAGGCCCAGTGATGACCCTAGTTTTGTCAGTCTCTATCTGCCCATGGACTTAACTGTCTGGGGAGTGCTGACAGTGGAGGCAGAGAGAGAATGAGAATTTATAACGGCTCTATCCACTGATGACCTTTTGTTTCCTGAGTGATAGATCAAGACTGGAGATAAAGGTCATGGCATAAGACAGCTATCAAAACCCCTCCATGAACTGATCATCTGTATTATTCATAAAGGCTTTTATGAAAGGCAGCCTCGGACACAATGCAAAAGAACTTCAGTGAAAACGAGGCAACACAACTGCCGATCAGGAAGAAACAAAAGCAGTGTGATTCAGGTCTGACTTCAGATTGGCCATCAACTCAGAATGACTTCTGAAAAATGCTGGTCAACTCCAGGGGTGTCGAACTTCAGGCCCAAAAGCCAAATTCAGGATGCTTGGAATTCTCTCTGTGATTCCTCAGAAGGCCACACCCCTTCTTTTATCTCCACCCCTTTCCCCAACCATCTAGCACTGCTTTTCTGGCTTTTGTGTAGTCTCCCCCTCCCCATGTTCAAATAGGTTCAGATGCGTTCCTTAAGGATTTGTTACCAGCAATAACCACTTGTAAGCTAAAATTTGGTGGCATATTTAGTATTTTGGCTACAACCCTTTGGCCTTTGACATAGCCCACCTCTGGATGCAGCCCCCTGAGATTTTCTGTGGAATGTTGAAGGAACAGAAGGAGGGAACCAAATTATTTCATTCACCCAAAGCAAAACTTGGAATAAATTAGTCTTTTAGGGAGACTAAAACTCATTCTCACACAGTTCATAGCTAACTTGCAGAATGCAGTACCCCAGGGGTGATGATCACTGCTACCCTTGGCTTAGAGAGTAATTCACTAACGCTAGGCTTGGTAATGCCCACTCTCTTAGGTAGCTTTAAAAATGACTCCATGGTAGAACGTTTGCTATGTACATGGAAAGTCCCAGGTCTGATTCCCATCCCATCAAAGGGCTGTGTTCCTCTGATGATAGCCATGATAATTGGAACCCCGTGGCCATTAAATGTTCAGGTTGGAGAACAGAAGGATGCTGTTGCTTCCAGACCCACCTGAAAGCTTGGTTGGCCACTGCTGGAACAATGCTAGAAGGCAGATATTCAGACTGATTAAAAGAGACCTTGATGGTTCACAGATCAATCTCTTGGTCTTCTTTAACACAGATCAATCTCTTCCAACAGGTATAATCCAGCCTTCCCCAACCACGTGTATTGAAGATGTTTTGGCCACTGGCAATGTTGGCTGGGGCTGATAGGAGTTGCATTCCAAAATATCTTGAGGACACTAGGTAGGGGAAGATGGGTAGAATCCATCTTTCATTCTTCCAAAGAAGGTGTTACCTAAAGAGAAAGAGAGAGAAACAGATGTTTTCAACCCAAATAGTATTGCTACAGCAGTTGTTAAGGAGATGACACTGTCAGGGTCATAATAATATAGATGTAAGGACTGGCTTATTAGTGTGGTACTATTGGGCCCAATCCACCACTCACTTTCTATTACCACCTTCTGGCATGGCTCTCTTTTATGAACATGTGTACGACTCATGCAAAACAATGCAAGTTGCCTCAGGTCAAAAAGCCATGCTTTTGTCTGGGAGTCTGTTAAACTAATCATTCAACTTAGGAGCAAGAAGGAAACAATAAACAGTGTTCAAAGCCACAGTGATTAGGGGACCCTCTGAAATCAGGAAAATGGAACAGCTTGACAGCAACAGGAGGAATGGAGTCTGCTTATGCACATTTCAGATTGTTCATTAGGGAAACATTTGGAAAGGAATCAAACACTTATTTGCCATTGCCTGTCTAAATGAAACAGAGCACGGTGTGCATCTTTCTTTATTGATGTTATTATTTTAAAAAGGCAATCAGAAAAGTAGGAAGGTTGTATTGTATTCTTGGCTATAAAATATACATAAAAGCAGACAATGTTGCCACTTTCGAGGTGAAAGGATTGTTCAGAAAAGGAGGCAGTTACAGGACTTTGGGGAGCAAAGATTGTGAATTGCATTGAAGTGCATTGACCTTAGCAATAACTCATGTCTGTTTGTACTGAAGGGCGCAGGTTTGAATGGATTTGGGCTGAACACAGAATTGTCCAAAATCCCTGCCCAAAAGCAGACTTTGTGTGTAAACTCCCACTAGGCAGGATTTAGAAGGGCCAGCTCCAGGTTTGTGAAGGGGCTTGGGAAGACACCCTCAGTGGAACCTCTTTCCTATTGAGTTGGTACACCATGGTATCTGCTCCTCCTGCTCCTCCTCCTGCTCCTCCTCCTCAACATCAGCATTGTTTGGCCCAGAAAAAGGGGCAGGTGAACAATCAGGTTACCATGATAACAGGAACATCTCCAATGGATTTGTGTTGCTTGGCCCCTGATGGGATATGGGTTGTTGGCAAGTGCCCATCATGCCTACCCTTGATACTGGCCTTGAGATTTGCAAATGTGGTGATGGTTCTGGTTACTGGACCCCTGCAACCAGCCCTGGCAGTTGCACACATAATCACCCTTGCAGGGCTGGGCCCACAGGTACAGCAAGGGTCACAATTAATGCTATCAGATGACCAGATACAAAGAATAAGGGCAACCAGGTCCCTTTATCTTTAAGAGCATGTAGAAGTAGAAGTCTCGATCAGTAAAACTTGCTGTGCAAAGCTGAGAAAAGTGGCCTCTGCCAACCTTCCTCCCTTTCCAGAAATAATATGGGTCCAAGAGTCTTTTATTTTGTATGTCACTGTCATTTTTTCATACCACATTTTCCACTATTACTTTGTGTTCAAAGCAGTTAACAACCCATACAAATTAAATAACATTATTGCAATGATACTATAAAATTAACAATGAATTCAAGTTTCTGTAAAATGTATCATGTTTAAATAAATATAAAATATGCCAGTAGGTCGATTAATACCATCTGCTATCAAGAATATCAACATTGTACATAACAACTCATTCAAGAGTTCATATTAACAGAACTACTAATAATAGAGCCAAAATGGTCTTAACAGTCAGAGTGTTGCACTGGGACTCAGGAGACCTGGGTTCAAGTCCCAGCTTGGTCATGAAGCTCATTTGGTGTCTTTGGGTCTATCACTGTCTCTCTAGCTAATCTATTTCACTGTCTCTCTACCTAATCTATTTCACAGGGTAGTGTTGTGTGGAAAAAATAGTGAGGAAGGGGAGAAGGATCATCTTAGCTGCCCAGAGTTCCTAATAATAAAATAATTAAGATATCTTGTCCAGATGAAACTCACAACAATTCACACCTTGGTTTGTATAAACTTTCTAAGGAAAAGCCTTTGGACAAGTGATGGGGAGACCCAATGTGAGGCTAAGTCATTGCTACTGTTCTTGGAGTCATCACTATTTGTCTGAAAAATAGTTTATATGTAGAGCCTTGTCAAGGGGTGTATCCTTAGAATCCATAGAAACACCAATATGATGCAGGAATTGTGCTGGAGACTTTTTGGTAGCCACCTCCCAATATTTTAGGCTCGCTTGTGCAGCAATAGGGAAGTGTTTTCTGGCACATATGAAACCTGAATATGCACTTTACCAGAGTTGGTAAGTCTCTCTCTGGGAGTACTAAGTAAATAAATGCTGGGCGAATGCAACAATAATGCGATTCAAGTGCAAACAATTTCACTGGAAGTGTGGGAGACGCACCAGGGCACATCAGAGACTTGCACTCGGAAAGAATAATGAAGAATGATATTAATGCCAGTTGGACCCTAGGCTATTCTTTGAGTTGAGATGCATGAGTTGGAGGGGTGCCCAAGCAAGACAATGAATGGCTGCCCAAACTCCAAGGGAGTTACAGGGTTAGAAACAAAGGAGACAAAGAGCTTGATAGTTTAGAGGCTGGGCCAGAACAAAGGGATGGGTCAAAACAAAGGAAAGTTGTTTGGTTCTGGGGAATGAGTAGAATGTTGAAGGATGTTCCCTGCTCCTTGATGAATCAGACAGATGCAGGGCTAGAAAAATGATCACAGTACAAGACTACAATATTCAAAACAAAAGGTGCATGTACTCAGGTGTACTTTTTGACCTGACTGAGCGTTGGGATTGCTTTCTGGCTGGACTATCTTACCTGCCAGGGATTTTGATTGACCAGTTCACCTAATTCTCATAGGTGGTGGCATGGAAGTCAGCAGGCTTAGTTTCTTTAGTTGCTGGGAGCAACTCCCTTAAATTGATCAAGGAGGAAGCAAGTATATTCCTGGTTGCTTATTCTCTGTGATGGTGCACAGCCATAGCAACATTCCTGGCAGCTTTTCATGCTGTGCCTTGGAATCCAAACTAAAATGGATTCTTGAGCCAAGGTGTCAGGGAAATGCCAATTAAATCCAAAGAGCACAACACATATGTGAAAGGGCCAGCACATTTGAAGCTCCTCTGTAACAACAAAGCCACGAGGAATTCCTGATGTCTAGTGAAATGGTTTTTGTGAAGAAAGCTTTCACATCCAAGTGTATTTCTGATGTTTTCTGAGGCACACCTTTTCCCCCTGAAGCTATTTCTGCTGTCCATGCACATAAATGGATTTACCCTCATGTGGATTATCTTACAGAATGTCAGAGTACTTTTCCTCTGAATATTTTCCAGTCATTTTTGTCAAGAGAAAAATTCCCCTTTTATGTGGATTATTGGGCAGTTTCTCAGAAATATTGCCAATGCATCTTGTCACATTCCAAATGTTGCCATCCTAAGAGCACTTACCAGTGAGAAAGCATGTTCAAGACTTAGTAATGACCTAGTCCAACCTAAGGGCCCTTGCTTTCAATGGCTCCACATATAGTGTGAAGTAACCCCATTGATTCCCATAGAACTACCCTAAGTATGATTAAATCTGAGTCCAACCTAGAGTTCTAGTACCAGTTCATCAGACTGAGGGGAAGAAAGACTGATTATACCCTCAAAAGGCAGTCAACCATCTCAGAGCTATTTAAAAATGGCACCACTGCGTTTTTCTTTCTTTGAGCCCCCACACGAGCAGATGGGGCATTCATTTAACTCAAAAAGTGGTTGGATGGGAAAGTTTAAACCTCCCCTTTCAGTGTGATATGGAAGTAAACAAAACAGTGAGGGTCTTAAATGTAGTTTAGTCCTCAGTAAATGTGCATAGGATTGCACTGTAACTAATTTGTCAGCAAAATGGCTAATCCAGCTGATAAGTACATTGAGATGATTTTCTCTCTACACATGCATTATTATCTTATCTCACTTTGCCTTTGCACAATTCCAGGTGGGCACTTGTGGTGGAAGAGCAAGGATGGGGTTAAGCACACCCTGCTGAAAATGGCTGCCTACAGCATGAAGCACTGATGGGCTGGGAGAACACGTGACAATTCCTATGTAAATACCTAGTATTATTTTTAGTACATTTTCCCCTGTACTTCAACAGAATGATGGAGACTAGAAGAAAGGAGGAAAAATAGTAAGGGGCGGCTGGATGGAAATGCTGCGTAGAAATTAAAATCTCATGCCCATATATAATAAAATATACATTAACATTTTAGTTTGATGTCAAGAGGCATAGTTTAGTTCTATGAGGCTGGAGTCAAGATTTTTATATGGAAGAATAAATTGTATAAAATATACTCAGCTTGGATTTTTGAATAGAAATAGAATATTAGAGGAAGAAGGGGACACAATAGATTGCCAGATTTTTGTGAACTGACTGATATTAAGCATATTTCCGAAATGTTAATTTATATTGCCTCAGATAGGGGCTGGGGTACAGACTGAAAACTGGCTGAAGGATTAGCATATAAGAGAAGTGGAAATGGAAATGTGCAGTAAAACTGAATGAAATGCCCAGTGGGCTTTTGGAAATGGAACCTGTTCAGTTGGACAGCTACAAACTACAGAGCTGCTCCTGCTTTACTTTCTTACTTGGCTGTGTGTAAACACACGTGTTGCCATGGGGGTGCAGTCTGGCGCTGGAGCTGGCCAGGCCTGCTTGGCTTTTCTTTTTTTCCCTATGCTGTGAGACTGAGTGGAGAGAGGCCCCATCAGGTGGTGGATGCTGAGAGGTGGCAGCTAGTTTTGGGGGAGAGACCAGAGAGTCGCTGGGACAGCTCTGCCCCCTTAAGATATCCCAATCATTTGATGAGCCAGGAAGGCCACCATTCTATCATCAATCTTGATGCTTCTGTTAGTGATTTTTCCCACTTGACTCTGAATTTTGATATTAAAGGTTCATGGTCACTACCACTGTCTGCTGTTGATCATATTTGGCATCAAGAATGTAGCCTGCCCATCCTGTACTTCCAATTACATAGTTAATTTCTGATTTCTCTATCAACCAGCAGGTGTACGATGGTATGATTGGTTGCCTGAAGTGTGTTTTTACCATAAAGAGATTCTTAGCTTCACAGATTTCTATGAGTTGTTCCCTTGCTTCAGTTATGACCACTAGGAGCATTGCTTGAGAAGGAAGGACTCACTGGAGAAGATCCTAATGCTGGGAACAATTGACAGTAAAAGAAGAAGGGGACAGCAGAGAATGAGGTGGATAGATGGAGTCACTGAAGCAGTCAGTGTGAGCTTAAGTGGACTCTGGGGGATGGTGGAGGACAGGAAGACCTGGAGGAATGTTGTCCATGGGGTTGCAATGGGTTGGACACAACTTTGCAACTAACAACAACAAAGGAGCATTGCTGGAGCATAGACTTGAATAATGGCTGTGCTGATGAGTTTTCCCAGAATTGTGATGGATATTATTCAGCTAGACTTTGTATAATAACCTTTCCCTGTATGTGCTTTGGATTACCTCAATATCAGAGCCACACCATATCTTCTGAGTGTATTATTTTCAGAGTAAAACCCTTTGAGTTTGTCTGATTGAAAATGTTTGATTCCAGTCCACTTTAGTTTGTTTGCACCAAGCACTGCGAAGTTTAACTGCTAGATTGCTTTGTTTATTGTTCCTAGTTTGCCTTGCTTCATACTTCTCATATTCCATGTTCCAATTTGTTGTGCAGCGTTAGATTTTCCTTTCACCTCTGTACACATCAGCTGCTAGGCGTTCTTGCAGCTTTGATCCAGTCGCACCATTAGCAACAGCAATATTCATATCTGTCCTTTACTCTTCCTTCTATTGCCTTCTAACTCCGGAGTCTCATCTTTTGGCACTGTCTCTTGTTTCATTTTGGATTGTTTTATCATAGGGTTTATAAGTTAAGAATATTCAGAAGGAGTTTACCATTGTCGTCTTCTGTGCAGTACTAACAAGTCAGTTTGTCTGTGAAAGATCCTCCACCAGTGTCACCTTCAGGTACTGCTGCTGCCCAGTATCTGCCCTTCAGGGGTGTCTCCACTCCCATCGCCTTTAGAGAGATCCCTTCTCTTCTGCTGATGCGACTGTTACTCCTGAAGGGGGCAGATGCATCTGAGACTTGTGTTTCTGCTTTGACCATTCTGACTTGGGTGTCCCTGCTAGGAGTAAAGAGTAGGGAGAGAGTCTGGCCTCCTGGTAGCACTGAAACCCTCTAGCATCTTAAGCATGCATCTGAGAAGGGGAAGGATAAAAATACCACAAATTAATTAAGTGGAGATGCTGGTAACCCAATCAGAGGGTCCTTCATAAAGTTCCATATCTGTGCTTTGTATTTACTTTGTGGCTGTTCTGCATTTTCCTTTTTCTCACAGAATGCTTCTTTGTTTGTTTGCCCATATATTTTCCTCTTATGCTTCTGCTAGTGATAAGCCAAGTTTCTCCCTGCCCCAAAAATGCAGAACAGCATTTGGCTGTATTCTAGGGTCTTGTTTTATTTAGTGCTTGAGAAAACAAGCTTTGATTTGGGAAGTCCCTCATTCAAATTGCAAAGGTAGTTTTTAACCCATTTCTCAGCCCCCTCACTGTAATAAGGGGATGCTGATAATATTGACCTACTTTTCAAGACCCTTGTTTTCTCAGCTACCACCAGTCAATATAAGATGAATGAACTGCCAAGCACTACCACATTTTAGGCAGAAGGTACTAGGTTTAGATGGATCTGCCTAGTTTATTTCCACTGACTTCCTCCGTTTTCCACATCCAAATTTGTTCTCTGTCAGTTTTGTGCAGATTTGTTTCTTAATGGAAATGTTCAATCCTTCTTTTGCCATAATTTTTAAAATGTGCATTTAGGACTGCGTTTTTCAAGCTGTATGTGCTTTTGGATCATCCAAAGGTGGTTGATTGTGTTTGGATGCATTTTTGAAATGGATGCATTTTTCTCGGAGCACATTTCAAAAGTTCCCATTTTATCTGATGTGTTTTTCCTGTTTTGCAGAACACAGTGCAAGTCCTGAAATGTATGGATTTCTGAACATAAAGTATATCTGGTCTGTTTCCATTTCTGGGTGATATGGGTTAAAGAAACACACACACACACACACACAATGAAAGATAGAGAGAGAGTCATTGAAGTCAATTTCTCACATATCCCTGGAAGGTTCTAAGCAAAGGGGTGAAACAACATCTTTACGCCACTTGGTACATTCTGCCTGAGTTGGGAGGGAGAGAGATGAGTGCAAATGAGTTCCATACAAGACAAATGAGAGGAAAGTCTAAGTTACTGCCAAGCTGATGCATATCTCAGACAGATCTTAGGACGTGTGTCTGCAGATTTACTCCTTTCACAGAAACTTCCCTGTGTTAACCTGCCTTCAAGGCTGGGGGCAATGGTACCTCCAGTTCTCCAGAGCAACTTAAAGTACTGTCCTATCCAAAGATTTAAATGGAGAATAACTGAAAAATAGAAATGCATTTCTGGCAAGATAGTTGAACGTGGAGCAAAGGCCATGATCTTGTAGATAGGTGGGATTTTCAAAGACTTTAGGTCTTGTTTTCCATCTCTGCCTATCTCCTTTCTCCTCCTTTCTCCATCCCTTCCTTCTCTGGATATTCAGCTCTGGAGTAGCCTTGCTTTCCCCTCTGACATTAGCTATCTTGGCTATCTCACTCCAAGCACCTAGATTATTTTAGGGCACAATCCTATGCATGATCAGACAGAAAAAAAGTCCTACAACTCTCTGTATGCCCCAGGTTGAGGCATGCTAGGAGTTAGGACTTGTTTTCCCCTGTGTAACCATGTGTAGGATCCAACCATTTCTTAAGGCATCTCTATTATGGATTGGGGTCAGTATTTGCCATCTTTGTCCACACCACTCTAGGGCTCATGAATCTTTCATAGTATAACAAGCAGAAATTCATGGGGTGAAGCATTCCATCATTGCACCTATCTGCTGGGGAAAAGCTTCTCTCATTCAGTTTCAACCATACAGCTCCCCATGAAGCTCTAAGCAGATATGGTTCCCCTCTATTTGGCACTAGTTAGGCCCTATCTTGAAAATCGTGTCCAGTTTTGGGTACTACACTTCAAGAAGGAAGCAGACAAGCTGGAGGGCATTCAGAGAAGAGTGACTAGAATGATCAGATGTCTGGAAACAATGCCCTATGTGGAGAGATTAAAAGTACTGGGCACATTTAGCCTGGAGAAGAGAATACTGAGAGGAGCTATGATAGCAGTTTTCAAGGATTTGAAGGCTGTCACACAGAGGATGCCCAGGATCTCTTCTCTGTCATGCCAGAGTGCCGGACATGGAATAATGGACTCAAGAAACAGGAAGGCAGATTCCAGCTGGGCATCAAGAAAGATTTCTGACTCTTTGAGCAATGTGACAATGGAACCAGTTATCAAGCGTGGTGGGGGGCTCTCCCACTTTGGAAGCATTCTAGAGGTGGTTGGGCTGCCATCTGTCAGGGATTCTTTAACTTGGAGGGTTCAGCAAAGGGTTGGATTCAATGGCCTTACAGGCTCCTTCCAACTCTACTAATTTATGGTTCTATGTTCACAACTCAGAATCATAAATAAACATGTTGATGTTTCATTAATGTGAAAAATGCAGATGTTTTAGAGCATCGGGAAGGACTGGTGTCTTTCCGGATTGACTTCATCTCTTTTTCCACTGCTAAAGTCCCAATCCTATGGCCCCCTGATGTTGCCTGGGGTGCCATAGGATATTCAGAGGTCCAGCTCTGAGGTCCTGTGATCTGGTCCTGTGATTTCAAAGCTGAGACCCTGAAAGCCAAGACCCTGCTCCGCCTCTTGTAGCCAGTGCATAAAGAACCAAGCTGGCTGCCTCTCGCAAGGTTACAAGCTTATTTCAGAATTGGGAAAAAGGTCTGGTAGGGAAGAAGAACCTGGGCCAAGGATTTATGCTGATTCCTATTGGCATCCCAGTCTCTTTTCCTCTCCAGTGCTTTATCTAGAAAATGGCCTTTTAGATTAAAAAAAAAAAGCCAGGCTGCACAGTGTGTTGGAGATTGCTAATGCTGTGCTTTGCTCAGGGTACAGGATGCACTTCAGCTTTTGAGTTTGGAGGCTGACATGCATTGGTGGTGGGACCAGTAGGATCATACTGTATGTGTGTATCTTTATTCATTTCTGATGATACCACTATGACGTTACAGTGGTGGCCGGGGTATAACTCTTGTCCCTGATGTACTTACATCCTTATAGGGTGGAACTAAGAAAGGTGCAAAAGTCTCCTATCCTGTAGCTTAAAGTGGAAATACTCTAGGAAAGCTACACTACTTGCTCTGCTGAATGTATAATTGTATGTTAAGGGTACTGTTTGTTCCATAGAGTGCCTTAGAAATCACAGATTCTCTGCAGAAGCCTAGCAGTCAACAGAACCTGAAGAGGGCAGTAAAGACTTACCAGTCTTTCTGTTGCATTTTCCCTGCTTGATTGTGTTGGGAAACTGCACCTCTGGCCAGTACCCATTCAGAGGCATGAAACATTTCTGAAGCTGCGGCATAGAAAATGTATTGTTAGGTCAATGAAATCTTTTGTCAAGGTTTATCCACGTAGATCTCCCTACTTCACATGACAATGCAGAATTGGAAGGCTTGTCCATCATTCATTTTCTGCAAGTAGCTGGTGGATAATGAATCTCCTAAACTGGGCAGAGTTCAGCTGGGTCACCTGCCTGAGATAAGATCATCATTTAGTCCTGCAAACGGATGAAAGTAATAATTTTACAGGTTGCCAAGGAATGAAATATGTTATTTTCATACTTTGTCTTAACAATTTCAGAGAGGCCAAGTTCCCATCAGAAAAAGACCGATGGGATTTCAGGAGAAGGATGGAGGCTTAATTTTTCCATTCATTTGTCTTGGGAGCAGCTTGGCGGCGAGGCTTAAATGGAAAACATAGGTAATCTTACATGTGAATCTTATAGGCAAAGGAGAGGGGGAATGGACAAATATACTTATGGAACTGCCTAAGTCAAAATGCCTCATGGATTTGTTCCATTCCAATGGGCAGAATTTGCTGCATCTTTTTCCCTTAGAGGGAAAAGCTGTTTTATTTCCTTCTACAAATTAACATAGTTTTGCAACTCTGACATGTCACATTTTGCTCATTCCTAGAATCTGCTCTGGGGAGAAATTAAAAAAAAAACCCAGTTCAATTTGAAATACCATAAATGCTTATATTTTAAAGGAAACAACATATATAAAGAAACAGTGTGATAGAGTGGTTAGATGATCTGATTAGGCTATAGGGTTTGGATTTCACAGGAGGGTGAATTGGAGAAGGTAGTGGCAACTACTGGCCATGGGGCCAAATCTGGATGCTGGGCGATGGGACACGCTCCTCCAACTGCCAACTGCACAGACAAGAGATGGGTGTGGATGAGGAGCGTGCAGGATGATGCAGCCAAGGCGGTTCATGCTCCCCTTGTCTCAGTTAGAAATCAGTCTAATATTTGTGAGGTTTCGCAGGAGGAATCTGTGAGAAACTTGTCTCCATCCTATCCCCCATTTCCTTCCAAGTAGATCAGGACAAAAGGCTCCTAACTGCAGTCTTTATTATGTTAAACTGGTTGGCTAGACTGGCTTTGTGATACAAAAGAGGAATATTGCAGAAATTATTAACAGAAGACCCCAATAAAGTTAGAATATGAGTTATTAGAGAAATACAGCTTAATGCCAAGAGGTTGGTTGGGAAAACAGGATCCCTCTGCTCCCTTTGCAGCTGAACAGAGTTAGCTCTACCCTTCCTGTCCCTTGTGGGGAAGATGGTGGGCAAGTTGGATGCTACTCAACTGGTCTGCTCTTTTGATCTGATGCTGGACTGATCATGTTATTTCTGCTCCCATCTAGCGCCTTTGGTTCAACAGTATTTCCTACAGAACCAAAGGTGGTCTGGTTTTCACTGGCCTCTTGCCCTGTTGCAGGACATGCTGGCTTTGGAATTTCAGCCAATTCTGACTCCACCTCTTCTTCCAAATTATGATTTAGATTCTGAGGTAACAACAATGGAGGGCTGCATTTTGTGAAAAGTCCCTATGGAATCCATACACAGGATCCTTTTACTATGGAGACAGTACTTTCCCACTGGTTATTAAGAGCAGAAATGCCACTCTTTTCCACATATTTCAATATCTCACTTTATCTCCTGTAGGCATTTCACAATTGTTTTTCGCATACAAATAACATTGTACTGGCTCATGGCAAGTTGGGTGGGGTCTGCAGTGACTATGTGGGCTGTTCTCAGGCACATCCATGATTCTCTCTCTCCCTCTCTCAATCGCTCTTTCTTCTCATTCTCTCTTTCTCTCTGTCAGGTTGATGCATACATGTCTCTGTGTTTGGCTATTTGCACATTGCACATTTATTTTAATGCTGTGGGCAATCTCAGCAATAGGGCACTTCTGGGTTGATGCGCCAGACTAGGATACATCTCCCTGTGCTTGTGCCTGCAAGGCTGTTTGTGTTGAACACACACACACACACACACACATTAATGGCAAAAAGCAACTGCTCCACAGATCTGCAGGTAAGCTGTTGAATAAAATAAAAAATGTGCATTAGTGTAGATGCATACTTGAAATATGCTTCACCCCCAATTTAACATACCAACCTACTCTGAAAAATTCAAATGTTTGGTCAAAATGGCACGTGTGGGTCCCCCCCCCCCCCCCAAGCTGAGACAGATGAAGTTGTGAAATGTGAAGGATGCAAAGTAGTAGAAATTTATTCCAAAAGGGAAGGCAGGATGGAAAGATTTCCAAAGATTTTGCAGGTCAAAACTGTTCTTACCATTCAGGTATAAACAATAGCAACTAATATATCAACCTATTTTACATATTGTGGTTACTATTCCTGGGTTGTTTAATCTTGTAATTGCACTGATGAAAGGAGCATGTGTGTTGGATGGAAGCCATTTTCAAGTTCAGTTAACAACCCAGGACCTATCATTTATTGGTTGTTGTTAGGTTAACTCTGGGTTGTTTAACCACTAAGAAACCCAGAGTTTCTGAGTTCAGATGTCATGTCAAGGGGTGTTCCTGGGTTGTTAACTGAAGTCTCAAATGGCACATGTGCCTCACCTGTTACCACAATTCCCGGGTTAAACAGCCCAGTAATGCCCATTGTGGCATGCAAACTAGGTCACTCTGCAAAGAATCTGGAAGCTGGTTAAGATGGGTTAAAAGCCCAATGCCGAGAAGCCTTGCAGCATAGGTAGGTTATGCCAGTAAAACAAAACAAAGCTGCTTTTATTTCTTAATCTTAAGCTGGTTTCCATCTTGGAATCGCATCCAAAGACAGAGTTTGGAGCATGTCCAGTTTCAACTTTTCTAAAGAAACAGCTTCACCTTTTGACCACTAGGTGGCAACAACGTAAACATAGCTTGCACTGGGAGGTATTGTTTGGGCTATAAAACTTCTGTATTTTAGCATGCTGGTTGCACTGAACATGGGGAGATTGCTAATAGAAAATTATTGCATCAAGCCAGGGAGAGAATAATTTGTACCCTTGGTTCTGTCACCTCATCCTAACATTTGGGTCAAAAACTTGGAAATGTCACATCAACCCTTAAACCCCACTTAGGTCTGGCAACCCAGTTCTTGGGTATCCTAAATCATGCCTTTTCATCATCTTAGTCTAAGGGTCTGTTCTGATTTTGGGGCATATCCTACAGTTATTTTAATGTTAAATTTTCTAAACCTTTCCTAAAATACCTGTAGATGTGCAAAAATTACTGTCACCAGTTCTTAGCATAAGTGTTACATGGCACAAACAGTAATGCAGATAACAACAAGCTTGCTTGTGAAAAAGTGAATAAGGGAGGAAAATTCTAAATCTAAATTAGCGTAATATCTTTATTTAGGATGATCTAAAGACCATCCTGAGATCAGGGAAGGGCAAAACAGACTGCTTAGTTTCTCATTGAGATCCACCAGTACAAGTATCCTGTATATTTTACAGAGCATAGAATCCCATCTGAATGACAGTTGCTTTTTTTATTTCCAAAAATGGGCAGCCAAAACGTTTTCTTGTTCTTGCTCCGAGGACCCATTGGACGAGTTCAAGACCGAATCCTGTAATCAGCACATGATCTGCAAGGTTAAGGTGAATGCCTGCTGAATAACTTTTTTCCCAACTTCATCTTGGAGCTTGGAAAATGCACATACTGTGATGTCACCATCAAGTAATTTTTTTCTCTGTTCCCACACTTGTCAAGCTGCTTTTTTGTAACATCCTGCTTAACGTGGCATGCAAGAACCTTGCATTTAAGGCATTCACCTCCATCTCCAGAGGTTGTGGATTTCAATACTGCATGTTCTCTTGTACTAAATGCCTGCTCCCAGTGTGCTTTATTATAAACAGGTATTCCATGGCTTACATTGTGGTAGATTCAGATGCGTATCACTGTTTATCATCACCATTCTTCCATAGTCCTGAACATAACAAACTGGAGTGCCTGGATTGCATCTTATATCTTGGGTGGTCTTTCTTCTGATTTGTGGAATGGCAGCAAACTTGTGAAGCAGAGCCCTAAACAGATCTTGTTATTGTTAGTGAGACACTATGCAAAAGGCAGAGATGGATGATTTGAAAAGTGTTTAGTTTTCTGCAAGCCACACATCTACAAAATGGGAAACTAGTTTGAAAACATTAGGGTGGAACAAAGCGATATCTGTATGAATGTATATGATTATAGCATATCATTTACTTATTTATTAGATTTATATCCTGCTTTTTCCTTACAATGAACTTAAAGTGGTTTACCTCATTCTCCTTCTGCTGCTCTCAATCTTTTCCCCATGACAGCAACCCTGTGTGGTAGGTAGGGCTGGCCCAACCCCACCCCCCAGTTGGCTCCATGGCTGAGTGGGGACAAAAACCCAGTTCGTTTGAGTCCCAGATCTGTGCTCTTAACCTCTACACCACCCTGGCTCTCCTAAAATGGATGTTAATGAATGTTAACAACTATATTTAGCAATTGTGTCTCAGGCTACGTACTTTCAGTATTACAAATATGTATGTATTTATTGTGCATTCTATCAGAGTGACACTTAAATATGCCATTTGGGCTCGTTCATTGGAAAGGTCTGAATGAGGTCAGGACAAAGTTTCCTCTTGGGTCTCACTGGCTAGCGTGCAGGCCATGCTTTTTGTTTGTTTCAGGTCTTGCTGTGTAGTATTAGTCTTAGTCTAACACTTAGCTTGCTTGAATCATTTCAAGCAACTTGCTCTGTGGTCCCTTTGATGCTATACCTTTGAGAACCTATTTCAGTCCGAAGGTTGAATTCTCTTTCGGAAAACCTCTTGGGAATCCCATTCCAATGGTGGTGCAAAACAAAAGAGGTGAGGCCAAAATAGCAAGCCCCATGCCCCCCCCCCCCGCCCAAAAAAAATCCCCCTTGGAATATGTTAGCTTGAAGCTCATCATACCTGGAACTAGGGCTTGGGGAAGGCAGTTTTAGAATGGGGTGGGGACCATGCAAAAGCTGGAAAATGCTTGGTGGCGCAGAGAAAAGAGTGTGGCTAGGAAAAGGAGGCATAGCCATCTGGGTCCCAAAGGGGTGGGATTTGGCTTGTGGGCTTGCAGTTCCCCACCTCTGGTATACCTGATCTCTGATAATAGCACACTTTCTGAGGAGAAGGAGAGCCTCCCGCTGTGCAATATATAGCATGCAACATTTCCCTTTTTAGCTTGGTGCTAAATCTGTCTGACTGGAGAAGAGATATCTGCTTCTAGATGAAGCTTTTATCATGTTGTTGCCCTATCTCAGCAATGGAATTTTAGGGATGGGTTGTAGATGTCACGCTCATCTATTCATAACTCTCCCGTAGTGTTTGCCACTATGTTTTCTTTCTTTTTTCTGCCCATTGAATGAACATCAAGGAGGAAAAGAAGGAATGTGTGAATGGTGTCTTTTGATTGGTCAAGCCAGCAGCCATTCATTTGGAAGCACCCAGTGTATTTGATAAGGAAACAGAGGCTTGCAAGTTAATGCAGCGATGATCACGCACGTGCCGCCTTCCTTCTGCATAATAAGAAGCATCTGGTGGTAATTTCTGACTTACAGTTATTTTATGCAAACCACAGCCTGGGTGATAGCTGCTCCGAGCTGGATTATCACTAGACAATAGAACAAAAAAAAAGAAAGAAAGAAAAGAAAAGAAAAGGAGTTTATTTTTCTCTTTATAGTTCACCTTCTTTGGGTTGGCTTGACCTTGATAAGCCTGCTCAAAAAAGCAGCCATAATGATACATCTTTCCATGTTTTCTTTCTCTTCGCATTTCATTAAGAGAGTTCATTCCCTCTGCTCTTTACTTAGTTCTCCTGTCACATGTATTGACATGAGTAATTTTTAAAAAATTCCACATTTAAAAACAATGTAGAAATAAAGGCAGATTTTAGTTGTGTGTGACATTGTTAACTAAAGAGACTTCACCCAGTTACAGTGGGAATTCTCAAGATTTAGGTATCAGCGAACCCTTATGAGTGGCATAGCCTGCTCAGTGTAGCTGGATCTACAATGAAGGCTGGATCCAGATTCATGGTTGAGGTTCTCTGAAGAAGTAGCCTCCCTCTTGAAAGGGACAGAATACCCTGCTGAATGGCTGGAGTTATAGAATGTGAGGAGGAAGGGAAGATCTTAAAAACTGGCTAAAGGGATAGTTCATGTCAAGAGTTCTTGTGGACATTTCCTTCTCCACCTGGAAGACAGACCCTGGATTCAGCCCTGTGCCTGCAGATGACTGCATTAGACATGGTGCCAGAATTTGGTGCTATATACCTGTTTTCATTTTATAAATGGTTGTTAGTATTTTGTGGAGGGACTGCTCTGGATCTATCTATTATCTAGTGTTAACATTCTCAACATCTTAAATATGAGGGGTCTTCAGAAAGTTTCTGCACTTTTATATTTTATATTTTATAAATATTTTATATATTTTTTGCTGATGTCATTAAAAAGTTGGTACAACTATGGTAAAAATGCATCGCAAAGGAAGGTGATGATGTTGAAAAATGATGCAATTTGTTTTTGAAATTCTTAAGAAACAGAGTTTTAAAAAGTGCGGAAACTTTTTGAAGAACACTTGTAGAATAAGCAATAGGAAGGTCTTTCATCACTACTTAGTATAAGTGATGGAAGATGAGGGTGGGGAGCTGGGGCTATTTGCTCACTCCCCTGCTCTCCAAGCACCCACGCAACATCGTGATGGGGGTGTTCCTACTCATTGCCTTCTCTTGGGAGATGAAGTGCTAGCATTGGGAAGGGCAAAAGAGCCTGCCTTTGGCTTTTATTTGTAAAGCGAGGGAGTGTGCCAGAATCTTCAGCAACAGTGCAGTGTACTTTGAGGTCTAGTTCAGCTTTTCAAGTTCTGCTCCCCACTGTCCCTTGAGAATAGAGGGGATCATCAGTGGAAAAAAGCTGAGAGGCCAAATGGCATCTTAGATGGGGCCAGATTCAGCATCTGGTTCACCAATACCTTTTGCTCACTGCCTGTACCTACATCAGTGAACACGATCAATAAAAATGTTCAACACTGTTCGTTAGTTTAATGCCCAAGAAGCTTTCTGCAACATATGGGGTAATGTATGATAATTCTGAGTTGTGTGTGATAATTTTGGGGTCATGCATGCAGCTGGTAAAAATCTGTAGTTTTCTCTGCAGGGATATAAAATTCACAACTGAATCTGAAGTTTGAAAAAATGTTAAACCCTAATACTCAAACTGGCTGTAGCCACAATGTTCTGATCGTTCCCTTTTCATTATACTGTGAAAGATTAACACCCTGATGTTTGATCACATTTGAGTGCTAAGCATAAAGAGTCAAAGTGTTTTCGTCAAGGTATTTTTCAGATATGACAGTCTGCATTCTTGCTTTGTGTCTCTGTCAGCTTTGTCAGATTTCTCAAGTAAGGGTGTTTTTTCATCAGGATTAAAAAATTATGAATTTTCTTAATCCCTTCTATTAGAATGTAATGTGTATTTATAGTTCCCTCGGGTTCTGTGCAATGAAACTGGTTAAAACCTTTAGCCCTTTTAGTAGTTCTGTTTTATTACTGAAGTTATTTTGTAGATTTTATGCTCAGAGCAAGGTCAGTGCATTACACTGTATAAATTATTCTAAGTAATTGCTGGGTTATTTTATGGCTTAGTTGCCGGATTTTTTTTATGATTATTATTAAACTTAGCCTTTTCTGTAGGACTGGGCAGAGAAGGGCACCATAAATCACATGGCAGCATGCCATTTGGGGTTTTGGCTTTACCTGTGATAAGGATTTAATAACAATCTGGGCCAGACACCAGTTCCTTCTCAATTACCTTTCCACATGGGCATTAGTTCACACTGTTTATTAAAAACTCCCCTTGTAGTTGTTTTAATGGAGTGTTTCAGATTAATAGCCCCAATGGAGTTTAACTCCATTGCACTTCATTAAAGCTCAATTGTACAAAAGGTTACTTCAATTAAAGCCAAAACATAACCTTAAATCTGTATGGATTTTGGAAAATAATAATAATAATAAAAAGATTAAAATCCTTTGGGATTAACAAGGCAACATCCCTTTTACTGAGTGTAACGAGAAATATGCCTGTCTGTTCTGAATTTGCTTTCTGTTTCATATTCATGTTTTATGAGATTAGAAATCAAAAGGCATGGAGTGGTATGGGAATTATTATTACTATTTTTTACGACGGAGGGGAGCACAAATCTGAGTGTTATCTGGGTCTTCACAATTTCTTTCACAGTTTTCTGCATGTCGGGGAATTGCTGTGTTGTTTGTGGTTCCAATCAAGTATAAGAAAGCTCCCTGTTGCCTTTGGAATAATTTTATCTTTTGTCACAAAAATATGTGTGTAAGCACTTTTGATATTTAGCAGCCTCATAACAGCATACTTTCCCTTTCTTCTTAAGAATACTTCCCTTACATGCATTTTCTAACATTTTCTTCAATTATATTTAGCTAAAAGCCATGCAACTTTGTCAGTGGGGCAAGGTGGAAGGCAAAGTCATGTGCAAGATGCATAAACTTGAGGAGTTTACAACTGGTGAAGATGTTTTTTCAGGCTCACTTGTGCAAATCCCTACTGTGTCCAAACAGTGGGCACTTTACACAGTACCCTCAAACAGGAAATCCATTATGTAAAAACTGGGCACAGACTTCCATAGACTTTGCATATGCTAGTTTATAATTTATAAAATGGATATTAATCCACACTGCTATTTTTCTAGAACAAAGGTGGGCAACTTGAAAATCTCCAGAACTTTTGACCTAGAAGAAGACCAAACAGAGCTAACCAGCAGAACCAAAGTACAGATATGATGGAAGTTACAGAGTTCAAACTTCCGTCAGGAAGGCTGTAAGCTGTGCCCCATTCTTTTCTAGAATACACTATATGTGTAATCTTTGATTACCTGGCTAAGTTCCTTTCAAGAGTCCTTCCTCCTGCTCAAGAGTCCTTGTTGGAGAAACTTTGCATCTAATGCTTCATATGTACTGGCAATGCCCAGTAGATGCTTCTTTATAATTCAGATACATTTTGTGATGCAAAGGTTTTGTTTTACTATTTATGGTTATGCATGTTCTTAATTAGCTACCCATTTCTTGGAATGGGATGCAATGCCAGCATTTCTAACCTTTTGACAGTGAAAAGACTAATATTACAATATTGGAAGAATAAAACACCACCTGCAATAGCACAGTGGATGGACATGATGACCCCTTTTACATTTTGAACAGGTGGTTTTTAGGTACAATTTACAAATGGACAAATCTGTGGCTATCTGGGCTGCCTTTGTTGAAGTTTATGCAAAATAATAGCAGTATGTCTTGCTGCATATGCAATGTATAGAGGTATATCATCTATATGTATTCAGGAAATTCCTCTCCTCTCCTCTCCTCTCCTCTCCTCTCCTCTCCTCTCCTCTCCTCTCCTTTGTCCTAGTTTTGGTTTTGGTTTTGGTTTTAAGGTATGTAAGAATAAACAAACATCTGGAACATGTGACCTTACAGTGTCAAGGAGAAACTTGGGTTCATTCTGGATATTTGGAACAAGTAGGAAGAGGAAGTTGCTTAGAAGTGCAAAGCCACACTGATTATCCTTCTCTATAAACATAGATGAATAAACAGATAATGCGCAACATTAATTGCAACTTGTGACTCCTCTGCAAGTTTCATATAGATGGGTGATTACAGTTCAGTTCGGTTCCATATTAGCCACTGACTTTACAACACAATACATAACATGGACAGTGGGAGACCTCAGATATTCCAGGTGTTTTACAGTGAACAAAAACATAGGCAACCAAAACAGATTGTTATTAACTGGTAGGATAGGATCAGTCATACTAGCACAATTGTTAACAAGTAATAGAATCACTCTTCCATAGTAGTCTTGTTTTCTCAAATTGTACTAAACCAATTTAAGGGCTGGGGAGTGCTCTAGGATCTCCCCCAGGGTCTAAAACACTTTAGGGCTATGGCTTTTCTCTTTAACCTTTGCACAGCACCTACCAAATTTGAGCATGACAAACAAAAGGAAGGAATGAAATGAAATACATGTTAAAACTTCTTTCTATAATATGTTTATATAAGAGAGGAATCCTATATATGAGCTAGAACTCTTGCTTTCCTAATTCCCTGCTTTCTGTCCTGGCATATTATTCCCAGATTGTGTGCCTTATGCTTTATGTCTGCTGGCTTACATAAGTTTCTGTATAGGTGTAGTTCTGGGAATACTGAAGCAGTGGGGCTGTTGCAGAAAGCATCAGCAATGCCTTGAGATTTTAGCCCTCAATCTTGCCTGGGGAAAACAACAATAGCAAGAACAGGAATGTAGCTTTTTTGTGCATTTGCAAAGAATGGCAGCCTGAGGACAGAGAAGTAAGTGCAGCTTACCAAAGGATAAGGAGAGATGCCCCGATGTGGGCTTATTCCTTGCACCTAAAGGCAATGTTCCAAATCAGGCCTTAAACCTTCCTTGGTTACCACATGAATTTCTTCCAACTTTTCTGCTCCCTGAGAAGCACGACAGGGTGAGATTTTCTTTTGGCTTCCTGTGCTGCCTTCCTTGAGCAGACTCTGGCAAAGGAAGAGAGGAGCAGCATGGAAATACAAAAGAAGGGTCGAGATGTTCTGAATGATTGTGAAGAACCTCCATTTCACAGTTTGGTCACAGCCTTCAACCTTGTACCATTCTGGGATTAAATGTGATGTTGGGGAAACCCTGCAATTTAGGAGGAATGCTGCCATTTGGAAGGCCTGAGGCAGCATTTTTCAAGTGAGCCCTCTCTCTTTTTAATGGCATCTGTCTTGAAGCAGCTCACAAAACGCCAAGCGATATTCTGAGTGAGATTGATTGGTGGACAGAGGCAGGTTCACGATAAATGCCATTTATCACCTCACTGTGCAATTTATCACAGAAAAATCACCCCGTGTGTTTTTTATTGTCCGATGGCAACAGCCAATAAAGAGCAGAGCACTTCACAACATGAAAGAGAGAGCTGCGACTGGTTCAAAATCCTGAGCTGGATTTGATTGCTAATTCCAGTTTGCCAAGAGAGTGGATTATTCAAGAAAGAGGTTACTATCCAAAGATTCAGCCCTGATGTGCAATACTGCACACTGGGTCTGCTTTCCAGTGGGACTTATTTTGTTATCTGCCTTTTGAATCTGGGCACTGACACGGTCGCACGTGCTTATTTCATTAGGCTTATGCATCGGTGTGGCATCTTTAAGCCATGCAAACGTGCAAACAGTCACTGTTGCACAGTTGACTACACTGGAAATCGTTAAGCAGCATCCAAAATTTAAATTGGGCTCTGCAGAAAAGGTAATATGCCGAGAATAAAGAGGAAAGGGTTTGGCAGGAGAAACAAATTGAGCAGTAAAAATCAAAGCCCACTGTGCAACAAGTTTTAGAAGAGCAGAAGATTTTAGGATGGCTGTTAGGATTCTGAGTGGTTGATCCTTTATATGCTTTATACGTGGTATAAATAAAGCGGATTGTCTGCCATTTTGTTCAGTCTTGAAGACAACGTTCACCCTCTACAGGTTAAGAATAAAATTAATGACAAACAGCATTGTACCCCAACGGTACCGATACAAATTATAGTACGGTACCGAGAACAATATCCACTCACCGGCCTATACCATCGGTACTGATGCAAATTACAGTATGGTACCGAAAAGCAGTATCTACTCATGGACACCAAGTGGGGCCGGTGGGTGGGTTGTGTGACTGCACAGATGGCCACTTGAAGAACATCAGTTACAGGTAAGCAACCTGCCTTTCTTCATCGTGGCCTCTGTGCATCACACATATGGGTGATTAGCAAGCTTACCCAACTCGGAGGAGGGAGGTGTCATCAGCGAAGAACAGACGAAAGAACAGCCCTGCCAAAAGAGCAGTCCTGCCTGGCGTGCACATCAAGCCTTAAAATTTGTTTTTAGCCTGGGCTTTATTTTCATAAAGGTTATTAACACAGAGTCTAATGAAAATTCATTTAATAGTAATTTTTCTCTGGGAATCCTCCACATTTTAAGGGGGTGTGTTTATTTCTGTGCATATGTGTGTATGCGCATGCATGTGTGCATGTGCATGCATAGATCTTATACCAAATTCATGGCAAATTATCAAATTGAGTTCCTAGAATTCTTTGGAAGAAGCCATAGAAGTCAAAACTGACACAGAAGTAATTTATATTTGTAAGGTGCAGAGTTTATCAAATGAAGCTCCTGGTCATTACATATGGGCCTGAGATCTATTACGGGTCCACTCAGAGCAAATCTTTTAATGTCCTGGCTCCACTGAGGAATTCCCTATGAGTTCTTTATTTATTTAATCTCTATACCACCCAACAGCCTGAGCTCTCTGGGTGGTTTCCAGGAATTCATTTGATGTTTGATAGGGAAGCAATAATGCTCTGAGTAAAAGATGAGCCATGATTGTATTGTTATGATTTTTATCTTTTTGTATATTGATTTTTCCCATTGTCCACAGCTCAGTAATCTTTTTTAACATGTAGAGTGGTTTACAAATCTAGTAAATAGTGTATAGAAAGATATGCTCATCTTGACATCAAGCATTCACTTGCCTCAGCACCTGCTTAGGTTAAGAAAGCAAGAGCAGAAACCAATGTTCTTCACTTATATGCCATGACCTGCACAAAACTGGTTGGCAGTCCTATTACAGAGAATGGTCTATCAATGTCTGTCGGCTATTATTAGCTAAATGAAACCTGAAATGACTGTTCAATGAAACCTGAAATAAAATGAATGTTGGGAAGCTGTGTGTGTCTGAGTATCAGCTGCCAAATTTATATTCTGTCCGGATTAAAATTAAAGACAAGCTAAGCTCAGGCCTTTCATCATTAATCACAATATAGTATAATAAGGAAGTTAAGGATAAGGAACAGCTTGCCCATCTGTAACCCTGGGAAGAAAAAGGGAATATTTCAAATAAAGGATGAGCTATGGGATGGCATCACTTGATTTTATGATGATATTTCCACATTAATGGACTTAGATACACCACTATACTTTAAACATTTCCATGTCTGCCATGTGGTAAATTCATTAATTCATCCAGATGTACAATCCTTTGAGAGATTTATGTATCAAGAAATCAAACAAAGTATATTCACAGTCCATTTGATAAGACCAGAACTGGCTTCAGCATGGAACAGACCCTTTATCGGAAGAAGTGGGTATGCAGCTTGGGGAAAAACTGAAGACTGGCAGTGGGTCTGGAGAAAGGACCCATGGAAAGGGCCCACACATGACCTTGAAGTCATGTTTTTATATGGTATTATTAGGGTGGATCCAAGTCCTAGTAGGCTGAGTCAAATGTATATTGGAGCTAGTGACACATGACTGAGAAGTGGTAGTCCAATATGTTTAACATATGCATCAGTATGGTCCAACAGTACTGGAGATTCATCTTTGACGTTGGTTATGGTTAGGGAAACAGTGATTATTTTACCAAAAAGTGGTAACTTGTGATACATTTCTGGAACAATATGAATCAAGGTAATGCATTGATACATCCCCAGTAAATTTATACATTACTGGGGATATTTTGATTGTGAGGTAATATTGATTTGACTAAGAGATTTATACACAAGGCTGTTAGCCATCATACTCTAGCTTAGTAATCTGAGTTCTACACAGAGATTTTCTTTTCCTACTTTTTTCTACATAACCTCTAGGTGCCACGGTGCTATAGCAGAATAACACAAATGCAAAAGCAGGAGAATACCTCTTCTTTCACCTTCAGAAATATTATCCCATTTTTCCTGTTCTAAAAATGTAGTTATAAGATACTAGGTCAGTTCTACTAGTTCTAGAAAAGGTTAAAGGGTGAATCCTGTGCTCCTTGGAAAGCTGGCTACAAGTTTCAGAGTTTAGGAGAATGTATGATAGCTTACCCATGGCCCCAGAGAGTATTCCAGGAACCACAGGATCCCCCTGGAGTAATAGACACTGCTATTACCATGGATGGGAGTTCCAGTACCTGACTCTTTCCCACTCCCTTCCAGTTGCCGTGGAAATAACTGTGCCAATTGCTTTCTGAGGCTGCAAAAGTAACCTCAGGGAGGTCTTAAAGGAGGCCTGGCATTGTGTAGGGTGGTGAAGAGAGGGAAATGGTCAGGGAAGGTCAGGGTAGAAAGAATTCCAGGCCTTCCTCTGCACTTGCTTTGGATGGGTCCAGAGGCCCGTCTAGACTAAATTGCCTTCGTTGCTTCTGCTGCTCAGCTGGGCCAGTGGGCCCTGGATCCATGGCAGCCTCTGAGCTTTGAGGCATCTACCTAATGAGGGTGCAACCCATATGACTGCATCCTCTCCCACATGGACCAGGAGGACACCTAATTCATGATTTGCAGAGGCTTCTGTCTAATGAGGCCACAACCCAGAGGACTGTACCCTCAATGTCTTAATGTTAAAAGCAGGCTGTGTTTAAGACAAGAAGATGCCTCTGTGTCCTTAACAATGCTCATACCTGTGAGGTGGTGCTCCCTCAAGACAAAAATCCAGGAAGGACATATGTGATGCACAGTGCAATCCTGTGTATGACTTCTCAGAAGTCAGCCCTGCTGGACTATGTCCCAGGGAGGTGTGCAGAGCCCTGCAGCCTCAGCTGCCTCTTTCACAAAGCTGGCTGCTGAAAATGCATGGCCAGACCACAGGCTCCCTTGCGCAGTCTCCTCTGAGACTGCCAGGTCAATTCCAAGGCCTCGACGTTAATCTTCAAAGCCCCTTGTGGAATTGGTACAAGTTACCCAGAGAGGCTGGCTTTGTGTCTGCAGCTTCCCCTGACAGCTGTGTTCCTCAGGAATTATGAAGCTGTCAGCCTCAAGGGTGAAGCCCAGGAGAGACATAGGCAGGGCTTCCACAGCAACCCAGTGGAAGGTTTTACAGCTCATTATCACAGGAGACATGAATTACCGCAAAGCTCCTCTGCCTTGTGAGCAGTGATGAGAAACCATTTCCCCCAACATGGCAATGTAAGATTGCAGAAAGAGGAACAAGGGAAGAGGAAAACAACTACTTCAACAAAATCTTGCAATCAAAAACTACCTTATATCAAGAAGAATAAAGCTAATTAAGGGTGCAATCCTATGGCTTCTCCCCATCATCAGAAGGTTATGGGATTCTTTGGAACCTCAGCACAGAGGTCCTTCAACCTGATGGGCTGCTGAAGGTTGAGCATCCATCCTTTGTAGCTGATGTGAAACCATCTGTCTCTTGGAATGAAAATATGTTTGGAGAGGGGAGAAGGGGCATGATGTTTTCCCAAGGGAGGGAAGGAGGCTGGGGCTGACTACCTTTGCTGAATCTTCCTTCCTTCTGCCATACTGGGACTTTATTTAGATGGCCAAATTGAGCTTTCATACTTCTTTTAAAAAACTCCTAACCATAACAGTACATCAAACCCAAAATAGCCTCATAAATTAAACATGCATGTCCTTACTCACAGCTGTATAATTAAAATTGCTCCTCACTGATGAACCAAGTAGTATCCCAGTCCAGTGGGGAAGCTCCACATGTGGAGCTAATTTTCAGGGACTGCAGCAGCTGTTCACTTTGATTGCAGTACTCACCTGAGCTGTAGCGAACTGCCTGGGTGAGTCTTGGACATGAATACGATCACTTATCCAGACCTGCACCCATGAGTACAGCTGGATGAGGACCAACAGCTCTTTATTAGTCTACTTATCAATAGCTAGGAGGAATACTTATGTCATGTGTAAGGAAATCCTGAATTAGCAGAATGGGAGAATGCAAGCTCTGTCCACATGGAAGACGCCACATTCGAACCTCAGCAGCTTATTGATAAGGTCACCCAGGAAACTCCTCTGCAGAGACAAAAGTACAACAGCCCTGCTGGGTAGACAGTATGCCCACTAAATACAAGTTCCCTAAGCATACACAGAATGTTTTGTAGATTCTGTCTACACGTCACGTGTACAGTAGGGGGGTGATGATAAAGGAAGAATGGATATATTGGAAGGAGCAATACAGGCACAAACAGAACAATGTAAAGTTAACAGCAGAGAGGATGTTATACAAGGTTGCAGCAATAGGGTGTGATTGGTGAGTAATGACAAGGTAATCCCAGGTGTGGACCTGTTATTATTTGGTTTGACATTCAGGGAAAGATAATTGACATTCAGGGGGAGAAGATTGCATCCGGGCAGGAGAATCTATTCAGCATTGCTCCTGGCAGCCGATGAGCTGGCTGGACATATTGTTTTAACTTTAATGCTCAGATCCACACACGGGCATTCCTGAGTGGATTAACTTTGCTGCATTGTTTCAATGCTGTTCTGGAGCTTGCTGGAATCTGCTAGACAAATGCAGGACAAATGGAACCCCTGGGGCTGACTGCTTTTCCCAGATGTGTGGAGCTGGGCGAAGTTCTGGTCCCTTTGAGTGGAGAGGAACAAGGGCACTGCTGCCACATTTTATATTAAAGGACATGCAAACACATATTTTTATTTGAGGATTTATCTGAACTTTTCCAACACATGTATGGCAGGAGTCCCCAAATGCTTTGGGCCAGTGGGTGCATTTGGAACTTTGAGGGTGTCATGGAGCACTCTCACAAAATGGCTACCCTGTATGAGTGGGTGGATGTGGCCAGCCATAAGAAAGCAATCTAGTGAGGTTAGAATAAAAGTATCTTGCAGAGTCAGGGGTGGGGTCTGAGTTCCAAAACACGAACACCCATCTCCTGAGTTTTTGCTCTGACACCCATTTCCCAGAAGACATACTGATGGAGTCAAGTACAAGTCTCTTAGCCAATAAACCGAGTGCAAGGGAGGGATGGGGTCAGAGCCCCCAAAAGCAACAAAACAGCCATTTCTCAAGAAGGCAACCTGAAGATCCTTTGAGAAATAATTGCATGAGGAAAACTCATAGAACCCCTCTGAAAGTGTGTGTGTGTGCATGTGCGTGTGTGCATGGATCTGGGGGATTCTTGGAAATACAGACCACACTGGATGCTAGCACTTTGCCTTCTAGTGGGCCAGTCCATCAGTTAAATGAAACAATCAAGAAGTTAAAGCTGTAAGTGAAGAGGAAAAGGGATCATGTTTGGAGTCAAGAGGGGGCTCCACAAGGTTGTTGGTGCCCACAGGCATCACACCAAGATTTGGTTATATGATTAGTCCCAGTTAAATGGCACTACTGTGTTCAGAAGTCATTTGCCACCCAACACTATTTGGTACCCACAATGGGGGATAGCTTTGGCTTTCGCATCCTGCCTGAGACTTCCCAGAGGCATCTCTGTGGAAAGCAGATGGACAGCACTTTGATAGCTTAAAAAAAGCTCCGGTAGGACCCTTCTTAAGTCCTTTAAAGTTTGTAGTCCCCCCACTCCACAATGAAGGAAAAGATCAAGCCCTGCTATGCAAACAAATATAAAATGTAGGGGGCTATGGCCTGGACCACAGTCCCTTGAACACAGATAGAACTCTTCAGACAACCAGATGTTGCTTTATTCGACTTCCCTAATAAACACTGTGGCTTTACTTCTGTACAAGTGTCTGTGTGTGGAAACCTCCTTTAGACATCCTTGGTCAATGCTGGAGGCCAGGGTCTGTGTATATGACCCCATGTCACTTGCACATGATGGCACCCTCTGCTCAGGCTTGCTGCCTAAAACGGGCTCCATGCTCTCTCCAACATACAGGAAATCAGAGAGGAAAATAAATCCAGCGTTCTTTATCCAAGGGATCTTTGCAAACAATGGAGGATTTTGTGTTTGGAAGAGCTCTCTGAAGAATCTGAGGTATTGTCATATTAGCTTCAATTTAGGGCTTTCTTTTCAAATATTTATAAGCCGCATGAATTTTGAAAAAAATCTAGATACTTTCTTTAAATACAAATGTACAGTTCATCACAGGCGATTGTTCAGTCTATAACATAACTGTGCTTTGTGAAAATTACATGAATTTCAGAATTCAGATAAAGGCACAGCTTATTGTGGGATAGTTATGACATTAATTAATATGCTGTGGAATTGATTGTTAGAATATATACATGTTCCCGATGTTAAACAGGTTTGATTCTTGATCTTGTTTCACAAAAAAGCACAGATTCTTTTCTCCTGGGGTTCTGCTGGTACAATAATCTGTTTTGTAAGCCGTCCCAAGAGGTCAAAGTGGTTTTAAATAAATTAATATATTTCTACCCTGCAATAAGAATAGTGCAACACATAAAGACTGAAAAACATCCATCGCAAAACGTGAGGTGCAGCAGAGGCAATTTTTTGTCCTTTCTCCCACTCTCTGGAGTGTTACTGGGTAGGCTTTTTTCCCCATCTACCTGGATCATCTGAGAAGGGAAGGAAGGAGGCTGAAGTGGCTACTGGATGCTTTGCATCCTAGCCTCCCTGGTCTCTTCCCCTCCCTGCCCCTGAAACATCCCTTTCTGCCCATCTCCAAGCTTCTTTTCTCAACCTCAGAAAGCAGCCAGTATGGTTATCTCAATGCTGACTGTGAGGTGGCAGGAGCAATCCTATCTGGGAATTTAAGAAATCCTACAGACCCTCAGTTGCTATCTGCAGGTCACAGGATGGATTCCACAATTTCCTTTTTATTTCTAGTAAACTAATCTATCATTCTGCTCCAAAGAATCCTTGTATCTAAAAACATCCTTTTCCTTCCACTGTTTATAACATGAGCTAATTTCTGCTTCTATTTTTGTCACTGATTGTAAACGGGATGCAGGAGGACTTAACGAATGTTGATATCAATGCTATAAACTCAATAGAGCCAATGTGGTGTAGTGGTTAATAGAACAGGTCTAGCACTCAGGCGATCTGGGTTCTAGTCCCCATTTGGCCATGGATCCTGCTGGAAGGCCTTGGGCCAGTCACTCTCAGCCCAATCTACCTCACAGGGTTGTTGTTGTGGGGATAATATTGAGAGTGGGAGGAGGAGAATGGTGTAAACTGCTTTGAGTTCTTAAAAAAAGGAAAAGGCAGGATAAAAATCTAATAAAAAACAAACACACACACACAAAAAAAAACCTCCTCCTGGAATACTGCAATTCATCAGTGGATGGATGGGTGTAAAGGATCTACACTTGGAATGAGTGAATTCTGTGTTCATTCTTCTCCGGATGAATTTGTTTTGAGTGTTGGATGGAACTCACACTTCAGGTTGCTCCTAGCTATTTTTCTTTCAGGAGTAGGGAGGTGCAGGGAGCTATTGTTACTGTTGTTGAACATCCTGGACTCAGAAAACATTGTTAAACTACTGAACATCACTCAGAAGTTTTCCAGAAGATCCTGGATATCTACCATCCAGCCATCACATGGGCTTTCTCAGAACCATATTGTCCTTCAAAGATGTTCACTAATATCTGCCATTTAGTTGTACCCATAGGCAAAACACCTGGGCATATGTGTTATCAAAAAAATAGGGCTTTTTGAAAGCTGAGTACTTTCTGAGTCAATAAAACAATTACATGAGGTTGTACCTGTTTCAGTTGTGTTAAAAATGAAGTCATTGGGTATAGTCTGAAAGCCCGAACATCTTGTATCAATGTGCTGGAACAGCAGGTACCAAAGTATTAGACAGCTGCATCTTGACCTGTCAGATATTAAGGCATGTGATTTAATATACTGTTGCTATGCTGATAGGATCAGAAATGTGAGTGTGTTTCTGCCAGCCCAGGTCTTTTCATATCCAGACCTAGGCAAGTGTTGAGAAAAATACATATTTTAGATTAGTCAATAACTGAATGGGGTGGCAGTGGTGGGAATACATCAAGTTCTTCATTTGATGAATGCTGGCATCTGATTTCTTATTTTTATTTTTTTTAAAAGCACACAGAGGAAAAGGTACTGATGAAGAATTATTCAGCAATGGATGAAAGACTCCAAGAAGTGATTCATGAATATTACTCTACAAGCAAGCCTCATGAAGATGATTCGTAGACAAAAATAACAGCAGGCTTAATTGAAAGCAAGAAGACAGAGTAGTTTCATTTTGGACCAGATGTTGCCGTATCATTCTGCTGCGCCCCTGCCCGATTAGCGAGAGGCTGTTTATGGCCTAAGGAACAGTCTGTCAAAGGGCAGGGATCTGTACAGCAGGCATGCCCTGATGGAGATTCATGCCAAGCAGATAAGCAGAGTATTCAGAGCTCTATATAAACTCTGACAAGGCCGATGGCAGCTGAGTGCAAAGTGCACCGAGCTTGCTGTTTTGGAAATGGGGAAGGCCATTAAAGTAGAACCCTCCCCCAGCATTCTTACACATATTGTAATTCAGCTTTACTTATTTCCATTTGTGTAGAAGAACTGACTGATTGGAATATTTATTTCATCTGCTGAGTCAGAGTTGGCCCAGACACACCCAGACACACAAGGGCAATCTCCCCATGCCCCCGAAGAGGCTTGCTGAGTCTGTCAAAAGCGCATGTGCTGTCATGCAAGCATGATGGCAGATGGGTGAGGTGGCGGAGGAAGGCTAGCTCACAGGAGCTGTGAATACTTCTGGGGGGCTTCTCTATGTGCAGGGTTTGCTTCCCAGGGACTGCAAGCCTGACCCACTGTGATTTCTGTCCCTGTAGATGCTAGATGCTGATGTCAAGCTGAGAGAGGAGGATGTTTAAACTGTCTGGGGGAAAATGCACACACCTCTTTACTTTTGCTAAGGTGAAGCCATTTCTGGATTGCAGTGTTGTCTAACGAGCCACGTGGGTGCCATCTGGAGCAACTGCGAAATGGATCCTGATTTTCCAATGAGGTATTTCCTCCCACTCCCCAATTTTGCAATAAGTTGTTATTCGACTGCTTTGCCGATATGACACACATCTGTCAAATGTCAGGATCTCTACAGCGGCATCTGGTAACTCCTGGGAGAACCATTTCAGGTTCATTGCAAGGCATAACTCACAATAGCTTCAGGATTTTGGCCGTTTGGAATTATTCCAAGTGCCCTGCATGACAGTAATGGCAATGGATACTGTGGTGGGTGTTGAAGATAAGTTCCTGCCTTGACAACATCAGATGAGACAATCTTAGCACCTGCTGAAATTAACTATTGCTGGTTTTCAAATCTGATGTGACTGATTTTCATTCTTTCCAGGGGGAAAAATGGTACAAGACGCCACCCATTTGCATTGTCCTTGTTGTTGATATTGCAATGGAGATATGTGCCCGTGCTGTTAACGAAGCAGCATTTTTAATGGAAATGAGGAAATAGGGACAAATGATAAAGCTGATGTTTGGGGACACCAAATGATGACTCTATAGGGCACGGCAAATAACGGAGTGCGCAATTTGAACAGCTGTGTACCATACTGGCAAATGTCCTGATCTAATTTGCTCATTGCTCTCCCATTTTCTAAATTAGTTCTGTCTCTCTTGCAGCTTGCCCTTTGCCAGGTTTACTGCATTGCTGATCCATCCAATAATCTGCCACAGACAGTGTCTCTGGCGGTGGCTTCTGTGTCTGTTATTGGGCCAAAAAAGATTAATTAGAGACTGCATCCTGTCTCTCTCCTTGCACGGAGATGGTAGCAGAGCAGGTGCTTCCATGTGGCTTCCAATTTAGGGTTAATGTACACTTTAATTTCCTGGTACAATGACTCTTTTCTAACATTCAGTTCCTACCAAAGCCATATCTAACAGAATTCAAGTGCATCATGCTCGTTTTCCACAAATATGTTTCATAGTTGGTGTTCAAGGCATTAGTGCAGAAATAATTGGAGACCTAGAGGGTGATGCAGTTTCCCCTTAACTGATGCCCTCCAGATGTTTTGGATTTCAAATCCCTTTAGCCCCATCTGGAATTGTCACTGGACCAGAATGCTGGAACTTGTGGACCAAGACACCTGGAAGGCTGGTTGGGGAAGGCTGGTGTAGCAATACAGCAACCACTGCCTAATTTCTCATTTAGTAATATTACCTTTGGCTTCCTTATTTCACTTACAGAGCATGATGCACTGGAAATACATACACCACCTTGAACAACATGACACAGGCAGCATTCTATTATTTTTGGATTATTAAAATTGGGAGCATGAAGGGATGCACACATCTGGGGCTTCTCTACAAAATAATTTTAACCTGTCATGCAACGGAGGCTTCTGGATACTTTTGGGAGACAGATTTGTCCCTCTGATGTTTGTATGTTTTGTTCTGGGTTTTTTCTTTCTTTGTTTTTCTACATTTTCCTTTACCCAACCACATGTTGGCATGAAAATATAGAACTGTGAATTACATGAGAGATTCTTAGCACAATATCCAGATGAATTCACTGATCTAAAGAAGGTGTGTGAATGGCTGCAAAGCATGGAAGGAACCCTGGAGGAGGAGGGGGTCATTATGAAGCACATGCAAACTACCCTGAATGAGGAATTGGATGGGCTCAAAAATGTACAGAAGTCCCTAGCAATGCTGGCAATTTTCAAGCAAAGTTCCAGATGGCTAACTTAAACCAAGGCACTTTAAAAGAATAAACTAAAACTTGAACACTGAAGCTACATCAGTAAAATTGGAAGCTGGAAAGTAGGGAGACCTAGTATTCCTCTGCTGTGGTGAAAAACCACTGGGCATATAAGCCACACTTGCCATTGCCATATTCTTAATGGAAAGGATTGGCATATACAATCGGTTCTGCTGAGATCTTTTTGAAAAAATTTCTTTCCTTGGTTGTTTTGCTCTGTTACTGAAGTCTATTAATGATGTGCCCTCTTTTTCAAGCACTATCTGGTTTCCTTTTCCACTGAAGACCACAGCTCAAACTCTAATATGTAATGAAGAAGAAGAAGAAGAAGAAGAAGAAGAAGAAGAAGAAGAAGAAGAACCCAGCCCAGTGATTACATCATACAGCTTGCATCAGGGTGGGAACCCCAGGCCTGGGACTCCTATCACAAGCTGCCCTCTTTTCTCCTGCTCTTTTCCTGCATTGACATATATTGACTGCATTCACATGACTCAATAAGCCAAAATTCTGAAGAACTCTGCCTCAGGGTGAATAACTCAGCATGCATCCCACCTGCCCACACTCTCACTCCTGTTTGAATCCTCCAGTGAGTGAGTGTGGCTAAAGGACCCAGCAGCCTTCCCTCTCTGTGAATGAGGACCTCTGGCTGGTCTCTCCCCAGACAAACAGGCTTGTCTTGAGACATAAAAGTTCCTTGTTCTCATGTCATGATAAACAAACCATGGATTGCCCATTCTTTATTGTGACATGTGAAAATCCTCATAGTCTGGTTTGCATGTCATGACAACCAGTTTTTTTGTTTTTGTTTTTTTGTGGTTAAATTGTGGTTTGTCATGAAGGAGAATGTGAGTCACTGTGTACTGCTTGGTCACTTCTGCTGCAAGTAGGAATAGCAAACAGTCCAGGGATGCTCCATCAGAGATGCCTCCCATCCACTTGTACCTTCACTTTGCAGCTGCTTTCATAAACAACATAAACACTTCTGGGTTGTTTGCTGAGACATGCAGACCTGGAATTTTGGGCTGTTGAGAGGCAAGGAGCCCAGAGTTGAAACTTACAAACTTTTCACTAGTGGTACTCTTCCTCTAGAACTGGTATTTAAGGAGGCTTTTCTGAACAGCTTTTTTACTTACAGATTTTAGAAAACCCTTTAAACCTTGTGTTAGGAAGTTGTCAGAAGCAGAAACAAACTACCTGGAAGAGGCAGAGAGAGAGAGAGAAAGAGAGAGAGAGAGAGAGCGAGCGAGCGAGCGAGCGCAATAGCGTTTTATGAACAGAGTTGCTATTTGTTCTTGAATCAATACAGCTGATCTTATTGGTTTTTTTATTGTGTGAGTTCATATGTTGTGAACTGCTTAGAAAGCCCATTGGGTTGAGAGCTAGAGATATGAATGTAGCAAATTCAAAAGCTTTAGGGTGCTGAAGAATACTTCTTCAGGCTTAGATGTTCCTTCCTGAGCTTTTTTGGTCGATACACAGGTCCAGAATAGTCTTTGATTGCATTCTGGTTGCTTCTCAGCCTTGCCCTGCAAAACCCTTGTCTGATTACTTGTGAGCAGAGAAATTGTGAAAGACAGCCTGCCAATTGATGCATTTTACTGCTCTGTGAATACTTCATACATTCCTTAGCAATAATTATAAAAACGTAACACCAAACAAACCAAGAGAACTCACTGACCTCAGAAGCAGACAAAGAATGAAAATGTTTATGGAACTCTCAAGCTAAGAATTGTAATCCTGCTGAAGATTGGTGTTTTTTTCCTCTAGAAACCTGAATAATAAGCTCCAATTGAGCAAGTGATTTGTGGCAACCTTGGTTTTAATGAATCACGAGAAGATTCTTGGACATTTCCTTAGAAGGCTGTTGGAGATTTTTATCAGAGCCCTACCAGAGGATACTCCTAGGTCCTCTTGAGGAAATGGAACATATAGAAGCCTGGTGATTCTACTCTCCCCCACTGCTTGGTTTCATGCTCTACTTTGGTTGGTTTACATGACAAATGTAATTGGTGTATTTTGGCTGGACACAGAAGCACTGGGAATTCAGATCACTCCCTGGAGGAAACCAAGAGGAGAAGCTGGAAAATCTAAAAACTATTGCCTGTTTCTCAGAGAGAAGCCATTCACTACCCATAATTAGAGGTCTTTCATGGAATGTAGCAGGACGGAGTGGGAAGATTTGGGATAAGTCATTTCTCCATTGTATTAAATCTTTTGATATTATTCTGTTGCATAAGACTGGGGAGTGTGAACCAATAACGTGCAATGGATATATTGCTACTTCCTTGGCAGCAATTAAATCTTCAGAGAATGGTAGGCCCAGGGCAGGTTTACTATGCCAAGTCTTGGCATCCCTTAATTTTGAAGGGAAGTTGCTCTTCCCAGCTGTGGATTGTTGCTATGGCAACCCAAATTAAGAGCTAATGTTTTCAAATGGTATTGTTTAATGTCTATGTACCTCCATCCTTACTGATAATAAAACTCAGTGGGAAGTGTTAGAACAATATATCTCTCATATTGTGGCTCAGTTCCCATTGGCATGGGCCCTTATGGCTGGTGACTTTAATGTCTGGCTGTGCCTGATGACAGTTCATTAGCAGAATCTCAACTTCTTTGAGGAATTAACTGTATGATAGGACACTCTCCATATGCTAGACATTCCAAAGATGTCATCCAAATTTTATTTTATTTTTTATTTTTTTATTTTCTAGCTCTTTTAGCATGCTGACACAATAAAATTACTTTGTGTGGAAGTACCCCTGGTGGTACGTTGGGTGAGTTCATCTTTAGTTCAATGCTAGGAAACAGTGTTGTTGACTATGTCCTTATTTGTCAGTCACTTAGGAGTGCAATTAAGGCTTTCAATCATAATCATACAGTTAATGACCACTATCCATTAATGACATTAGTTAAACCTCCCCTAAAGATCCACTTACCCTTTAGTTCCTCATTACCAAGCTCTTCTTTGGTTTCATGCATAAAAGGCATTGAGTGAAGAAAAAAATCACAAATTTAACTAATTCATAGCATCCCCTGTTGGTCTACAACTATATCATAACATCTGAGCCTCTATGGATGAAGAAAAACTATTAATCTCTCATTAGTGTGAGGACTCTAGTGGCAGATAATTCCTTGGTTGGAAATAAATACCACAGAAATATAAGTTTTGTAGGTTGTTCAAGAATAAGATTAGGCAGGTTGTATTTTGCCATTCTTTGCAAGACTGCAAAGAAATCAAATCAGTCAGACCTAAAGGAAATCAACCCTGACCTTTAGAAGGACAGATACTGAAGACGAAGCTCCAATGCTCTGGCCACCTAACGAGAAGGAAGGAATCACTGGAGAACACTGGGAACGACTGAAAGCAAAAAAAGAAGGGAATGACCCCCAGTGGATGGGGTCACTGGGGCAGTGGGTGTGGGGTTGGGTGGACTCCAGTGGATGGCGGAGGACAAAATAACCTGAAGGAATGTTGTCCATGGGTTCACAAAGAGTCGGATACAACTTTGCAACTAAACAACAAAAATGTTGCCCTTTCCCTGTTTAATTTATTTCTAAATGATCTGGCTTTCCATTTTTGTAACACAGGTTCACATGCTCCCAGATTGTTTAATACTAAGATACCACTACTTCTGAATATTGATGATGCTGTCCTGCTGACACTTTCTAGAACTGGGCTAAATTGTTTACTAGCTGCATTTGGAACTTATTGCTCTATGAATAGCCTGACTATTAAAGCAAATCAACTTCAAATGGCAGTATCATTAGACAAGTTTCCCATAGAAAATATCTAGGAAATCAAATGCAGAACATTGGGCTCTGGTCTGAACAACACAGACAAGAAATCGAATTGGCAAATTTTAACCAGCTGCTGATTTTAAGATTCTTCTTTGTCCAAGGTGGGCATCATATTCCCTTTGCAATGCTAATTTATAAAGCAAAGACCTTGGCTCAAATTGTTCACGGCATCCCTGTTTAGATTTTGGGATTTCATTCCCAAACAGAAAAAGTTCAGTGTATTTTTCTTAGGAAGCTCTTGGGCCTTCCTGGGTGGAGAATGCAGCCAACAGTCCAGAAGGAGGGATTTGAACTGTTGAATGCATGGACAAAAGCCTTTAAATGGTAGCCACATTTATAATGTCTAGCAGCTCCTGATAGCTACCTGCCTATACGGTTTCCTGCATGTTACCCAAAGGATGGGAGAAATGGAAATAAGCTACCTGGATTAGGTTTCTCTGTGGAAGTGTTTTGCAATTATGGGCTAGAGAAGTCCCAATTTCTTTTTTTACAAAGATGAATAGACCTGGATCTTCAGCATTTGAGAACTGTTGCTAATAAAACTTGTTCCTCATTATTTCGTCTCAACTGCAATAACTGCTATAATTCTGGAATTACTGTAGCCCCATATCTGTACACATTAACTATCCTAAAGTACAGAAGAGCATTTATTCTTGCCCATTTTAATGTGCTACCATCAGCACTATTAAAAGGACGATTTAGCAAAATCCCAGTCAATGAAAAGGCATGTTCTTATGGTATTGGAGCAGTAGAAACAGTGGAACATGTTCTCTTATATTGCATCTTTTATAGGGAATGCAGAGAGAAATTGATTAAACTATTAATAACCGATCTTTAAGGTAATAATTCTTCCACTTTGGTATCCATTTGTTTAAGGGATGTATCCTCTTATGTTACTGGAAATGTTGCCACATTTTTATGACTGAAATGCAGATTAGGAAAATGTGGTCATCTGCTTGAGTGAAAATATTGTATAAATTGTACTTGTTTTAACTGTGCTTTAATTTTACTACTGCTATTTTATTCGTTTATTAGTTTTCCTGGTCTGTGACCATAATAAATGAATGATGATGGCTATTAGGTGTTCCTTCCTGCATTTGTGTCAGACTGCTGCTAAAAGACAGAAGGAAGGGAGGAAGAAGAGAGAGGAAGGGAGGAAGAAGAAAAGTGGTAGCCTTTAGTAGTAGTGTGGCAAATGATGATCAGAATATTGCAAACTTTGTGTTCTTCTTGGCAACAGCTTCTGCATTTTCAGGAGAAGCACCTGCCCATCCTCATGACAAATTTAGCTAGTGAACCTTGTCCTGGGATGGGGATTATTCATTCATTAAATGTATCTCTCTCTCTCTCTCTCCATATTCAGTGCCCAGGGAGGCTGATGATGAGGGATGACACAATGGCAGTCAAAGGACATGTTTGAAGTTACAGAGAAAGAGATGAATGCCATAGGTGACTGCATCTCAGACCCGTGTGATGATGGAGCACTGCTGAAGGGGAAATCAGGCCTGCTGAAAAGGTAAGCCTTTCAGGAGCAGGCCAGGAACTATGGGGCTTGATGGGCTTCCCTGGGCAGGGAGTTTCAGGGGCTGGACAAGGGGTGCAATTACTGAAAGACCCTCTTCTGCATTCCAGCCATCTGCACCTCAGATGTTCTTGGTCTGTGCAGGTACAGTGACCACATATACCTTGCCCCCTTCCAAAGGGAGGGGGAGGGGGGGAAATGCCTTATTGAAAAGAGGACACCTATTTGCTTAACAATTGCCCATGCAACTGTGGAAACAAGAACTATCATTTATTATCACTTAAATAGGAAGCTGGTGACCAGGTGACCAGCATTTCTTCTACTGTCCAGGTGCTCACTGTGGATGGGTAACCTAAGGTCAACTGTTTCTCTCTTACAGTTCTCAACTATATACCAGACTTGAACTGGAAAGCTCATCAAATACAGGGTAGTCTTCTGGTAGCACTTAAACTAGAGGGCTATCTCGTAGGGCATCTGGCCAATCTATGGAGACTATCTCCCATAGATCTAAATACATAGATAGATTGGGACTGGTCAAGCTATCAGCAAACCTTGACTTATTTATGCTCTCCATGCCTAGCTGCTATTAAAGACACGCAGATTTCCAAAATGTTGATGGTTGTATGCAATATAAGTCTTGTTACCTAAAGTATTACTGGTTTGCACAAACATCAAGTAGGAACTTGCTCTGGAATGATGAACCAAGACATTATTTTTATGTTTATTTTGTGGTTTAGCTGAGTCTCTGTTCAATCTTTTCCTAGGATTGGACACTGCAAAGCATGGATTCTTGGGATTTGGCAATGAATGTATTGGTAATTTATTTTTCTTCCCCTTCCCTTAATGGATATCTTTTGGCAATATGTTTAATAACCCTCTTTATGACACTCCCTGATAACTGGTATGATAATTGCATAAAGCAATGGTGACATTTTGTATCCAGTCGTTAATCCTTTGCACCTATTGCTTGAGGGTTTTAATATATCCATAGCAGAATGTTGGGAAGCAAAAGGGAAGACTGATACACTCTGTTTTGCATAAATTAAATCAGATTTATTTTAATTGGTCCAAAATATTTTCAGGGCTGTTCTTCATGATGAAATTGCACCAATGGGAGCCAAAGGAAAATGGTGAGCAGAAGGAAAATAGCTGCTAGCACTGTCCTTCAGAGACTTGGGCAAGCACTAGAAGAACAGTTTGTACCATTTGTCACAATATTTGTGCTTCTGTTTGAACTAGGGCAGATCAGGAAGAATATATTTGGGTTTTGCTTGTCTTGTGCAATACTATGTAGGGCATGGTGTTGATCAGCCCCTCTTTAAGCAGGGTGCACACATATGGATCCATTCATGCAGTGGGAACACCCAGCTGCTGCCACTGATGTCACATTTCAAATCTTCTGGTGACAGAGACCTGCATCCCCCCTGATAATGTTGGACTTCTGCTCCTAAGTCCTGTCCAGGTTGGCTGGGATGATGGTGGGATCTGGAGTTCAACAGCATCTGGGAGAACCACTACTTCATCACTTTTCGTGGACATTATCTTAGCAACTGTTATGTAATTTATACACAAATCTGTAAGACAGGCTGTTACCAAAGGTGTTTCAGCTATAGAAATCCTCCTTCTCCTTCTCCCTCTCCCTCTCCTCACACTAAATATTATCATAATTATATCCACAACATTTTTCTGTATTGGATCCTTTGCCTCTTTCAGAAACCAATTGGTATTTATCCTGCTTCCAAGAGGGACATTTGTATTTGTATTCAGCTATGTATGATGCTGGGGTCATGGAATTATAGGTCTGGTTAGGAAATCAGTAGAGGTCCAGCTATCTGAGACATAAGGGTGGAAGAAATGATTTACTTCCTCTCTCGCTGCCAAACAGCAGTTTGGCACTGCTCCATGTACTGTGTGTGTGCAGGCCCAGCTGCTTCACACACACACACACACAACTGAATTGGGGCCATTAACTGCTTCTTCTTCAGCAACTGATACATTTTCTTATTTGCTTGGGCGATCCCAGAGAATGGAGAAAAACCAGTGAAGCCTATAGAAAACTGTAGGTAAGACATAGCTAATGAAGCAAGATTCACTGCAGTGAGAATTAATGCAAGGTAATGAGGAACAAAAGCTTTATTTTAAAACAATTGACCTATTGAAAGTGCCAGTGATGGATCAAAGACAGTAATTGATTTAAATTAGAATTAAAGGACACAAATGAGATTTTAATGAGAATCGGAACAAAAATCAATTAAAAGCCTGACACATTTAATGTAATAAGCATTCTATTGAATTAAATGATCTATAGCCATTTTCATTACAAAACAATACTGCAAAATCTACTTACAGCTTATTGGCTATGTCGAGTTATTGACCTATGCAGTGAAGCACAATGGTAAAAACTATCTACATACTGAAGCCACGAACACCACAGTGGTTGATGCCCTTACCCAAAAAGTGATCAGCTGTTACGTCAGGCATCTTCAGGTGGAAATATGGAGCACAAAGGGAGGCAGGGCTTTGAAGCACAAAGGGAGACAGAGTCCATCCTAGTAGGTGATAGCAGTACCTCCTATGGCTTTAGACCAAGGATGGTTAACCAGTAAATCTCCAGAAGTTTTGACTTTGACCGATGGGACCTGGATGCCCACATATTCCCTGCCATGGTGTTAGCGTGGTCTCCTAATTCCTGGAGAGACTTTTCTGGCAGAATTAGGAGCAGGAAAAAGCTGCAAAAATGGAGGCAATTGATGGATTTTCAGATTCTGATGACCAGCTGCACAATCCTGAACATTGGATTGGATGTACCACCTAGTAGAAGAATGATGCTGGCAGAATGGAACATCTGTGGAAATCCTCCATGAGGCATACCCTTGAAATCTCCTCTGCCATGTGGTCCCCCTTCTCTAATCCTAACACTGTCTGATTCAGGGTGAATGGACAGCTGATCCTTTGAATAGGCATGTGAGGCCCAGCCTGGACCATGTTATATGGACAGGAGAGTTTTAACTCTTCTCTCCCAGGACTTCCCCACTAAATTCATCACTGATCCCACAGTAGGGGGAGGGCTTCATTTGTCCTTTTCTTTTTTCTTCCTGACTTTACCATAGACAAGAGTGGCATGCCCATTGCTTGCTAAGTGTTTGTTGGATCAATGCATCCCAGCCGCCATAGGCAGAAGGTTGCTGTCTCTACCAGGGACCACCTTGTATGCATGGTAGCTTCCCAGGTGATTAAAGCCCCTGATTTTCCAGGATTCTGAATCATTTGAGGTATCATCACAGATGGAAGAGCATCTCTGCTGCAGCAGTCATGCTCTGCATGGGTATTCTCCAAGCTGGTGTTCTCCAGATGTTTTGGACTTCAGCTTCCATATGTGAGGCTGTATTTATTGTGTCATGCCACTTAGTTGCATGGTGACTTTTCCATGATGGTTTCCTTCATGGGCAATAACACCGGGAGTTGAAGATGCTGGTGTCCCTTTTGAAAATCTGCTTATTTATACACTTGTAACAAGAGCAATTTCATTTTATTAGCAGAGCATTCCCATCACTATTTACAGGTGCTCGGAGGTAAAACGCAGGGCAATCAAATGCAACAACAATGTTCAAAGCACCCTATATAAATGAATACATTAAAGCCATATCACCTAAAATCCATTTAGATCTCTTAAAAACTTAGAAGTAAGAGATTATGAGCTGACTGGGGAAAGGCAATTGAATCAAACCTGTGCTGTTCTTTCCCTATAGCAGGAATGAGCATTTTCATGGAGACCCTTATCTATGTGGTTGTGGGAAGGGCTCTATTGATTCTGATAGAAAGGTAAAGTCTAGCTAGGAATGAACTCAGTTGAACTCGTGCTTGGGCTGAGCAGGAATATGGATTTGGATTTTCCCCTTCAAACGTAGCTGCTACACAAGCTGGATATTGATTTTGGTTCCTCTGTCTTGCATTACTGTCCTTATTTATTATTTTCTGGGAGATTTTCCTTTTCAGCAGCAAAAGGAACTTCAGGGCCAGGATTCCTGGGGTCCTGATTCAGCTTTCTGTAGTTTTCAAAGCTCTTTTTATATGGTAGTTTTCCAGCTGTTGTGTTTTTTTCAGTTGCATTTACATTTTTAGGCGAACATTTAGAAATGTCATGTGCTAACTGTCTGTAAGGCATTCAATATTTCTGGAGCAAGTTTGTGGTATTTTTCAAACAGAATCACCATCTTGAATGGATTTATTTGGAGGAATGTATTTTGATAGGACAATTATTCATCTTCTTCAAGATGACAGGAAACCTCCTGCAAACAGATACTGCTGTTTTCTCATTCTCTGTTGGATCTCACTGTAACCTGTCCCTACTATGGAGTTACTCTGTTGCTCTTTTATACTGAAAACAGATTTGTGTCACTGCATCTCAGTTTGAACGTTCACTTTTATCTTTTCACTTGGCTGTTTACAAAGAGGATGTGGCATTGTGTGATCTTTCCATTTCTGCCTTTGAGCTGCTGCCATCCAGCCCGAAATCTGATTCCTGATTTGTTGCCAGTGGTCTCTGCCTTCATTAATAAGTGGCTCCTTTCATTAGAAGTCAAGCATTCATTCTTTCTCCTGAAGAGTCTCCCTTGAAAAGCTGTGAGTGACCTAATGTTAACCTAAGCATCTCTGAATTACAGTGAGGTTTGCTGATCAGAACGAAGAAAGAAATACTGGAAGGATGCAACGATAACCTTGTTTGGGGGACCGTTTAGGTGGGGAAAACAATGAAAAGCCTGATTATAGTTCTGGCAGTATTATGTTAAGCTGGTCATACCCTTACACATTCTTTCCTCTCTGCTTCTGCAGCTGATTTTGAGTGCACAATGTGTCCAATTCCCAGTCTTAGTAGCTCAAAATCAACACTCAGATCAGACTTCCTAATCTGCTGGTAATCCTCCCAAGCCTTGGAGTGGCTCAGTGAAGTATTGCTGATGTATGAATTTGAACACTCTAAAGGCCCACTACATTTGAGAGGAAGAGGTGAATGTTCTATTGATGGTTGCGTGCACAAGGGATGAGGACCGTGGGGAAAAAAAGGGGCCGTTTATCCAGGACAGTGATGAACTGGGATGTATTGCTGATCTGTGTCATATTATCAGCTTTTGGTATAACTAGGGCAATGTCTTAATCTCCTGCTGCTTTTACCTGTTCAGTGATGGTTCATGTTCATTTAGTGATGATAGAAGCGGGGCCTGCGGTGAAACGTTGCCACGTCGAGTGCTCTTGCATCAGCAAGCCAGCCATATTTACTTACAGGATACGTCATTCACCACCCCAGCCTGTTTTCTAGTCCCCTCTTCTACAGCACTTTGCATTCTATGGCTGCTGGGCATGGTTAGTGTTCACTGGGCTGGTTTTTGTTTTATCCTGTAGGATATTGATGCAGGAAAAATCCAGAAGTTTGAAATATTGAACACCTTGGCTGTGCTTGGTGAGCACAGTGGGAACTTCTGCAGACCTTGGGTTCTCCTAAAATGGTACATTTTTGGTTACATAAGAACTGGCACCCAAGTTAGTTTATTTTATTT